>NW_023270323.1:53453711-53602480 GCF_011800145.1 Mirounga leonina | reverse complement strand
GAAAGAAAGAAAGAAAGAAAAGGAATCATATCAAAATTGTGGGCAGTAGCCTGGAAAATTTGCTTCTAGGAGCCTTGTTTAAACTATCGGGTCAAGTTTTAGATCCTTTTAATACTGAAATCTCTCATGGCATGGTTACCAGTGGCAACAGGAAATTTCAAGAGAACCAGAGACATGATTTTTTTACTAAGTATTTGGACCCTTTCCTAATCACAGATAACTTCTGACCTAAAGTGTTATGCCAGCACCAGAAGTGAATGTAATACAGGGTTTTCTAGTAATCCTGCTGTTTGATAATTGTTTATGTGTTTTGTTTGTATATTTATTTCGAACTTATCTGTTTCTGAAAATGATTTGAGGTAACATAAACTTAAAAAAGCAACTTTATAAAAAGGAGTCTAGAGGAGAGAATAGGAAACTGAGGTAAAAGGTTTATTCTGAGCTTGCTGCTATACAAGTTAAGATGAAAAAATAAAATGATGGGTTTGTATAACATAAGGAAGTATACAGCTACTTAAATGAGATCATTATTTTCCAGAGATGTCAAGGAAAAGTCTCAAATAAATGTTTACATACAAATTTTATTAACAGTGTTTTTAATAATGTTGCTATGTAAGATGAAATTTTTAAGTGGTCTCAATATGTAAAATTCAATGCAAATGATCTGCAATTTATTGTGGAGGTCTCTATGTATACTTGCAATGCCTTTTTTTAAAGATTTTATTTATTTATTTGACAGAAAGAGAGAGAGTACAAGCAGGGGGAGCAGCAGAGGGAGAGAGAGAGGGAGAAGCAGGCTCCCCGCTGAGTAGGGAGCCTGACGCAGGGCTCCATCCCAGGACCCTGGGATCATGACCAGACCTGAAGGCAGATGCTTAACCAACTGAGCTACCCAGGCATCCCTGCAATGCCTTTTTTTATTGTAAGTTTTTTGGGTGGAGGGAAAATAGGCATTATTTTCCTTTATTCTGTCTCCAGACCACAAAATATATTGGGGAATATTAAATATATATCTAGAGCCTAAAATTATAGAATGAAGGAGATGATAAAAGATTGGAAGTGTTCATTTCCTTGTTATGCCAGGTGTTGAAAACTCTTTACATAATACTTGGGATTGCTTCATTATGAATATGTTAAATTATTGACTATGTTGGAAATTTTCATTGGGTCTGCTAGAAGATACCTATTACCAGAAAGTAAATCATGGTTGCAATAATAGTAAGTTTTCTTAATTTTATTTGTAAGAAGTGATAAAAAAGAAAGATCAGTTTGGAATTGTTAACAGCAAGTCCCATAGTAGCCTTCTGAAAACTGCAAGTAATTTCCTTTTTAATGGTAGTAACTGGATTGCAACACTCATCAGTTTAGTTTCTTTAGGTACATCTAATATAATTTTTAGTATTATACGATTGTCAGTTATGTGTTTTTTTGAAATATGAATAAAGTCCATTTTTTTAAGACAGTTTTCGATTTACAGAGAAACTGAGCAGATACTAAAGGGTGTCCATACACCTCCCACCTCCTCCAGTATAGTTTTTACTATCATTAACATATTAGTGTGGCATATTTGTGACAAATAATGAAACAAAGTTGATACATTATTAACAAAAATACGTAGTCTATTCAGAATCCCTTAGTTTTTATCCAATGTCCTTTTTTGTTCCAGGATCCCATCCATATTACCATATTCCATTTGGTTGTCATGTGTCCTGAGGCTCCTCTGGCCTGTGGCAGGTTCTCAGACTTTCCATGTTGATGACCTGAAAAGTTTTGAGTACTATTAGGTAGGAATATATAGATTCCCCCTCTATTGGAACTTGGCTGATATTTTTTGTACTATTAGTTTGGAGTAATGGATTTTTAGGAGGAAAAACAGGATAAAGTGCTATTCTCATTACATCATATCAAGTGTATATACAATCAAACTGACTTGGCACTGATGAAATTGACCTTGATCATATGACCGAGGCAGTGTTTGTCAGGTTTTTTCTGCTGTATAGTAGTTTTATCCCCCCTTTCCAGAGTCTTTGGAGGAAAATCAGTATACGCCGTAGCCCAGGCTTGGAGGGAAAATCAGTATACACTGCCCAGGCTTAAGAAGTGGGAGTTATGCCCCTCCTCTTATAGAGTAGAATATCTACATAATTTAAAAAAAAAATTTGAAGATTTTATTTATTTATTTGACAGAGAGAGACACAGCGAGAGAGGGAACACAAGCAGGGGGAGTGGGAGAGGGAGAAGCAGGCTCTCTGCCGAGCCCAGAGCCCAATGCGGGGCTCAATCCCAGGACCCTGGGATCATGACCTGAGTCGAAGGCAGATGCTTAATGACTGAACCACCCAGGCGCCCCATAGGATATCTACATAATCTATATGGAATTTGTCTGCACAAGAAATTTGTGTCTTCTCCTCCATTTATTTACTCATTCACTTATTTGTGTAAATATGGATTCATGACTTTTATTTTATTCTTTGGGTTATAACCCAATTATTTATATGATTGCTTTAAAAGTTCCATTTTGACCACTGGGAGTTCTTTTAGTTGTCTCTTGTGCTCCATTGACGTACCCATCCAAGTTTTGTTTTGTTTTTGTTTTTGTTTTTTTGAGAACTTCCTTTCTTTCTGACACAAGATGCCACAGGCCCATCTTGTATATTCCTTGCCAGTCATAGTATTGGCCATTTCCCAAGGAATCTTTGGTGTCTTACTGGAAAATTGAAACTAAGATCAGAGTGCTAAATGTGTCCATTGCCACTACAGTGTCATTTATTTTGGGCACTCTCAACTGAAAAAGCAAAGAAATATATGTAATTATACTAATATGTGTATATACCCATATGTATAATTATTTCTCTATACACACATCTGTATCCATGTCAAACATTAGTTCTTACTAATGCCTGTAATTCTAATCCATTATCACATGAATCATTTAGCCTCCTTTTGCTGAGCTAAAAATTCCCATTCCAACAGTAAGACACCTGGCTCCCATTCTATACCATCCATTTACTTAATACTCAATTCATGTTTACTTAAATAGTAGTATTAGATTTTCTTTTACCTGTACTCACATAAGAATCAATTTTATCTAATTTTTCTCTTCTCAGCAATATTAATCAATTAGATCTAATTGACATTTATAAAACATTTAATCCAACAACAGCAGAATATACCATCTTCTCAACCTCATATGTAATATTCACTAAGATGAAACACATTCCAAGCTATAAAACACACGGAAATTTTTTTTTTAAGTTTTTAATTTTACAGGCACCTGGGTGGCTCAGTTGTTAAGCATCTGCCTTCGGCTCAGGTCATGATCCCAGGGTCCTGGGATCGAGCCCCACACCGGGCTTCCTGCTCAGCGGGAAGCCTGCTTCTCCCTCTCCCACTCCCCCTGCTTGTGTTCCCTCTCTCTGTCAAATAAATAAATAAAATTTTTGCACTCCTTAATCCCCATCATCTTTTTCACCTAGTCCCCCCATCTACCTCCCATCTGGTAATCATCATTTTGTTCTCTATTATTAAGAATCTGTTTCTTGGTTTCATTCTCTCTCTCTCTTTTCCCCTTTGCTCCTTTGTTGTTTCTTTTTTTTTTTCTTAAGTTCCATATATGAGTGAAATCATATGGCATTTGTCTTTCTCTGACTGACTGATTTCACTTAGCATTATACTCCCTAACCCCCATCCATGTTGTTCCAAATGGCAAGATTTCATTATTTTTTATGGCTGAATAATATTCCATTATATAGATATAGATAGATAGATAGATAGATAGATAGATAGATAGATAGATAGATATACCACAACTTGGACACTTGGCCTGCTCCCATATCTTGGCTGTTGTAAATAATGCTGCTATAAACATAGATGTTCATGTATCTCTTTGAACTAGTGTTTTTGTATTTTGGGGGTAAATAACCATTAGTGTGCTCACTCGATTGTAGGATGGTTTTATTATTAGCCTTTTGAGAAACCTCCATATGCTTTCCAGAGTGGCTGCACCAGTTTGCATTCTCACAAATAGTGCACGAGGGTTCCCCTTTCTCCACATCCTCACCACTACCCTGTTTCTTTTAGCCTTTCTCACAGGTGTGAGGTGATATTGTAGTTTTGATTTGTATTTCCCTGATAATAAGTGATGATAAGTATCTGTTGATATGTCTGTTGGCCATCTAGATGTCTTCTTTGGAGAAATGTCTGTTCATGTCTTCTGCCCATTTTTGATTATATTATTAGTTTTGGGGTGTTGAGTTTTATGTTCTTTATAGATTTTGGATACTAACCCTTTATCAGACATGTCATTTACAAATATCTTCTCCCATTCCATGGGTTGCCTTTCAGTTTTCTTGATTGTTTCCTTCCTCTGTAGAAACTTTTTATTTTAATGAAGTCTCAATAGTTCATTTTCACTTTGGTTTCCCTTGCCTCAGGGGACCTATTTAGAAAAAAAGTTGCTATGACTGATGTCAGAGAAATTACTGCTTGTGCTCTCTTCTAGGGTTTTTATGGCTTCAGGTCTCACATTTAGGTCTTTAATCCATTTTGAATTTATTTTTGTGTATGGTGTAAAAAAGTAGTCCAGTTTCATTCTTTTGCATGTTGCTCTCCAGTTTTCCCAGCACCATTTGTTGAAGAGACTGTCTTTTTTCCATTGCATATTCTTTCCTGCTTTGTTGAAGATTAGTTGACCACATAGTTGTGCCATTTGTGGGTTTTCTGGTCTGTTCCATTGATCTATGTCTCTGTTTTTGTGCCAGTACCATACTGTCTTGATGACTACAGCTTTGTAATATAGCTTGAAATGAAGAATCATGATGCCTCCAGTTTTGTTTTTCTTTTTCAGAATTGCTTTGGCTATTTGTGGTTCCATACAAATTTTAGGATTCTTTGTTCTAGCTCTATGAAAAATGCTGGTGGTATTTTGATAGGGATTGAATTAGATGTATAGATTGCTTTGGGTGGTATAGACATTTTAACAATATTTGTTCTTCCAATCCATGAGCATGGAATGTCTTTCCATTTTTTTGTGTCATTTTCAATTTCTTTTATCAGGATTTTAGTTTTCAGAGTACATATCTTTTACCTCTTTGTTTAAGTTTATTCCTAAGTATCTTACTGTTTTGGGTGCAATTGCAAATGGGATTGTTTTCTTAATTTCTCTTTTTGCTGCTTCATTATTGGTGTATAGAAATGCAACAGATTTCTGTAGATTCATTTTGAATCCTGTGACTTTACTGAATTTGTTTATAAATTCTAGCAGTTTTTGGTGGAGACTTTCAAGTTTTCTATATATAATATCATGCCATCTGCAAAGAGTGAAAGTTTTACTTCTTCCTTATGGATTTGGAGCCTATTATTTATTTTTGTTGCTGTCTGATTGCTGGGACTAAGACTTCCACTGCTATGTTGAATAAAACTGGTGACATTGTTTAGACATCCTTGCAGGAATTAGGGAAAAGGATCTCAGTTTTCCCCCCATTGAGGATAATATTAGCTGTGGGTTTATATATATTGGCTTTATTATGTTGAGGTATGTTCCCTCTAAGCCTCATTTGTTGAGGATTTTTATCATGAATGGTTGTTGTACTTTGTCACATGCTTTTTCTTCATCTATTGAAATGACCATATGGTTCTTATCCTTTCTTTTATTGATGTGATGTATCATATTGATTGATTTGTGAATATTAAACCACCCTTGCCACCCAGCAATAAGTCCCACTTGATCGTGGTGGATGATTTTTTAAAGGTATTTATGGATTTGGTTTGTGAGTATTTTGTTGAGGATTTTTGGATGTATGTTCATCAGAGATACTGGCCTGTACTCTTTTTGTGTGGTGTTTTTGTTTGGTTATCAGGGTGATACTAGCTTCATAGAATGAATTGGGGTGTTTCTTTCCTTCTCTATTTTTTGGAATAGTTGGAGAAAAATAGGTATTAATTCTTCTTTAAATGTTTGTTAGAATTTTCCTGTGAAGCCTTCTGATCTTGGACTTCTGTTCTTTGAGAGGTCTTTGATTACTGATTCAATTTCTTTGCTGGTAAGCAGTCTTTTCAAATTTTCTATTTCTTCCTGTTTCAGTTTTGATAGGATATGTTTCTAGGAATTTATCCACTTCTTCTAGGTTGTCCAATTGGTTGGCATATTGTTTTTCATAATATTCTCATAATTATTTACATTTCTGTGGTATTTGTTGTTGTTTCTCCTTTCTCATTTGTAATTTTATTTATTTGGGTCCTTTCTCCTTTTTTTTCTTGTTGTGTCTGACCACAAATTTATTGGTTTTATTGATTTGTTTTTTTCAAAGAACCAGTTTCTGATTGATTTCATTGATCTGTTCTTTTGTTTTAGTTTCTATATCATTTATTTCTGCTCTAATGTTTATTATTTCCTTCCTTCTGCTGGTTTGGGGTTTTGTTTATTGTTCTTTCTCTCACTTCTTTAGCTGTAAGGTTAGGTTGTTTATTTGAGATTTTTCTCGCTTCTTGAGGTAGGCCTGTATTGCTATAATTTTACTTCCCTCTTAGAACTACTTTGCACCATCCCAAAGGTTTTGGACTGTTGTGTTTTCATTTTCATTTGTTTCCATGTACTTTTTATTTCTTTGATTTCCTAGTTGACCCATTCATTGCTTAGTAGCATGTTATTTAACCTACATGTACTTGTGGTCTTTTCAGATTTTTTTCTTATGGCAGACTTCTAGTTTTATACCATTGTGGTCAGAAAAGATGCATGGTATGACTTAAATCTTTTTAAATTTGTTGAGGCCTCTTTTGTGACCTAATATGTGATCTATTCTGGAGAATGTTCCATAGTCACTTGAAAAGAATGTGCATTCTGCTGTTTTAGGAAGGAATGTTCTGAACATATCTGTTAAATCCATCCGCTCCAGTGTGTTGTTTAAAGCCATGTTTCCTTGTTGATTTTCTGTTTAGATAATCTGTCCATTGATGTAAGTGGGGTGTTAAAGTCCCCTACTATTGTATTATTATTGATTAGTTCCTTTATGTTTGTTTGTTTTCTAACTTTTTAAAGTTTTTATTTAAATTCCAGTTAGTTAACATGCAGTATAATATTAATTTCAGGTTTACAATATAGTGACACAACACTTCCATACAACACCCGGTGCTCATCACAAGAGCACTCCTTAATCCCCATCACCTATTTAACCCATCCCTTCAACCTCCATTATGATAAACTTTATGTTTGTTATTAGCTGCACACTGAAACTTTTTTAAAAGAATAGAAATTTTAGAGTATGGTGATAGACCACAGTAAAATAAAAGTAAAAGACCATAACAGAAATACAGAGGAAATATCATCAAACATTTGGAAATTAAAGAAGAAGACTCTCATTGTCTTTTCTTTCTTAGAGTTTTCATCTTTAGTATTATCTATTGTAGTACCCCCCAAACACATTATGTGAGGAGTTTCATACATTTGTAATACAGTTAGAGTCACTTGTTACAGTTAACATTTTTTTTTCTTGGGATCCCTGACCACCTGAAAGATTTTTTTTTTTATGTTTGCATAAAAGTTGACTTTTTATGTTAAATGTTCTGCATCCTTGACAAATGCATAATGTCAAGTGTCCACTATTTCAGTATCATACAAAATAGTATCATGTCCCCAACATTTCTCATACTTCACCTAGGCACCCTCCTTTCCCCTAAGCCCATGGGAATAATTGCACTGATCTTTTTACAGTCTCCATAGTTTTGCCTTTTCCAGCACATGATATAATTTTTTAGACTGCCTTCTTGCCCTTGATAATATAAATTTAAGGTCTCTCAGTCTATTTGTGACTTGATAGCTCATTTTATTTTATTGCTGAATAATATTCCATTGTACGATTGTACTACAGTTTATCCATTCATGAAGGACAGTGTGGTTGCTTCCAGTTTTGGGTGATTATAAATAAAACTGCTATAAACATTTGTGTGGAGGTTTTTATGTAGATGTATGTTTTCAACTCAATTGGGTAAATATCTAAGACTGTGATGGCAGGGTAATATCTTAACAGCATATTTAACTTTATAAGAAGTTGTCAAACTATCTTCCAAAGTCGCTGTATCATTTTGCCTTCCCACTTGCACTGTATGTAGGTTCCTGTTGCTTTGCATCCTAAACATCCTAAACATTTGGTATTGTTAGGTTTTTGGATTTTAGCCACACTCTAGTGAGTGTGCAGTGTTATCTCACTGTTGTTTTAATTTGAAATTCATTAATGACATTAAGTATCTTTCATATGAATTATCTTAAGGTGGATACCCTTGTAATTACTACCAAGCAAGAAATAAAACATTGCTGGCCATCCCACAATGAGCTCTCTTACCCATGTTAGTGATTGTTATCCTGAATTATTACACACTACTTTCTTTTATTTAAAAGATTATTTTACTATCCAAACATGCATGCATGCACATGCTATTTTTTAAAATGATTTGTCTTTAAGCCTCTTTATTTTATATTTTATATTTTTTCCTAATTTTATTAATTTTCTTAAAAATATGTCTGTTGCACAACCCATTTGACCTAGAGAGTTTTTCCCCTAGGGCAGATATTGCTGAGTGCAAATGCACAGTGCAGTCAAGCTCGTTCCTCTGTCCTCTGTACCTCCTGTAAATCAGTAGTTACATCCAAATAACTTGTCAGGTTTATGTCCAGTCTCTGTCAAAACTTTAGAGGAATGCTGTCTTCATCAGTAAAATATTTTTGATTGTCCTTATTTTTGTGGTTAGCAAATTGATGAAGCTCAAGGTCTGGATTTATTCATTTATTAGGGATTTCAAAATAGTGACGTTGTAACTGAAATGTTTCTTTTTTCATTCATTATTTGGAATTATTTTATAAATAGCTACAATTCCTCCTGCACTGTATGATTACAGAATGATATAAGAAATATAGACTAAATCTTGATTTGCTGTCTTTATTCTCCAGCTTTTAAGATAATAATTGTCCCTTAATATTCCTTAGCTATACATTATTTTTAAATATCAGTGTGAAATAACAGACTTAAGCATAATTACATTGATCTTAATCGATTGTAACCATTATTTTTATTGTGGATGTTCAGTCAGTGGGAGGCTCTTAATATGGAAGTTTTTTGATATGACCCTAGCTTCCACTATAGCTTCTTTGCCATCTATTTTGACATGAGTTTCAGATTCATCTTGTACATTTTCTACCCCCGACTTGAAGTCTGACATTTTTCCAAGAATTCCTGGTTTCTGGTGATGTGAAGTAAATTTTAAAACCACAGTGTGGGTGCTAAAATTATTTCTACTGGATAGATCTTGTTTATAGAACTGTGTAGTGGACAGATGGAAAAAATACTTAAAGTTTTATATTTATATAGAAGTATTTATATTTATAAATTTATATTATATTATACTAATCCACATATAAAATATGTAAATGTAATTTACCACCAATTAAAATACAGAACTAAAGGATTTTACTAACCTCTTCCATAATTCCATAATCTATACAATTAGAATAATTATAATTACATTTCTATAATTTTCTGTAAGTTTATAATCTATTCTTTCTTCTATATTGAAAATGTTGGTTCTCAAGTACACAAAGAATGGCAGATAGTATCTGTAATCACTCATTTGCTTTATTAACAATAGACACAGATTTGTCTCAGAATACCAGTAATATATTATTGCTTCAATAAATGTACTGAAAATAGTTTAAAGTATTTTTAACATATGCTCTCCTCTTCTCTCTCCATATTTAAGTACTTTTACTCTACATACATTGATAGAGCAAATAGCCATTTCTATAAAATATATCATCATTTTAAGCCTTCTTTAGGTTTATTTCAGTTTCTTTGTGACCATGTTTCTTTAGTGTTTGGATTGTCTGATGTACTGTAGAATTCTCAGAAATGATTCATAAGAATAGTACTTACCAAGTTGTTGCATGTATTATTCTATAATTATCTTGCATATGTGCTTCATTTAATTTTAGCATAAAATATATTGCATTTTAAAAGTCTGATGATAATCTCATTTTCATTTTGTTAATTACTTGTTCTTTTGTATGTGGTTATTTTTTATTCCAGTAATGTCCAGTAATTTTACCTGACTACATCTTAACACTGGTAATTCAGGTACATGGTAGGCTATTCCAAAATATAGGTTCAAATTTTTTTCTAATTTCAGAAATTTTTGAAATTTTATTTTTTATTTGCTCTCTTCTAAATTTTTTTCAGGGACTCTTTTTATCTGCATATTGGATATTCTTTGCCTTTTTCAATATGAGTTTCTCTGGACTACTCATTTCTTACTTTATTCTTTTTGATTTTAAACTGTTGCTCTTTGAAGAAGTAAATAAATTGTTGCTCTTTCGTTAGCTTTTATTTAAGGATTATCTGATATAATTATTCATTCTTGTATTATTCCTCATTATGCTTTATTTTTGATTTGTGAAAATATATATAATTCTTATTCAATTTATTGACTGTGTGAATGTTTAAGTATTTCTCACTTAGATTTGTGTTATTTTTTTCCTCCCTTGTATCAGTTAATTAAAGATCATTAATTGTGGTGAAATAGTAGGTAATGGTTTTAATATGTTATGTGCATTTGTCTTTCTGATGTGCTTTCATTATTGGGATGCTCTTCTGCTCCTTATTCCCTTCTGGCAATATTTTGTACAGTGTATGACATCAATATATTTCTGTTGTTCATTTTTTTATGTGAAAATATTTTCCCCAAACTTATGAAGGTTGCACAAATTCAGGATAGATAACTCCTTCCCTGTGCCTTTCCTCCTCCTACTTCTGTTCCTCTTCATTCTTCTTTTCATAGCTTCCTCTTTTGTTGTTTTCAAAAATATGGCAATTTTCTTCTGAGGTTTATTGATTATATTTTCTTCCCCTACTTCTTTCTTTCTTCCTTTTCCCCTTCTTTTCTTTTATTTGGACCTTAAAATTTCTCTATTTCTAGTATCCTTGTCCTGATTAGTTTTTAATTTTTTACCAAATGTTTCCTTTTTGTGTGATGCCATTAGAAAAGAGAGGATGGGGGTGCCTGGGTGGCTCAGATGGTTAAGCGTCTGTCTTTGGCTCAGGTCATGATCCCAGGGTCCTGGGATCGAGCCCCACGTCTGGCTCCTGGCTCGGCTGGGAGCCTGCTTCTCCCTCTCCCTCTGCCTCTCCCCTGCTCATGCTCTCTCTCTCTCTCTCTGTATCTCTCTGTCTCAAATGAATAAATAAAATCTTTAAAAAAAAAAAAAGAAAAGAAAAGAGAGTATGGTTTGTTGATTTTAAGGATTCACAGATGCTAGACTCAATATTTTTGGGAGGTTCTGATGAAAGCAAAATAATAACAAGAATGTGTTTCAAGACTAGACATGGATCATAAATAGAATCTCATTCTTCTGACTCTATGAATTAAGAAATTTTAGCAAGTTGTGTACTAGATAAGATTAAGGAATAAGTAAGATTTATTTAAAATCGTCTACACGTGATGGTAGGATAAAGAATTCTGTTAATAGTGTCAACACAATCTATTAAATTATTAGTAACATTTAACAGAAAGGTCACCACAACTAAATGATAAAACATAATTTTACTATAGAACATAAAGGGGTTTGAACAAATGGAAAGTAGAAATTTGTTCTTGAATTGGTAGAGTAGATAGCATAAAAATTTTTTAAATATGTAAATTTAGTGTAACCAGTTAAATTCCAATAACCATAATTGGATAAAATATCCTAAATTATTCAGGCATGCAAGAAATAAATCAAAGTTTACAGAATAACATTAAAAGTGCTAAGACAAATAGACTAGTCAAAGGTTGTAAGATTTACCACAAATTAAAATATAATATAAAGTCACTGCAAAGAAAACGATGCAGTCCTATTATAGAAAAGGACAAAAATACTTACGGAAGAGAATTTTTTAACAACTCTTTTACAGAATTTCTGCAAAAAGATAAAATATATTAAGTTGATATTTTCAGATATTACCAAAAAATTTTGACTTTGGCCATGAAGAACTTAAAAGAAATTCAAACCAAGTACATTTTTACTTTGTTTGGTTATATGTAAAATTATTTTAAATACTTTTTAAAAATTAAGTTATCTACACTTGGCATGCTTTTTATTTTCTCATTTCATTATTTCTGATGTATTGGAAAGTTTTCATTTTAGATAAAAGGACATTCAAATTAGAGATAATTCTTTTTATTTTTATATTAAATAGTAATAAAACATGGAAAAATTTAATGCTTATTCTAAGCAAAGCTAAGTTTTAATTTTTCTTAGATAATTTCAAAAATCAATCCGCTTAACTGTCAATTATTTTTTATAGGTCCTGGACTATTGAAGTACTATTGTATAGATTGGAGAGGATAATGGATATTTCTTTGTCAAAAATCACTGTCTGTCTCCTTGTATTATTTCAAGATTACCAGCTTTAGTCATATATTTTCCAAAAGTAAGTTCTAGATCTTAAATAGTGTATTTCAAGCTGAGGAATAAACATTTAACATTCTATGGTGGAATTTGAAACAGAATAGTTACAGACATTTGTATATGTGGTTCAAACATTTCCAGTGAAACAAAGCCTATCACCTAATATAAGGAGATGGAAGTTCATCCATTGTAATATTGGGAAGGAAGATGCATTAACATTGGTAGCTAATTTATTTGGTGAATGACAAACAACACCTAAAAAATGTAATTTTGGAGAAATAAAGATATATTTTGTTTTCTGAGTATAAATTTAGAATGTGTAAATATTGCATATTTGAAAAACAACAAAATACCACGTTCAGAAAATTATAGGCCTTTTCCATTATTTTTAATCATGGTAGTATTCAAACTAAGTGTTCTTGTCTGAAATAATGCTATCATCCTTAGTAATAATAAGGTAAAGATTGATCAGCTAAAGTGGTCATAATACCTTTTGGAGAAAGTAATTCAAAAAACAGTAAAAAAAAGATATTTCTCTAATTATTTAGTTAGTATTTCTTTATATTATAACAATATAGGCTATAGGCTATACAGTAACTCACATATTCTATTAGAATGGCTAAAAAGTAGATTTATACATAAGGAAGCTGAAAGTGACTTTGGTTCGTCCTGTTTTCCTTTACTCTTCATGTCAAACACTCCTTTGTTAGAAGCACATTTGGCATTGTCTTGGTTCTAAAGTAGGTGATCTAGTTCTTGGGATATACCCATCCTCCATTTTATTACTCGTTTTCCCCTCACAGGCATTATAACAGAAAGTAGAGATAAAACTGTGTCATTGTTACATGGAAATCTATCAGAACTCTATTTCTCCATCTTTATAATGCCAAGTTCTGAACTAAAAGCACACTAACTGGCATTAACTTAACTCATTAATTTGGGAAGCTTAGCAAATAGCAACAAATTCTTTTTTTTTTTTTTTTAAGATTTTATTTGTTTATTTGACAGAGAGAGACACAGCGAGAGAGGGAACACAAGCAGGGGGAGTGGGAGAGGAAGAAGCAGGCTTCCCGCGGAGCAGGGAGCCCGATGCGGGGCTCGATCCCAGGACCCCGGGATCATGACCTGAGCCGAAGGCAGACGCTTAACAACTGAGCCACCCAGGCGCCCCAATAGCAACAAATTCTTAATGTATAGAAAGAGGAATGCCCATTTAGGCCATTCCAGATTCTGTATTCTCTATACCACACAGGTATTGAACTATATAAACAACAAACTGGAACGTATTGCAGATGGTGGTTTTCTTTAGAGCACAGAGAAGTAGCAAAGATCTTTTCTGTTCCCCCATTTCCACCTGCAAAATAATGAGTAAGGAAAGCTTTTGCGTTATTTTGTTATAATCTATGACTCTGGGATAGCTGGGATTGTATTTATTATTCTTTTCTTTCTTTACTCTGGCTCAAAGGCCAATAGTTAGCAGATTTTATTTGAGCTGTAGGGCCTTAGCAATAAAATGTCTTTGGCTGATGCCCCTTTTGACATTTATGACATGCCAAACCAAACTAGAGTTTTATTAAAGCTTTTATGCTCACTGCTTTTATTTTATTCATTTTCTCCATTTTTATAATTTCGGTATTTACAAAAGGCACTTATTCAGTAGAGTTTCTTGATCTGTATCTCAACTGCTCAATTGCGTTTTTTAACTTCTGACTTTATGTGTTTTTATGATCTAGGCTCAGGTGACAAGTCACAGGAAGTTTTGCCACCCCCAATAGGATTTTCAATTTCATGTAATTTTGATAAACCAGAATTGTCTTCTGTTATTCTGAAAATGTCCAGTCATTCAACCTCCTAGGAAAACAGTCACTCTGCAGCTTTCTGCTCTTGTAACCAGGGAGAATGATTCTAACACAAGAATATATACTACTATTGTGCTTTTGACCAATGTCTTGCAAATCAGTTCTCTCTTTCTCCTTCCTTCCTTCCCTCCCTTTTTCACTCTTTTTTTTTTTTTTTAAGATTTTACTTATTTATTTATTTATTTGAGAGAGAGAGAGAAACAGCATGAGAGGGGAGAGGGCCAGAGGGAGAAGCTGGCTCCCCGCTGAGCCGGGAGCCCGGTGTGGGACTCGATTCCAGGATTCCGGGATCATGACCTGAGCCGAAGGCAGTCGCTTAACCAACTGAGCCACCCAGGCGCCCCTCTTTCACTCTTTCATTCCACGAATTACAGTTTCACATTTCCAGTTGTATGCAAACTGAGGGTTGCAGAAAGGGAGGGGAGTAGGGAGATGGGGTAACTGGGTGATGGGCGTTAAGGAGGGCATGTGATGTGATGAGCACTGGGTATTATACACAATTGATGAATCACTGAACATTATATCAAAAGTAATGATGTACTATATGTTAGCTCATTGAATTTAAATAAAAAAATATAATTTTCTAACAGGATTCCCTACAAACTTGACACAACCTTCTCCAAACGATCTAACTTGAAACTCAATTTATTTTTTTATTTTATTTCTTTTTTAAATTTATTTGACAGATAGAGAGACAGCGAGAGAGGGAACACAAGTAGGGGGAGAGGGAGAGGAAGAAGCAGGCTTCCCACTGAGCATGTAGCCCAATGCGGGGCTGGATGTGGGGCTCCATCCCAGGACCCTGGGACCATGACCCCAGCTGAAGGCAGATGCCTAATGACTGAGCCACCCAGGCACCCTGAAACTCATTTTAAAACATTCCTGAATCTATTCCTAATCTTGTGCCTTTTTGTTTCTATTGATGGAAAACAAGTCCATGGATCATAATCTCAGTGCTAATCCTGACTCTCTTCTTTACAAAGACTTTGAAAAATCATTTCTGACCTTATCTTCCACCATCTTCACACCCCTACTTCTCACAACATGAGTTTTAACCAAGTTAAACTCTACTACATGTGATTTAGTTATATGGGCACAAAGACAAATTGTGAATCTTTAGTAAGACAGGAGGTTTGAATACAAATTCTGTTTTTTATTATCATTATGATAAATTAACTTTGATTCCATGTGGAAAAATGTCCACATTTCTTTTATTTATTCATGTGAAAAATAATTATATAGTAGATTACTAAATACTAAATTTATATTTTATTCTGAGACAATCAATGTCTCAGAAGATTACTGCCTTCATGGATCTTACAGATAATGAGTAGAAAGATAATAAATAATACTATCAAATTACATAATTAAAAAAAGTAATTGTTGTAAAGTAACAGTATAGGATGTAACACATGTGACATTTACATTGGTCCTTCTTTTGGAAAAAATGGTTAAATTAAGACCTGTGTGATTAGATTGCAGTGTTAATCAGGAAAATCATATATATAAAGGACTCAAGGCAACAAAATTTTTAGCATGTTTGATGGCTGACATGTTCTGTGCCTGAGACAAAAGGAATGTAAATCTGGAGTTTTTTTTCTTTCTTTTTTAATTTTTTTTCTTTGGATTTTGAACATTCCTGTGGTGAGTACAGATCCTTTTAGATGACCTTATCCTAAAAAAGAAACTGTAGCCCACCACAACAAAGCAATTCATTAATCTTAAAAAAAAAAAAAAAAAAATTTACTTGAAAATACAATGGTAACTATACTTTCAATTTTTAAATCTTACTGAATAATTCAACATAAATTTATAAAGATTTTGCTAAATATATACCTATCTGAATCCTGACATTATTTCAGAGATTCTCTTGGAGTACCTAAATATATGTAAAATTAGTATAGTTTGTAGCACCTGGAGACATTTTACAAAAATAAATTTGAAAAAGATACTTTATGGATCTGTGATTCCAAAATTACTAGTTTTATGTGTTTAACTTTATAAAACAACTGATTGTTCAGTATTAAATATGAATCTCAGATTATTTGAATTTGTTTTGTCAGAATAGCTAGTGGAAATGATCACTAAACAAGCACTGGAAAAAATTAATACATTGCATACTCATATTGGAAGGTTTATGTTTATTTAGTAATGAAGTCCTGTGTTATTGGACTGATAATTATTGAAGTCCTGATAATTATTATGACTAATATTTTGAAAATCAAATTATTCAAGTAGAGGGGCACCTGGGTGGTGTAGTCGGTTAAGCAGCCAACTCTTGGTTTCTGCTCAAGTCGTGATCTCAAGGTCATGGGATCAAGCCCTGTGTGGGGCTCCATGCTCAGAGAGGAGTCTGCTTGAGTTCCTCTTTCCTTTTCCCTCTGCCCCTCTCACTCATGCGCTCACTCTCTCTCTCTGAAATAAATAAATCTTTAAAAAAATTGTTTAAAAAATATAAATAAATAAATAAATAAATAAATAAATAAATAAATAAAATTGTTCAAGTGGATCATTGGGTTCTCTGCATTGTAAAATTCAGATCCAGACAAATGAAACTCCTACTCTTCCCTTTGGTTTTATTTTCCTAAAAGTGATTGTTGTGATAATAACTCTCAAACTTCTGTAAAATTGATGTGAATATATGTATTAATGATTCCTTTTGAAATTCCTTTTTTTTTTTTTTTAGGATTTATTTATTTGACAGCAAGAGAGAGAACACAAGCAGGGAGAGCAGCAGAGGGAGAGGGAGAAGCAGACTCCTTGCTGAGCAGGGAGCCTGATACGGGGCTCGATCCCAGGACTCTGGGATCATGACCGGAGCCAAAGGCAGACGCTTAACGACTGAGCCACCCAGGTGCCCCTCTTTTTGACATTCCTAATTCTACTGAATCTCAGGAACATTTACATCTGTTTTCTAAAAATCTATAAGCTATTTTTAGTCATATGAATTTCATCTATGATTCTATACTTCTTATTTCTTTTTATACATATCAAAATTTTCAGATTTCTATCTCTACTTATGAATATCTTTAACTCCTTAAATATGATTGCAATTTACACACACTTTATTTCCACAAAGAAAGAGATAAAAGAAGCTATTAACACTTTATTTCCAAACACAGTGCTCTTAGTATGATTTAAGATCATGTACATTCCCATTAGATGTCAGAAAGAAATGAATGCAAAGAACAGCAAAGAGATATAGAATAAATCCCAGATCTTGTGTGTATGTAGTTAAGTGTTTTTGTTTTTGTTTTTTCCAGGAGTCGAATATATTTCATTACTCAAATGCAACTAGTTTGCAATTTTTTAAATGCAGCAATTTAATGTCTTAATCCCAGTTATAAGTTTAAGTTATAAAAGTAAACTTGAAAAGTGCTGTCCTTTAGTTATATCTTTAATTTTATTTATCAAATCAAAAGACTGGAATTCCTTTGTGTGTTCTTTTTTTGTTTGTTTGTTTTTTGATGTTTAAGGAAATAGTGAGGAGGAAGCTGTGTCTTTTTTTCTTTGCTCATGCAATTATCCAGGAGGATACAATGCCCACAGATCTGTAGAGTGCTGAGCCATCAGTATTTTTGTCTTTTATGCAGGATCAATTACATAAACTAGCATAACATAAGCTCCCATGGAATTAGTGAGGTTCTTCAAAAGTCGCATGATTCACTATACAGAGTAGTGGATTAAGTTTGAAGCTGCTCTGGCCTTCATCCTGGATTTGTCATTCTTGCTCTTTGTATAATCTAGGTCAGCTCCCAACATACACTTAACTTGAACATTCACAGCTATAAAAAGGAGCTACTCTTATGGATGCTTTATATATTATATGATGTTTTATAGCATAAATCTTCTAGATTTGCAAGATCTAACTAACTCATAATTTAGTAATTATGTGTATTTTTCACATTCACTATTAACTTCATTTTTATGACCATGAATATGCATTTCAATAACAGCCTAAATTTTCAGAATTTCTTTGTTTCTAATATAGTGCCTGTTAATTCTCATTCTCTTTATGAGACCTATAGGTTACCAAAACTACTTTTAATATAAAATTGAACATGTACATTGCTATCACACTTATTAATATAAAGTGTAAACAAGAGCATAGTTAAGGAAGATTAATTACTAGTCTCCTCTCTATTCCCCTTTTATGTGTTTCCCACTATTACCATTGACTGCAGCATAAAGTCTCATCTTCTTGTGTGACATATAAAGCCATTCATTATCTGGTCTTTATCTTCCTTTCCATCTTATCTTTGCCACCTTCTACCTTATATTAGAATCAAAATAATCCTAAACTACATATGTTTCCCAAGATTCCATCATATTTCTTGTTTGCTGATCCACTTTGCTCTCACTGGAAAGTCTTTTCCTTCCCACTTTATTTTCTACCTCAATTGTCAGGTGTCATGTCCTCCAAGATTTTTACTTGACCTCTTAGCCTGAGTCAAGCATCCTTTCTCTATCCTCTTTTTTTTTCCTATCCTCTTTTTATAGGAGTTTTACCACATTTTATTAAATTCATTTCCTTAGGTGTTTCTAATTATAGACTTCATTTGGATGGGGAGCATTCTTTATTTATTCTGGTATAATCCTACATAGAGTAGCTACCTAATAAGTGACTCTGAATGAAAATGAATTGACTGGTTGTAAGATATCAATCTCACTAATGCCTTTCAGCACATGGAAGAAATAAATATACTGTTACAAAACCATAATTAACCAAAATGTTCTACTAATTGAATTGTTTGGTAAACTGAAGTTAACTAAACAACTCATTGCTTTGGTCATTTTAATGAAATATTTCTAAAATACTTGTAATTCAGTTGGAGGTTTTGGGGTGTCTTCATTATGGACATAATAACACATTTCTAATGATGTACTGTTAATGTTCTGTCATTCAATATATACATGTCTATGCGATTTTGATTACAAGCCAGCTTGAATTGTTTGTTTTGTCCTTAATTTTATCTGTCCAGCAGATTGTAAGATATTTAAGAGAATGAAATGTGCCCTATATTAATCCTTCATCAAGTCAGCAGTCTTAGTCAAGAATAGCTCACTAGACTGTCCATATTTTATTTATTTATTTATTTATTTATTTATTTATTTATTTATTTATTATTTATTTATTTATTCATGTCCATATTTTAAAGAAGAGAAAGAAGAGAGTAGAAAGAGGGCATATATTGTGAGTTGTTGGCCTGGGAGTGCTCTCAGCCCCTAGGGGTCACTTTGGGTCCCTGCTACATGGCCCTCTTTATGACAGGTCAGTTTTCAGCAGGAGCGTGTCCACTAATCCTTCTTATATCTTTTAGGGCTCACCTAATTAAGTCAGGCCCATTCAGAATAACCCTTCTTTGATTAACTCAATTGTTAACTCAAAGTCAACTGATTAGGGACAAAACCATAAAAGGGCTATCCTATCATGATTACTGTTCTGCCCATACTCTACAGGAGGGAATTGTATAGGATGCATTCACCAGGAGGGTGGGAATATTCACAGCCATGTTAGAATACTGCCTACCTCGCTTCTCCTAAAGCTTTACCACTATTATAGACTATAAAGGAGATGAAAGTAAGTATTGATTCCACTTAGGGCAAAAAAAACTTAGCCATTCATTTTAACATATGCCTATCCAACTATATTTTTGTAATGGTCAGATTTCTCTTAAATTTGATACCTCATACATAAATTCAATCATTTATTTATTTTTTATAAAAAAAAAAGTTTACAGAGTTCTTGCAATTCCAATTACTTGGATTTTCTGAGAAGAAACTGAAGGTACTAGTGTCTTTGATGACATTTAATTTAATATTGAAAAGAGAGTAGATTTTTTTCTACTCACTATTTCTTTCAAAAAGGCAAAATCACCTGAGAAATATCTAATTTTCAATTTAAAATATCATTCTTACCAAACAGATCTGAGCTTTCAGTGGTAGGATGTTTTATTAAATCACCTGAGTCATTAATAAAATTTCACCAAGTCCTGACAGTCCTCTTTTATGTGCTATTCTCAAGTAATGCACTTCTTTTCAAGTACTTTAAATGGCTCTGAAGCTAATAATCATGTAGAATGCCCTTTTTTTTTCTTTTACATGAAGTATTTTGAAAGGAATAACACAGGTCAGGTGTACTTAAATCTTTTTCTGTGCATGTATGTTTTCTAATTCTAAAACAAATGCTACCATTTTATTTATTTTGTTATATCAACAATACTTATAGAGTGTCAATGTCTGATTTCAAAGTCAAATGGAAACTTAGTGAACATTTCAAGATTCAAACCTCTATATTTGTTATTAATTCTATAAATAGTTTTATTTTTATCTCTTTCCCCAGAAATCTTCAAGAGATACGGTAGTGATAAGATACAAAATACAAGTCATTATTCAAGTGCTCACCTAAGCAGGAAAGAACCCTTCTGAAATTTGAATTACAATAATTTTAGCTCCAATATTGTAAAGAGTAAAAACACAAAGCAAACACAGCATTTTACCATTCAGAAAGAGCAACCAATAATGTCTGCTTGTGCCTGGGATCACTATATTTTACTGGATAATGTCCAGGGAAAAGCATATTAATGCCTTTTAAAAAAAAGGAAACTGGATGGTCATAAGGATATTTTCTGAGACCACATGCAGAGTTGGCCTGCGTCCCATTGATTTTTAATGCAAGCAGCAGTCATTTTAGACCTGGCTGGAATTTGATGGTTCTACATATGTTAAATTTAGCCAGATGAATATGATTTATAGACTAGATAGTCTAAGCACATGGACTAGGTATTCTTAGAATTAACTTAATGCTGAATTATTTTTGTCGAGTCAAACTTTGTGGGTAATATTTATACGTCTAATTATGTGACTAGAATTATCAAATAAGCCCACAATTATTAACACCTATAAGCCAGCACTATATTAATGCTTTCAAATGCGTTGTCTCATTAATGAACAAAACTCCATGAGGGAAGAGTGTTATTATTCTCATTTTATAGGTAAGGACTATAATATAACAAAAGATCATTTAACTGGTGTTAGAGGTGAAATTTGAACTCTGGATCGTCTCCTTTCTAAGAACATTCCTGGACCCACCACAATTGGCACATTCGTGAGAAGCAACAAATAAGAGAAAATCTAGAGATAAATTTTTATTCCATTTACCAAAATCAATCCTGAAGCAAATATTCCCTACAGGGATCAATTTTCTTTCTGCAAGATACAGAGGAAGAATCAGGCACCATAGGGACCCTACAAATTTTCCTAATCAGAACACAGAATAAAGATCACACCAGATTTTCTTTCAGCTGGATCAGAACAGATCTTTGAATCTTACAAAGATTTATACCTTCAGGGAGTAATAGAGCCATGCATTTGGTTTGTTCTGCATTACCTATCCATTATTGGGTCTTATTTTTTGGAGTTTTGTTCAATTAGGTTGGAGTTGCTTACTAACATTTTCACACCTTCAGTCCATATTAGGACTGTCTCATTGTATCTCAAACATGAATCGCACATGTGTGTTCTACTATGATTCTCAAAGGCAATATGTAGGCTCCAGGTCTAACAAACCTACTAGACATTTATCTGATCCTAATGAAGCATGAGGATTAGGAATAAGGTCTTTAAAGACATATTGGAAAATACATTTGAATCACTCCATTGTACAACTGTAACTAATATTACACTGTATATTAACTAACTGGAATTTAAATAAGAAAAAAATAAATAAAATACATTTGTCTGCAATCTGCAATGCTGACTCTCCCCTTCCACTTTCCAAGAAAAATTCCAGAAATAAGCTCAAATATTTAACATGCCCTCAACTTCTTGCTTTTTGTATATTATTCTTGCATTTTCTTTTTTAAAATTTTTATTTTATTATGTTATGTCACCATACAATTCATCACCAGTTTTTGATGCAGTGATCCACGATTCATTGTTTTCATACAACCCCCAGTGCTCCATGCAGTACGTGCCCTACTTAATACCCATCACCAGGCTAACCCATACCCCTAACCCCCTCCCCTCTAAAACCCTCAGTTAATTTCTCAGAGTCCATATTCTCTCATGGTTCATTTCTCCATCTGATTTCCCCTCCCCTTCATTTTTCTCTTCCTTCTCCTAATGTCCTCCATGCTGTTCCTTATTTTCCACAAATAAGTGAAACCATATGATAATGGACTTTCTCTGCTTGACTTATTTCCACTTAGCATAATCTCCTCCAGTCCCATCCATGTTGATGTAAAAGTTGGGTATTCATCCTTTCTGATGGCTGAGTAATATTCCATTGTATATATGGACCACATCTTCTTTATCCATTCATCTGTTGAAGGGCTTCTCAGCTCTTTCCACAGTTTGGCTATTACAGACATTGCTGCTATGAACATTGGGGTGAATATGGCCCTTCTTTTCACTACATCTGTGTCTTTGGGGTAAATACCCAGGAGTGCAATTGCTGAGTCATAAGGTAGCTCTATTTTTAATTTTTTGAGGCACCTCCATGCTGTTTTCCAAAGTGGCTGTACCAACGTGCATTCCCACCAACAATGTAAGAGGGTTCCCCTTTCTCCACAACCTCTCCAACATTTGTTGTTTCATGCCCTGTCCATTTTTGCCATTCTAACTGGTGTAAGGTGGTATCTCAATATGATTTTGACTTGAATTTCCCTGATGGGTAATGATGATGAACATTTTTTCAGTGCCTGTTAGCCATTTGTATGTCTTCTTTGGAGAAGTGTCTGTTCATGTCCTCTGTCTATTTTTTGACTTAATTATTTGTTTTTTGGGTGTTGAGTTTGAGAAGTTCTTTATAGATCTTTGATACCAGCCCTTTATCTGTTGTGTTATTTGCAAGTATCTTCTCCCGCTCTGTGGGTTGCCTCTTTGTTTTGTTGACTGTTTCCTTTGCTGTGCAGAAGCTTTTTATCTTGACAAAGTCCCAAAAGTTCATTGTTGCTTTAGTTTCACTAGCCTTTGGAGATGTATCTTGAAAGAAGTTGCTGTGACCGATGTCAAAGAGGTTACTGCCTATGTTCTCCTCTAGGATTTTGATCGATTCTTGTCTCACATTGAGGTCTTTCATCCATTTTGAGTTTATCTTTGTGTATGGTGTTAGAAAATGGTCAAGTTTCATTCTTCTGTATATAGCTTTCCAATTTTCCCAGCACCATTTATTGAAGAGACTGTCTTTTTTCCATTGCATGTTTTTTCCTGCTTTGTCAAAGATTATTTGACCATAGAGTTGAGGGTCCATGTCTGGGCTCTCTATTCTGTTCCATTGGTCTATATGTCTGTTTTTGTGCCAGTACCATGCTGTCTTGGTGATCACTGCTTTGTGATATAGCTTGAAATCGGGCAACGTGATGCCCCCAGCTTTGTTTTTCTTTTTCAACATCTCCTTGGCGATTCGGGGTCTTTTCTGATTCCATACAAATTTTAGGATTGTTTGTTCCAGCACTTTGAAAAATGGCATTGGAATTTTGATCGGGATGGCATTGAAGGTATAGATTGCTCTGGGTAGCATAGACATTTTAACAATGTTTATTCTCCCGATCCATGAGCATGGAATGTTTTTCCATCTTTTTGTATCTTCTTCAATTTCCTTCATGAGTGTTCTGTAGTTGCTAGAGTATAGATCCTTTACCTCTTTAGTTAGGTTTACTCTGAGGTATCTTACGGTTTTTGATCCTATTGTAAATTGAATTGTTTCTCTAATTTCTTTTTCTACAGTTGCATTAGTGTAAAAGGAAGCAACTCAATAATAAGAGGAGAGAGAAGAACGATATGGTCCTCTCAATTGTTGCAGAAAAAACATTTGACAAAATACAGCATCCTTTCCTGATTAAAACTCTTCCACGTATAGGGATAGAGGGAACATTCCTCAAGTTCATAAAATCCATCTATGAAAAACCCACAGCGAATATCATCCTCAATGGGGAAAAGCTGAGAACCTTTCCCTTAAGATCAGGAACACGTCAAGGATGCCCACTCTCGCCACTATTGTTCAACATAGTACTAGAAGTCCTAGCAACAGCAATCAGACAACAAAAAGAAAAAAGAAAAGGTATTCAAATTGGCACAGAAGAAGTCAAACTCTCTCTTTTCGCAGAATGACATGATATTTTATGTGGAAAACCCAAAAGACTCCACCCCCAAATTACTAGAACTCATACAAGCACTCAGTAATGTAGCAGGATACAAAATCAATGCACAGAAATCAGTTGCTTTCTTATATTCTTGCATTTTCAACTTTAATTTAAATCTAATAATAGTGAAATTGTCATGTGGTCATGTTGACCAAAAATTAACACAAATCTAAAATTCAGCAGGAAATATTCAAAAGTGGTCTAAATGGTTTCCTTTCCCCAAATGTGAAGTTAATCATACCAGGTCAAAACAGATAGTAATCTCATTGTTATTTGAATAAAATTTAATTATACATAAGTCTTCACAAACTATTAATAGGCTAATATACACTTAACATTCACAAACACTGGAGAAGGGAGTTAAAAGAATGGAAAGGGAGAGAACTAGAACAAACTCTGGTGTGTGATAGACAGGGAAGGGATCAGTACAAACTTGTAGACTGTAATATAATTGCTAGATATAGAAGCAGATATAAAGGTATGTGTGTGTGTTATTTTCTAGCTCTATCTGTTAAGAACACCTGGAAGTAAAGAAACTCTGTTACTTTGAACCTACCTAGCCACAAATCTTAGTTTCTATATACCATTTTCTAGTGTTCCTTGGTGAATGGCCAATATGAAACATGCACATTTCAAATACAAATTCATATTAAAAAGGAAGAAATAAAGGATCAGAGAGGTTATGTCACTTAAAGTCACAAGCATGCAAGTGTCAAGGATAGCATAGATTTCTGATTCAAAGAGTGAACACTGGATCAGACTGTCTGGGTTAAGATCCCAACATCCTTCACTTACCAGATTTGTGACCTTGGGCAAGTTTGTCAACCACTAGGTCTTAATTTCTTGGGATGTAAATCTGTATAATAATAGTAATATGTACTTCATAATAGGGTTGTTGTGAGGAACTAAATGAGATAATGCACAAAATACACTACACACTGTAATTACTATATGTTTACTTTCTGTTGCTATCATAATTTTTTATTATAATGACTGTTTTTATTATATAAAACCATGTCTATCTGACTTCATAGTATATGTATTTTCTGAGGAAAGACACAGAATTGAAGCAAGTATATTACTGATGATAAAAGCTATATCAGAACATGGATTGTAAAACTTCATGGTGTATTTGTGAGAAAGCAAGGAAAATGATCTAAATAGCACAGAGTATAGAAATTGGAGAAGAGGGGGAAGCATGGTTTGACAGAAATGTTGGGACCAGATTATACTCATTTGTGAGATTGAAATGCATGACTTCTTTTACTCGTTATTTTTTGAGTATAGTAGACACACGATGTTATATCAGTTTCAGATATACAACATAGCGATTGCATATGACTTTTGAAAAAACATTTTTTGGGAAATTTGGCTTTGGATCAGTATGTAGTATGTTTGGTGTAAGAGAGAAAAGAAATTGTCTTTATGCTATACATAGATAAATGATAGTTACTGAATAGTTAACATGCTTAAATTGTATTGGAAAAAAATAAAAGAACACATCATAAATTCAAAATATTTGGAGATGAATTCAAATATAAAACAGGAACATGTCATAATTATAAAATATATAAATTTAATTGATTTTAGCTTTATATAGTAACATATTAGTCTAATAAGTGATTTCACATAGAGACTCTACAGGGAGTGACTTTAATTGATACATATCTAACTTGTAATTATTAGAAATCCATTGTTTCATAGATATAATATAAATAATTGATGTCCTAAAATTATTATAACTCTCTCCTACTAGGTATTTTTAATTGTTTCCTTTGGAATCATCATCCTGTTAATTTACTTAGCCATTTCTTTTGGTGACAATGCAAGGAAACGTCCACAAAAACAAGTCAGGTGATCAGAAATTGATGTAATTATTTTTAAAAAGATAGAAGTGACTACACAATATTCATTTTTTTCTGTATTTTGTAACTTTTTCCTCTTCATTTTCTGCGGGCACAATGCAAAGTCCAAAAATATTAGGACAGGGGAAAAGGAAAAGGTAAAGATTAGAAATAATGAGCAAAATGGACAATCACTTCTAGATAATTGAGAGTGAACTTCATGTCACTGAAATTAAGGGGCAACATCATTATCCCTATATTCCTGCGAAAATATGTGTGGGTCACTAAGCAGTATCGCTACCCTTACTTATTAAAGCATAAACCACTGGTATCTAGAAGAGCATAGTTAACTTTGGGGGTTTAATGAAGGTTTAAATGGGAATGAAACTTGCCAAACCTTGCATGTGAAACTTCACTTGACCCAGAAGCACTGCTCTTCATTATGCAAAGTCAACGAAAGGCCTAAGAAAGGCAAAGAATGTATTACTTTCCATAATTTGGTCCATTATTTTTTTGCAATTCCTGTTATTGTATTTCAATCTTCTTTTTACAGTAGATGTAATGTCAAAAGCATTACTAATTTAAAGACACTATAGTAGCCAGATCCTCCAAAAAGACCCCACCATAAAGTTGGGAGAAAAAAAATTCCAAAAGAATGAGACATAGCTGTTATAATACTAACAGAGCCTACTTAAAAAAACAAATATTTTCCATTGCAAACAAATACTAATTGAATAATACGTATTTTTAAGTATGATGATGGCTCCTTAATGTTGACACTTGATAAAGCTTCTGTATCCTACTCTCCTATTTTCACTCTGTTGCAGTCCTCAGAAAATGAGGTGGACCAAATTCCACAATTCAACTACAAAAGTGAATGCAATGTAAGAAATAACAGATCTGCTGGAATTTTTCAGTTGCCCTTACAATTACACATAAAAGTATGAACTTTAATCACCATTGACATTATCACCTGTGGGGTGTGTCTGTGTGTACTTCCAGCTAGGGAGACATAATTTATATAAAACACTAAGTCACTTGAGGTAGTCTTCTTCCTACTTTTAAGTATTTTCTGGTCATGTTTATTAAAAAAACATTAAAAAATCACCTGCATAGTGAACATACTTTGAAAGAAGGTCATTAGAGATACAAAGGGGAATTTGCCTAGATTTGTGTTGAGCTACTGAGCCAAACAATAGAAATAATTTCAAAGTAGTGTTGAGATATCCAATCTAGGAAAAATTAGTTTTGATAATTTTGCTAGAAAGCTGAGATGAATTTCTATTTCGAAAGTGGAAATGAATATTTTGCTAGTTATCTTAAATCATTTCCCAAGATCCGACTGTTCGTGGAAGATTCAGTTCAGTCCATAAACCCCTCTCATCCCATCCTGTTCCATCCTGTCCTGCCCCACTCATTAGTAAGTGATCCAGGTGCTGGGCTAGGTTTGGGAATACCAGAACAATGAGTACAGCCTTCCTTTAGAAGAACAATCTTGTCAAGTAAGCTAAAAGACAACAATAAAAGCACCCCCAAAACAGACAACTACAAAAAAAAAAAAAAAAAGTGGGATGAAAGTGATACTATTGTTAGCTACAGGTTTCACAGGAGCTCTTAGGTGCCATAGAAATCTCGATAGGGAAGGAGGAACCTGAAGCTTAATAGGCAAGTAGAAGTCAAAAAATTGAGAGAGAGAGATAAGGAAAAACTCTAAGCAGAACAGCTTGTCTGCCAAAGATCTGGGACATGAGAAAGCATGGCATATTAGGAACGTTTAAATTAAATTTCTTGGCTGCAGGATGCAGTGCTTTCACATGTATTATCTTACATGGTTTTCAAAGCAAACTCACCAGGTAGAAAAGGTGTTCCCCACCCATCCCTACCCCTCATTTTTCATGTAACAAAATAATTCTGGGAGGGATTTGAATGTTATAAAACTCAATGACAATGGTGGAGTTTGAATTCATTTTCTTCTATTACAATAAAATATGCAAAATTTGCTAATAAATACTGAGTCATATGTATATAAATAAAATAGTAATAAAAGATGATAAATAATGATTATTTTCTCCTAGGTGCTGATAAGAGCTTTCCACATGGTATTCAACTCATTAAATCCTCACCACCTATGAAGTAGTGTACTATTATCACCACTCTGTGGATTAGGAAACCAAGGCACAGAGAGAGAAACTTTCACTAATTTCTCATGGCTGATAATTGGTGGAACTAAGGCATGAATCCAAGTGGTTTAGATCCAAATTCCACACTCTTAACTGCTCAGCCATTGTTTCTCTATTTTATTATATTACTTATGCAAGAAGTCAATGATTACAAAGCAGTATAAAATAATCACAAAAGAGGAGGACGGTTTTTGTACAGATGTGATCAGTAAGATTTAGAGAGGAGAAGCTTATAATTTTGGGGTGAAATATTTGGTTTTGGAAATAGAGAATTGACAAAATAATGGACAGTCGTGGTGCTGTGATACTTTGCTCAGATCCTCCTTCAGAACAGAGGTTCATTCCACTTTCCACACTGAGTGCTGCCTGCTGCAGATTGGGGATCACCTCCCTCCTCAGAAATTGCCCACATCTGAAGGGAGCTGCCTCACCTGAAGGTATATCCCCTTCTGAACCTACAAACAATAACTGATTGATGAGGCATACAGACAGGTTAAGTAACTTACCTAAGGTCACAAAGATTCCAAATGGAGAACATGATCCCATACTTGTCTGATTCAAAGTCCAAGACATTTCCCTTTCACCACATTTCCTTTTATATCTATACTTTACCTATCAAAGTAGGTATTTTATAAGGGCTGACAAATTTATGTATGTCTACTTCATGAAATCTTTAGACCCCATCATTGCAATGTGCCCTCATAAATAAGTTTGCTTTACTGTTTTTAATATAGAACAAAATATAAAAGAAACCAGGAGCAATATAAAAAAAGCAAACTATTTGACATTGAAACATGGGATTATAAATGGTATCTTGTATTGTATATTAAATATATGTACATAAAAGTTACATATATTTTGTAGCTTAAGAATATGTGTTTCTTACTACAGAATATAAAATACAGTAAATCTGTGTGTCCCAGAGATGAGAGGCATCATTCTTATTGATTCTAAGCATCTAAGCTGCTCTTTGTAAATAGTAAGAATCAGTGGCACTGCAATCTAGGCTTTTATGTGTCATCGGATTTTTTATGGTTGCTGAAAGTGCTGGAATATCTGTTATCTGAAATACTGTGTGTAACAGAAAGTATATCAGTTGTGCCTCAACGGACTCTAATAGAAAATCTTCAGAGTATTTCTAGGCCTTTAAACCAAGTTTTTTTTTTTTTTTCCCCAGAATTTTACCCATAGTTAATTCAAGACATTTCCACCTTATATTCAACAACAACTAGTTAAGCTCAATAAGATAATAGAGCAATTGAAACCCCATACATTGTGTATTTTTGCTGACAATATGTATTCTGGTTTGAGAGAAAGTATCTCTTAAGCCACATATTCTGATCAAAGTGGTATTCACTGGCAATCATGATGGTCATCCCTGTTTATAGAATCACTGCCCTGGGGCGCCTGGGTGGCTCAGTCATTAAGCATCTGCCTTCGGCTCAGGTCATGATCTCAGGGTCCTGGGATCAAGCCCCACACCCGGCTCCCTGCTCTGCGGGAAGTCTGCTTCTCCCTCTCCATCTGCTGCTCCCCCTGCTTGTGCTTTCTCTGTGTCTGTCTCTGTCTCTGTCAAATAAATAAATAAAAAATCTTAAAAAAAAAAAAAAGAATCGCTGCCTTGCACAACAGTTGCTTAGGTCAAAGATGATTAAAAGAGCTTATATCCATGATGGTTACCTTTCTAGGTCCACTTAAATACAGCTGTGCATGTGGGAGTGCTTTGCTTCTCCATCAAGGCACTGAAGCACTTGGCTGCAAATCTATACCTAGATGCGTAAGTCATAAAATAGCCAATCTCTCTGATTTAAGTTTGGCTTCAAAAGAACATCTTTATCAGCCAAATAGTACAGTAAACACAACTTCTAAAATACTCATTAACTGCCCTCAATATCAATCTGTATTGGAAACTTAATTGGCAAGTTACACATTTATCTGACATATTTGTTACATTGAAAAGTGAATAAACACAACCTCCCAAAATTCTTATAATCTTTTAAATACTCTCTAGTAGTAAAAATTATGTTTGAAATCATGTCATATTTACTGTATAACCTAACAAAGTACTGTGTGTATCATTGTCCTTGGAATGAAATTATGTTGTTGAAAGATTTACTCTTCTTGTTTGTAGAGATGATAAAACATATCATTGGTCTTTTAGACAATACTTATATAAAGACTTGCCCTTGCTTTAATACTGAGTTTTATTCTTATGACTGCATATCCTTAGAGGAGATACCACCATGACATAATTATGTCAGTTAGGGTTTTCTTGTTAGCAATGGTATAGCTGCTGATACCAATCAACCAATATATGTGCAGTTTGGACTGACCTTCATTAGATTGCTATTAGTGCATATGTTGAAAATGAGCATTGTTAGGTTATAGCACACATAAAAAAATACAATATATTCATATCTACATCATAGCGACACAAGACTCACAGTAGTATACTGAGTGTAATGCATTATGTGATTATCTAAAAAGTAATGGTAACTAGCATTCTTTGAAATGCTTGCAATGTGGCAGGATCTGATATTTTATATAAATTAGCTTGATTTATCTTCAACCGACATCTATGAAGTGAATACCATTACTTCCCTGTTTTGTAGAGTAGGTGACTGAGACTTAATTGCTTTGTCGAAAGACTAAGTGTAAGCTAATAAGTGATGGAGAAAGGGTTAGAATGTGGCATTATCTCATGAGAGAGCCAGGTTCTAGACCCTGTTTTATGGTTCTTTGTTGATCCTCAATCCTGGAAACAGAGGACTCTCTCAAATTTTGGTGTTATCTTTAATAGATTGATCTACAGCTACCTTGGCTAATCATTTAGCCTATCTAGTCTAGATTTAATCAGATGCCGAATAAAGGGATTAAATTGGATACTTTACCAGGTTTCTTTCTCTAACAAGATTTTTAGAGTTTAGAAACATAAATCTCTCTAGTCATGTAATAATCTATGCTTATGGCTAAAAATGCCAACAAAATCTCTATACATTCTATACATTCATGTAGCCGTATATATCCAATATTGGTATAGCCAATATTTATGAAGAACATTAACTATGAATTTTCATATGCCGGAAATTGTTAAATTTAGTGGAGGAAAATAAGATAAAGATAAAATGAAGAAGTGTGGGGTGGGATGAGGGCTGTAATTTTAAACAGTGTGGTTAGAGAAGGTTGAACTGAGAAGGTGCTATTAGAGGTTAAATTTGAAGGAAAAGGAAGGAAGGAAGACATGGGAAATACCTGGAATGAAGCATGCCAGTGAAGGGGAGAAGAACTCAAATAATCCAAGGCAGGACTATGTACAGTGCATTTCAGTAACACTGACGAAGCCAGTATAGTTAGAATGGAAGGATGAGAATAACAAGAGTTGAATTCAGAAAAGTAATCAGGGACAAGATTGAATGAAGACTTATAAGTGAATTAGTTGGAAGCCATTGGTTCTCAGGTTCTGAGTAGAAGAATAAAGTCTTCTGACTTAAGTTTTGAAAATATCACTCCACATGCTTTGTTGAGAACTGGTGAAGACCTTTTCTGGAGGCAGAGCTATCATAAATTAAACATAGCACTATCCGAGAGTTTTTAATGGTCAAACACTGGCCTAGATAATCAGAGATAAATCTTTGGCTTATACAAGAATGTGGACTGCTGAGACATCACATGCAAATGCATCTCCTTCACCATACTAGATATGATTTGTGTAAATTATGCAATACAAATGTGCGGATATTACATGTCTTTCTATTTTGACATGTTGCTTGCAGAATCCTTTAGATACTGTATTTTCAAATGTATACTTAGAAAAATATCATTAGTTATTATAGATCATTTGAAGTATAAAACACAAAATGTTTTATTGCATCACAAGGGAGGACACTTCAATTCCTACTTCTGTAAAAATGTCTTGTGATCTCTTGTATGGATTAATCAGAGCACAGGAGAAGTCAAACAGTAGATGGGCCATTTCATAAACAATGTTCTAGGTAACTCAGTTGAAAAAGTGAGGCAACAGGGATTAATACTAATCATTTATATAAATTAAGTCATTTTTTATTCATGAAAGAAATCTAAATAGAGAAGAGATGTAGATGTAATAAAGGTGAAACATCTCAGGAAGTTTACAATAAAGGGAATGACTATGTAAAGGAATAAAATCAGCTTTGCCTCTGAATGAACTTTGCCTTTAGCCTTGTTAGCTTTCGAGCCACCTTTGCTTTCTTTCTGACACCATCATTTAACTGCAGCAAATCAAATTTGTCTGATAGCACTGCTTGACAGGAACCATAAGTTACTGCCAGGAGGCCTGGCTGCAGCTGTTGCTATCCTACATTTGAATTTGTGCTTTGGTGCATCTTTAAAACATTTCTTCTATATAACCTGATTAAAGTTGTGTCCCGTCTGTTCACTTGACTGCCATGCTTAAGAATCCTACTACTAACACAGTCCACAAATTTTAACTCCAGCGGAAATATTTTCCAGAAAGAAATACATAGGAAAATAGATATTTCTAACAGCCTCCTTTGATGAGCTCCAAGCATTGGATCATCAACACCTAAGCACCTCTGTCCACTCACTTCGGCTCTTAGGAAGCTTTCGTTCATGGAAGCACTCTGATGATTTCTTTGTTATACTCCTCTTCTGTCCTTATGCATGGTTTGTAATATTTTGATTTTCACTCTTTGTATGGTCTTCTAAAGTGTCCCCCAGCAGTTTCATGCAGTTCCAGTATATATTCTCAATAAGGCTGTCAAATTCCTTAAGGAAGACTGAAAATATTTGGATGTTTGGGTATATACTGGGAAAACTTGGGAAATGACTTTGTCAAATACAAATCATTCACTTTCTCACAGATAGGCACCACAATTGGTATAACCTCATATGTTCTCCGATGTTTTACACTGAGAATTCATGTTTTCCAGGCCATAATATTCCAACCCCAAATACCTCTAACTTCCCTCTTTCTTGTGCTAGTGTTGGTAATTCTATTACCATTCACTCTAGCAATAACTAGTCCTTAAATTCCTGGGCCTCCCCCTACTATTTTTTCGTTTCATTCCAAATTATTCTCCTCCTTAGTGTTGAGCAATTTAGCAAATTTTTCTTTTAATTTAAGCTCTCATTCAGATTACTTCCACCACTTCAAATAACTCACTAAATTATTTTCCCAGACAAATAAAGTGCTCTATTTCTTTGCAAAATAGCACATCATCAAATAGTGTACATGTGTTCTTGGTGGCTAAATATGATTGCTTGGATCAGAACTGCTCTTTTTGAGGATTTTCTTTAGTGTATAAAGCTGAAATAATTTCTTAAAGTTGCTACTCTTTGAAAAGACTGGTTCCAATTTGAAGTTCCAGGCATTAAGTAGGCTTTGTTTTAGAAGAAATATTTCAAAGGCTTTTTGAGGTGATAAAAAATGATTTAGAAAAGTTAAGTGACATATCTAAATTAAATGACACAGTTAGTAAATATTGAAGGCGACAAAATTGGCAAAACCTTTAATAACTGTTTTAAGGTGATTACTTGAAGATCAATAGAAAAGAAATAATCTGAGCACCTGAGCATAGTCATACTTGGAAACCCACTTGGCAAAATAGTTGAAAAATAGTCTACTGGATAGGGGCAAATAGCCCTTTATGCCTGAGTCTTCTAGGAGGAAGATGTATGTGAAAATGCCCATAGTAGTATCATTCAAAGGTAATATACCTTCCTTAAGGACTACCAGAAACTTTGCTGAAGATAGGCAGAATGCATTTATTTAAGGAAGATAAAATAATCATTTCATCTACTGCAGCTAAAAAAGGAAAAAAAAAGTGGCAAATGCTTTGTTTGCTAAGAACAATGAAGTATGGTTGATTTAACACTGTCTCAGATCTGGGTAACTGAATAATAAAATTAGAAAAGGTGATAGCATTTGAGTTTGATTAGAGAAATTGCTAACTTGAGTGCTTTCTGCCATTCAAACTATGATCAATCTATTATCAAAGATCTGTATTTACAATACTCATCTGTAGGGCAGATTCAGCCAAACAACTCCAATTTTGCTTTCCGATTAATATTACCCACTGAGTGGCAACTTTCTTTCTCAAACATGGAGGAATAATTAAAATCATCCTGCAGAATAAAGAAAATACAGGAAGGCAGAAGATACTTGCAGAGAAATAAATGACATAGGATTAGTATCATAAATATATAAAAAAACACATAATCAATACTAAGAAGGAAAAAGGAACAGAACAAATAATAAAAATTATGGAAGAAGAAATTTGTGTGGGAAATAAATAATGGATCTCACTTCTTTTCAGAAAAATGCAAATTAATGTGGCCATAAGATTGGGGTGCCTGGCTGACTCTTGATCTTGACTCAAGTCTTCATCTCAGAGTTATGAGTTCAAGCCCTCCATTGGGCTCCACACTGGGTGTAGAGCCTACTTAAAACAAAACAAAACAAAACAAAACAAAATGCCATAAGATTAATTAAAAAGGTCTTTTAACACCAAGCACAAACATTGCAATAATTCAATTTGCAGGAAAACTCTAACATAAGTACATAAGAAGCATTTTTATAGTGGTAATGTTTAAAATATTTAAAAAGTGTGTGGGGGGAATAATTGTCAGTAGAGAAATAAATTTGTTTAATTTGCTTATAAAATGTAAAATTACATAGCAGTTAAATAAATAAAGTAGAGCTACAAGTCTTAATATTTTTAGCTTCAAATGTTGACAAAAAATATAAAGAAAATATTATATTGTATGATAATGTCAAGGTGATCATCTTGTAATTTTCATTTTCATGTCCCTGATGAATAGTGGTGTTGAGCATCTTTTCATTTACCTGCTGGTCATGTATATGTCTTCTTTGAAAAAAAATATCTATCCAAGTCTTCTGCCCATTTTAAAGATTAGATGATGATGATGATGATGATGATGATGATGATGATGATGATTGCTATTTAGTTGTTTGAGTTTTTTACATATTTTGGATATTAACGCTGTGGGAGATACGTGGTTTGCCAATATTTTCTTCCATTCTGTAGGTTGCCTCTTCATTCTGTTGATTGTTTCTTTTGTGAAACAGAAGCTTTTAAGTTTGATGTAGTCCCAGTTGTTGAGTTCAGCTTTTGCTTTTAGTGTTAATATCCAAAAAATCATTGCCAAGGCCAATGCCAAGGACCTTTTTTCCCGTATGTTTTCTTCTAGGAATCTTATAGTTTTAAATCTTATATTAAAGTGTTTAATCCATTTCAAGTTAATTTTGGTGAGTGGTATAAGATAGGGGTCTAATTCTACACTTTTGTATGTAGAATATCTACTTTTTCCAGAAGTAGAAAACTATCATTTCCCCATTGAGTATTCTTGGCTTCCTTGTCAAAAATCAGTTGACTGTATAAACATGGATTTATTTCTGGGTTCTCTAGCCTATTCTATTGGTTGATGTGTCTGTTTTTATGTCAGTACCATATTATTTTGTTTACCAGAGCTTTGTGGTATAGTTTAAAATCAGAAAGTGTGATGCCTCTAGCTTTTTTGTTTGTTTGTTTCTCAAGATTGTTTTGGCTCTTTGGGGATCTTTTGTGGTTCTATATGAATTTTGTAATTATTTTTTTCTATTTGTGTTAAAAATGCCATTGGAATTTTGGTAATGACTACATTGACTCTACAGATGGTTTTGGGTATAGCTGCCACTTTCTTACTAATTTTCTGTCTGGATCATTTATTCAGTGTTGAAAGTGGCATATTGAATTTTCCTACTATTATTCTATTGCTGTCCATTTCTCCCTTCAGGTCTCTTAATATTTGCTTTAAATATTTAGGTGCTCCAATGTCCAGTATGTGTATATTTATAATTGTTATATCCTCCTATTGAATTGATTACATAGTGTCCCTCTTTGTCCCTTGTAACTGATTTTGAGTGAAAGTCTACTTTATCTGAAGTAACTATAGCCGCCCTTGTTTGCTTGTGGTTACCATTTCCTGGAAGGTCTTTTTCTATCTCTTCACTTTCAACATATGTGTGCCCTGAACATGAAAGTGAAACTCTTGTAAGCAGTGTATTGTTGGATCTTGCTTTTTTCACACATTTAGCCAGTTTGATCTTTTGACTGAAAAATTTAGTTCATTTTGATATAAAGTCATTATTGATAGGTAAAGTCATACTACTATCATTGCATTAATTGTTTTCTTTAAAGGTTCCTTTATTCTTTTCTTCCTCTCATACTCTCTTCATGTTTTTGTTTTTGTTTTGCAATGGTATTCTTTGATTCCTTTCTATTTATCTTTAAGTAACTACTATACACTTTTCTTTGCTGTTATTGCAAAGCTTAAATAAAACATTGTATATATAGGACAGTCTATTTTAAGCTGATAATTTACCTGCAATCACAAAAAATCTCTAAAATAAAAGTTTACTTTTCCTTCTCCTCCTCCCAAATTCTATGCCAGTGATGTCACACTTTATATCTTTTTATATTGTGTATCATTAAAAAATTACTATAAATATAGTTACTTTAAATTTTATTGTTTTTCAACTTTTATAACTAGGGATAAAGTAATTTACACACTGTCATGGCAGTACTGGTTTAAACCGATTTTGACTATATATCTCTCTCTTTTTTTTAAAGTTTTGTATTTAAATTCCAGTTAGTTAACATACAGTGTAATATTGGTTTCAGGTGTAGAATTTAGTGATTCATCATTTACAAATACACAGTATTCATCAAAAAAGTGCCCTCTTTATTTTTTAATTTTTATTTATTTATTTTTTATTTTTTAAAGATTTTATTTATTTATTTATTTGACAGAGAGAGACACAGAGAGAGAGGGAATACAAGCAGGGGGAGTGGGAGAGGGAGAAGCAGGCTTCCCGCTGAGCAGGGAGCCCAATGTGGGGCTCGATCCCAGGACCTGGAATCATGACCTGAGCTGAAGGCAGACGCTTAACGACTGAGCCACCCAGGCGCCCCTATTTTTTTAATTTTTATAGATTTGTTTATTTGTTTATTTATTTGAGAGATAGAGAGAGAAAGGAGGGGAGAGGGAAAAAGAAGAGGGAGAGAGACAATCCCAAGGAGACTCCCTGCTAAGTGTGGAACCCAACACAGGTGCTCCACCTCATGACCCTGAGATTATGACCCTGACGTCATGACCTGAGCTGATATCAAGAGTCAGATGCTCAACCAACTGAGCCAACACACCGCAAGAAGTGCCCTCTTTAGTACATAATTACACCTATTTACCCCATCATCCCACCCACCTGGCCTCCAGTAACCCTCAGTTTTTTCTTTATAGTTAAGAGTGTATTTCATGGTTTACCTCTCTCTCTTTTATCCATGCTATGTTCATTTGTTCTGTTTCTTAAATTCCACATAAGTGAAATCATATGGTATTTGTCTTTCTCTGATGGACTTATTTTGCTTAGCATGATATTCTCCAGATCCATCCATGTTGTTCCAAAATGCAAGATTTCATTCTTTTTTTATGGCTGAGTAATAGTCCAGTGTGTGTGTGTGTGTGTGTGTGTGTGTGTGTGTGTGTGTACACACCACTTCTTCTTTATCCATTCATCAGTTTATAGACATTTGGGCTCTTGCCATAATTTGGCTATTGTGGATAATGCTGCTATAAACATTGTGGTGCATTTATCCCATCAAACCAGCATTATTGTATCCTTTGGGTACATACTTAGTGGTACAATTGTTAGATATTAGGGTAGTTCTATTTTTAACTTTTTGAGAAACATCCGTATTGTTTTCCAGAGTAGCTGCACCAGTTTACATTCCCACCAACAGTATAAGGGTTTCCCCTTTCTCTACATCCTCGCCAAAACCTATTGTTTCCTGTGTTATTAATTTTAGCATTCTGACTGGTGTGACATGATATCTCATTGTAGTTTTGATTTGTATTTCCCCTATGATGAGTGATGTTGAACATCTTTTCAGTGTCTTTTGACCATCTGGGTGTCTTCTTTGGAGAAATGTCTATTTATGGCTTCTACCCATGATTTTTTTTTTAACTGGATTATTTGATTTTAGGGTATTAAGTTGTATCAGTTTTTTATATATTTTGGATACTAACCCTTTAGCAGATATGTCATTTTCAAATATCTTCTTCCATTCAATAGGTTGCCTTCCAGTTTTGTTGATTATTTCCTTCTCTGTGCAGAAACATTTTATTTGATGTAGTCCAAATAGTTTATTTTTACTTTTATTGCCCTTGTCTCAGGAGACATATGTAAGAAGTTGCTATTTCTGATGTCAAAGAGGTTACTGTCTGTGTTCTCCTTTAGAATTTTGATGGTTTCCTGTCTCACATTTAGGTCTTCAATGCATTTTGAATTTATTTTTGTGGATGGTGTAAAAAAGAGGTCTAGTTTCATTCTTTTGCATGCTGCTATCCGGTTTTCTCAATACCATTTCTTTTCTTTTTCTCTTTTTTAATTTATTTATTTTTTCATTTTAATTAATTAATATATAATGTATTATTGGTTTTGAGGTAGAGGCAGTGATTCACCAATCTTATATAATACCCAGTGCTCCTTATATCACATGCCCTCCTTAATGTCTATCACCCAGTTACCCTATCCTCCCACCTCCCTCTCCTCCAGCAACCCTCAGTGTTTTTCCTATGATTAGGAGTCTCATGGTTTGTCTCCCTCTGTGGTTTCATCTTGTTTTATTTTTCCTCTCTGCCCCTATGATCCTCTGTTGTTGTTTTTTTTTTTTTTCTTAAATTCCACATATCAGTGAGATCATATGATATTGTCTTTCTGATTGACTTATTTTGCTTAGCATGATACTCTCAAGTTCCATCCACATCATTGCAAATGGCAACATTTCACTTTTTTGATGGCAAGTACTATTGATAAGTAATATTCCAGTATGTGTGTGTACACCACATTTTCTTTATCCATTCCTCTATTGATTGACATCTTGGCTCTTTCCATAGTTTGGCAATCGTGGACATTGCTGCTATAAACACTGGGGTGCAGGTGTCCTTTCAGATCACTATATTTGTATCTTTGGGGTAAATACCCAGTAGTGTAATTGCTGGGACACAGGGAGCTCTATTTTCAACTTTTTGAGGAACCTCCATACTCTTTCCCAGAGTCTGCACCAGCTTGCCTTCCCACAAAAAGTGCAAGAGGGTTCCCTTTTTTCCGCATCCTCGCCAACATCTGTCATTTCCTGACTTGTTAATTTCAGCCATTCTGATTGGTGTGAGGTGGTATCTCATTGTGGTTTTGATTTGTATTTCCCTGATGCCATGGGATGTGGAGCATTGTTTCATGTGTCTGTGGGCCAATTGTGTCTTCTTTGGAGAAATGTCTGTTCATGTCTTCTGCCCATTTCTCAATTGGATTACTTGGTTTTTTTGGGTGTTGAGTTTGATAAGTTATTTATAGATCTTGGAAATTAGCCCTTTATCTGATATGTCATTTGCAAATATCTCCTTCTATTCTTTAGGTTGCCTTTTAGTTTTGCTGACTGTTTGAAATAGGGCTTGAAGTCTGGAATTGTGATGCCACCAGCTTTGGTTTTCTTTTTCAACATTCCTCTGACCATTTGAAGTCTTTTCTGGTTCCATACAAATTTTAGGATTATTTGTTCCATTTCTGTGAAAAGAATTGATGGTATTTTGATAAGGATTGCATTGAATGTGTAGATTGCTCTAGGTAGCATAGACATTTTAACAATATTTGTTCTTCCAACCCATGAGCATGGAACGTTTTCCCATTTCTTTGTGTCTTCCTCAATTTCTTTCATAAGTGTTCTATAGTTTTCTGAGTACAGATCCTTTGCCTCTTTGGTTAGGTTTATTCCTAGGTATCCTTATGGTTTTTCATGCAATTGTAAATGGGATCAACTCCTTAATTTCTCCTTCTTCTTTCTCATTGTTAGTATATAGTAATGCAACTGATTTCTGTGCATTGATTTTATATCCTGCCATGTTGCTGAATTCCTGATGAGTTCTAGCAATTTTGGGGTGTAGCCTTTTGGGTTTTCCACAGAAAGTCTCATGTCATCTGTGAAGGGTGAGAGTTTGACTTCTTTGCTGATTCGGATGCCTTTTATTTTGTTGTTGTTGTTGTCTGATTGATGAGGCTAGGATTTCTAGTAATATATTGAACAGCAGCAGTCATGAGAGTGGACATCCCTGCCCTGTTCCTGACTTAGGGGAAATGCTCTCAGTTTTTTCCCATTGAGAATGATATTAGCTGTGGGCCTTTTTTATATGGTTTTATGATATTGAGGTCTATCCCTACACTGTGAAGAGTTTTATTCAAGAAAGGATGCTGCATTTTGTCAAATATTTTTTCTGCATCTATTGAGGGGATCATATGGCTCTTGTCCTTTATTTATGTGGTGTATCACATGATTGATTTGCAGATATTGAACCACCCTTGCAGCCCAGGAATAAATCCCACTTGGTTGTGGTGAATAATCTTTTTAATGTACTGTTCAAACCTATTGGCTAGGATTTCGGTGAGAATTGTGGCATCCATGTTCATCAGGGATATTGGTCTGTAATTCTCCTTTTTGGTGGGGTCTTTGTCTGGTTTTGGGATCAAGGTAATGCTGGCCTCATAGAAAGAGTACATATGCAGCCAAGAATACTTTATCCAGCTAGGCTGTTATTCAAAATAGAAGGAGTGTAAAAAGCTTCCAGGACAAACAGAAACTAAAAGAATTTGTGATCACCAAACCAGCCCTAAAGAAATAAGAAAAGGGATCCTTTAAGCAAAGAGAGCACAAAAGTAGCATAGACGAGAAAGAAACAGAGACGGTATAAAGTAACTGTCACTTTTCAGTTAATAGAATGGCACTAAATTCATATCTTTCAATAGTTACTCTGAATGTAAATGGGCTAAATGCCCCAATCAAAAGACACAGGGTATCAGATTGGATAAAACAAACAAGACCCATCAATATGCTGTCTGTAAGAGACTCATTTTAGACCCAAAGACACCTCCAGATTTAAGTGAGAGGATGGAGAACCATTTATCATGCTTAATGGACATCAAAAGAAAGCTGGGGTGGCAATCTCTCTGTCAGACAAATCAGATTTTAAACCAAACACTGTAATAAGAGATGAAGAAGGTCACTACATCATAATTAAGGGGTCTATCCAACATGAAGATCTAACAATTGTGAATATTTATGCCCCTAACATGGGAGCAGCCAATTATATAAGTCAGTTAATAACAAAATTAAAGAAACACATCAATGATAATACAGTAATAGTAGGAACTTTAACACCACACTCACTGCAATGAACAGATCGTCCAAGCAGATCAACAAGGAAACAAGGGCTTTCAATGACACACTGGACCAGATGGACTTCACAGATATATTTAGAACATTCCATCCTAGAGCAACAGAATACACATTCTTCAGGATGCCTGAGTGACTCAGTCAGTTAAGAGTCTGCCTTTGGCTCAGGTCATGATCCCAGTTTCCTGGGATCAAACTCCATGTTGGGCAGTCTGCTTCTCCTTCTCTCCTTGCCTGCTGCTTCCTTTGCTTGTGCTCTCTCTCTCTCTTTCTAATAAATAAATAAAATCTTAAAAAAAGAATACACATTCTTCTCAAGTACACATGGAACCTTCTCCACAATAGATCATGTACTGGGTCACAAATCGGGTCTGAACTGATACCAAAATTTTGGGATCATCTCCTGCATATTTTTGGACCACAATACTTTGAAACTGGAACTCAATCTCAAGAGGAATTTTGGAAGAACCAGAAATACATGGAGGCTAATGTGTATCTTACTAAAGAATGGATGGGTCAACCAGGAAATTAAAGAAGAATTTTTAAAAAAATTCATAGAAACAAATGAAAATGAAAACACAACTCTTCAAAACTGGGATGCAGCAAAGGTGGTCCTGAGAGGAAAGTATATAGCAATACAAGCCTTTCTCAAGAAATAAGAGAGGTCTCAAATACACAACCTAACCTTACACTTAAAGGAGCTGGAGAAAGAACAGCAAATAAAGCCTAAGCCCAGCAGGAGAAGGGAAGTAATAAAGATTAGAACAGAGATCAATGAAATAGAAACCAAAAGAACAGTAGAACAAACCAATGAAATTAGGAGCTGGTTCTTTGAAAGAATTAATAAGATCGAGAAACCCATGGCCAGGTTTATCAAAAAGAAAAGAGAAAGACCCAAATGAATAAAAGTATGAGTGAAAGAGATCACTATCAACATTAAAGAAATACAATTATAATAACATATTATAAGTAACTATATGCCAACAATTTAGCCAATCTGGCAGAAATGGCTGCATTCCTAGAGATGTATAAACTACCTAAACTGAAACAGGAAGATATAGAAAACCTGAACAGACCCATAACCAGCAAGGAAATTGAAGTAGTAATTAAAAATCTCCCAACAAACAAGAGTTCAGTGCCAGATTGCTTCCCAGGGGAATTCTTCCAAATATTTAAAGAATTAATACCTATTCTTCTAAAGCTGTTTTAAAAATAGAAATGGAAAGAAAACTTCCCAACATAATTTCTTGAAGAGACTGTCTTTTTTCCATTGCATATTCTTTCCTGCTTTGTGGAAGATTAGTTGGCCATATAGTTGTGGGTTCATTTCTGGGTTTTCTATTCTGTTCCAATGATGTATGTGTCTGTTTTTGTGCTAGGACCATATTGTCTTGATCACTACAGCTTTGCAATGTAACTTGAAGTCCAGAATTGTGATGCCTCCAGCTTTGCTTTTCTTTTTCAAGATAGCTTTGGATATTTGGGGTCTTTTGTGGTTTCATACAAATTTTAGGATTGCTTGGTCGAGCTCCTTGAAAAATGCTAGTGGTATTTTGATAGGGATTGCATTAAATGTGTAGATTGCTTTGGGTAATATAGACATTTTAACAATATTTCTTCTTCCAATCCATGAGCATGGAACGTCTTTCCATTTCTTCATGTAATTTCTATTTCTTTCATCAGTGTTCTATAGTTTTCAGAGTACATATCTTTTACCTTTTTGGTTTGGTTTATTCCTAAGTATCTTACGGTTTTGGGTGCAATTGTAAATGGAGTTGATTCCCTGATTTCTCTTTCTGCTGCTTCATTATAGGTATATAGAAATGAAACAGATTTCTGTATTTGATTTTGTATCCTGTGACTTTATTGAATTTGTGTATCACTTCTGGCAATTTTTTGGTGGACTGTTTTGGTTTTTCTATGTAGAGTATGATGTCATCTGCAAATAGTGAAAGTTTGACTTCTTCCTGCCAATTTGGATGCCTTTTATTTCTTTTTGTTTTCTGATTGCTGGGAGTAGGAGTTCTAGTACTATGTTAAATAGTAGTGGTGAGAGTGGACATCCCTGTCTGGTGCCTGACCTTAGAGTAAAAGCTCTAATTTTTTCCCTTTGTGGATGATATTAGCTGTGGTTTTTTCATCTATGGTCTTTATTATGTTGAGGTATATTCCCTTTATCCCTACTTTTTGAGGGTTTTTATCATGAATGGATGCTGCACTTTGTTAAATGCTTCTTCTACATCTATTGAGAGGATCATATGGTTCTTATCCTTACTTTTATTAATGTGGTGTATATCACATTGATTGATTTGTAAATATTGAGCCACCCTTGTAGCCCAGGAAATAAATCCCCCTTGATCGTGGTGAATGATTTTTTAATGCACTGCTGGATTCGATTAGCTAGTAGTTTATTGAGAATTTTTGCATCCATGTTCATCAGGGATATTGGCCTGTAGTTCTCCCTTTTAATGGAGTCTCTGTCTGATTTTGAAAGCAGCATAGTGATGCATTTGTAGAATGAGTTTGGGGGTTCCCCTTCCTTTTCTACTTTTTGGAATGTGTTGAGAAGAATAGGTATTAACCCTTCTTTAAATGTTTGGTAGATTTCCCCTGGGAAGCCATCTCGCCCTGGATTTTTGTTTGTTAGGAGATTTTTTATTACTGATTCAATTTCTTTACTGGTTATCTGTCTGTTCAAGTTTTCTATTTCTTCTTGTTTCAGCTTTGGTAGTTTATATGTTTCTAGAATTTATTCATTTCTTCGAGACTGTCTGATTTGTTGGCTTATAATTTTTCATAATATTCTCTTATAATTGTTTGCATTTCTGAAGTGTTGTTTGTTATTTCTTCTCTCTCATTTATGATTTTATTTATTTGGGTCTTTTTTCTTTTTGATAAGTCTGGCTAGGGGTTTAACTTTTTTTTTTTTAATTCTTTCATAGAACGAGCTCCTGGTTTAATTGATCTGCTCTACTGTTTTATTTTTAGTGCCTATATCATTTACTCTTCTTCTGCTGTCTTTAGGGTTTGTTTGTTGTTCTTTTTCTAGCTCCTTTAGGTGTAAGGTTAGGTTGCATATTTGAGATTTTTCTTGGTTCTAGAGGTAGGCCTGTATTCTTATAAACTTTCCTCTTGAAATGCTTTTGCTGCATCCCAAAGGTTTTGGACCATTGTGTTTTCATATTCATTTGTTTCCATGTATTTTTTCTTTTTATTTCTTCTTTAATATCATGGTTGACCCATTACTCTTTAGTAGCATGTTGCTTAACCTTCACGTACTTTTGGTCTTTCCAAATTTTTTCTTGTTGTTGACTTCTAGTTTCATAGCATGTGGTCAGAAAATATGCATGGTATGACCTTAATCTTTTTGTACTTGTTGAGACCTGATTTGTGTCCTAGTATGTGATCTATTCTGGAGAATGCTTCATGTGCACTTGAAAGAAATCTGTATTCTGCTGTTTGGGGATGAAATGTTCTGAGTATGTCTGTTAAGTCCATCTGGTCCAGTGTGTCATCCAAAGCCATTGTTTCCTTGTTGATTTTCTGTTTAGATGATCTGTCCATTGTTGTAAGTGGGGTGTTAAAGTCCCCTACTATTATTGTATTATTATCCATGAATTCCTTTATGTTTATTATTAATTGTTTTACATATTTGGGTGCTCCCAAGTTGGGTCATAGATATTTATTTGATATAGTGTCCTTCTTCATCTCTTGTTATAGTCTTTGGTTTAAAATCTGGTTTGTCAGGTGCCTGGGTGGCTCAGTCAGTTATGCGGCTGCCTTCGGCTCAGGTCATGATTCTGGAGTCCCGGGATCGAGTCCCGCATTGGGCTACCTGCTCAGCGGGGAGTCTGCTTCTCCCTCTCCTGCTCCCCCCTCTTGTGCTCTTTCTCTCTCTCACTCTCTCTCTCAAATAAATAAATAAAATCTTAAAAAAAATAAAATCTGGTTTGTCTGATATAACTATTGCTACTCTGACTTTCTTTTGATATCCATTAGCATGATAGATGTTTCTCCATCCCCTCACTTTCAATCTGCAGGTGTTTTTGTGTCTCAAATGAGTCTCTTGTAGGTGGCATACCCATATATATAAATGGGTCTTGTTTATTTAATCCATTCTGGCACCCTACAGCTTTTGATCTGAGAATTTAGTCCATTTACCTTCAGAGTAATTATCGATACATATGTATTTAGTGCCATTGTATTACTTGTCTTTTGTACGTGTGTTTCTGGAGATTTTCTCTGTTCCTTTCAAGTCTTTGTGACTTTTGCTCTTTCTTTCCAATCAAATAGTCCCCTTTAATATTTTTTGCAGGTCTGGTTTAGTGGTCATGAACTCCTTTAACTTTTGTTTGTCTAGGAAACTCTATCTCTCTTTCTATTCTGAATGACAGCCTTGCTGGATATAATATTATTGGCTGCATATATTTCCCATTCAGCATGTTGAATATATATAATGCCACTTTCTTCTGGCTTTCCAAGTTTCTGTGGAGATATCTGAAACTAGCCTTATGTGTCTTCCCTTGTAAGTTGGGGCTTTTTTCTTGCTGACTTTAGGGGTTTTTTTTAATTACTATACTTTGCAAATTTAACTACAAAATGTCTTGGTGTTGGCCTGCTTGGGTGTTCTCTGTGCTTCCTGGATTTGAATGCCTGTTTCCTTCTCCAGATTAGGGAAGATATTATTCCTCAAATAAAACTTCTGCCCCTTTTCTTTCTCTTCTTCTCTTGGGACTGCTATGATATGAATGTTATTATATTTGATGGAGTCACCAAGTTCCCTAAGTCTACTCTCATGATCCATAGTTTTTCTCTCTCTCTTTTATTCAGCTTCATTATTTTCCATAATTCTATCTTCTATATCACTTATTCATTCCTCTGATTCTTTCTTTCTTGTGACCACTACATACAGTGGGTTTCAAATATCAGTTATTATAGTTTTCATTTCTGCTTAATTGTGTTTTAGTTCTTCTATCTCTATGGTAAGAGTCTCTCTGATGTCTTCCATGGTTTTCTCTCTTTTTTTTTTTTTTTTAAGATTTTATTTCTTTATTTGAGAGAGAGACACAGCGAGAGAGGGAACACAAGCAAGGGGAGTGGGAGAGGGAGAAGCAGGCTTCCCGCAGAGCAGGGAGCCTGACATGGGGCTCGATCCCAGGACCCTGGGATCATGACCTGAGCTGAAGGCAGACGCTTAACGACTGAGCCACCCAGGCGCCCCATCTTCCATGGTTTTCTCAAGCACAGTGAGTAACCTTATGATTGTTGTTTTAAAATTTCCATCAGGCATATTACTTATATCTGTTTTGATTATATCTCTCATTGTGACTTTTTCTTGTTCTTTATTTTTGTATGAATTCTTCCATCTTGGCATTTTGTTTAAGTCTCTGTCTTCTCTGTGATAGAAAAGCCTGTTATATAGCCTACTCCTGAGAGTAATGCCTTTATGAAGAAGAGGACATATAGTGTCCAGGGCCTGATGCTTCATGGAGTGTCTCTGGTGTGCCCTGCATGCACCCAGCTGCTGTGTTTTGGCTGCTCTATCCCTAAGGTCAGTCATCTGCACAGGTTCTCCTTGCCTGCAGTGGGCAGTGTTTGGACTTTGACCAGAGTGTGACACATTTTAGCTAGGTGTGCTCTGGCTGCTTGTTAAATGAGACAAAATGCTACTTCTACTAGAACTGAAGCTTTGTAGAACTCTATTGTCAGTAAATGTGGTGTATGCTAGACTTTCTGCTGGTCTTCTGGTGAAGGTGTCCATTGTGCTGGTCCCAAGGCACACTTGCTGGAGTATCAGCAGAGTGCGGGAGTGGGGGGGAGCTTGGTGTAAGCAGGTTAAGCAGCCAGGGTTGGTTCTGTGCTATTACTGAAGTTGGTTTATGCTGAGGTGTGGGGGAGGGAAACGATGCCAGCCAGCTCCTTTGTCCCATGGGAGCGGACTCCATGCTTGATGTTGTCATGGAAGCACTCCCAGAAGAGCGAACTACTTCTTCTCCTGCATCCCAGGCATTTTCCAGATCATTGTTTTCATGCTGTCTCTGGGTTTCTTGCCTGCCTGGAGCAGCACAGTATACATTGGGCTCTATCCCAGGCAAGTCTGTTGACTTTTAAAATTCTAAACTTTAGGGACCTGCTGTGGCAAGGACCTGTTCTGGTTTTCTGGGGGAGGGTCTCATTGCCCTGAGACAGATGCTGGTTTGACCAAGAAGGGCAATTGTGCCAGAGTGCATGGGCATGGGATTTGGAGCAAGTAGGCTAAACAGCCAGTGTCTGGGTTAGCTGCCCTCAGCAGGTTTTTCTGTGTCTATGCTGAGGGGTGAGGGAGGGAAATGGTGTCTTCTGGGGCTCTTTTATTCCTGGAGAGGCATCTCTGGGAATGCCCCTCTCACAGATGTGCTCTAAGAAGAGGAAACAGTCTCTCCTATGTGCTTAAGGCAATCCTCAGATCATGCCATCAAGCATCCCAGGGTTGCTTGCCTGCCTTCCCTCCAGGAGCAGGGCAATACCATCAGGTCTCTATCACAGCCACACTCGCTGACCTCTAAAACTCCGGACTTTGAGCCCTGCTGGTTGCAAAAACTCATGAAAATTAGCCCATCTCATTTTCCCAGCCAATGGCCTTGAGGAAGTATTCTCCTTGTGTGTATCCCTGTGCACTCTACTCTCTCTTGCCTTTTCCTGCAACCAGGGCTCCCTCCCCTCTGCCACACCTGTGATCCATTTCTTTTTAGTTGTTGTAATCTTACTTTAGAATTTGGATCTTCTAGGAAGCAGATACAAATATCTTTAAGAAATACATCAGATTTTATTAAGATTCATTGGGATGATACCTGTGAAAGACAAGGGATACAGAGTGTAGGCGTAGGCAGGGGAAGACTTCTGATTGTGATATAGGTCTGACATCTGTGAAAGTAGAGTATGAAGGAACGAAGGTTGACTAGGAAGAGCCCTAGACAGTGGGATGGCCTTGAGAAAATCCTGGCTAGCCCAAAAGGAAGCTTCAATGCTAAGTTGTCTTTCAAAAAATACCATGTGGTCTGAAATGTTGAACCCCTGTGTCATCATGATGTTCAGTCATTGGATGGGGTACAGAAATTCTGTCACATGCCATGGCACAAATGCTGAGTCATTTGTGCCTCAGCACCTGCAGCACCTGCAGCTGGAGATTGTCAGCTAATTTCCCTTCTTTTAGCCGGTTTCCTCTTGAATGGGGTTCAGAAGGGCACGCAATAGGCCCCATGAAATTTTCTAACTTTAGGAAACAAAATTGTTATAGAAAATACTAAATTATATTTCCTTAACAAAGAGCCTGAAAAATATTTTCCAAAGAATGTCACACTAAAAATTGTGCCACGGATAAATAAGAACGTGGGTTAAAATATTATATTAGTCCTTATTAGCCATTTGCTGATTTTTTTCTACTAGATTCCTCTGTACTTATAGAATACATAAATGTTCCATTAACCCTAGTATTACTAAAAATAGTAATTGACATTTATTATTCCTTGAACTCTATTTATGAACCTCAGCTTCCTTTAAAAGGAAAATTTTTGAGACTATATTTTTAATGCATATATTATAAACAAAATATTTTGTGATTGTTCATTTTAGTTAACTATAATTCACACCATGCTTATTATCAGGTCCTAAGAATTTTGTTACAATATACATTAAGAGCATTTTACCTTTGTACTCATTAAAATAACTCACTAATACCAAATGAAGAATAATGTAGTTTTAATAATACCTAAAATGTTATATTTTACAAAGCAGTGTTAGCAAATATAAATTATTTTGGATTAAAAACATAGGGTTGAGAGGACAAAAAATTTAAGAATGAACTTTTTTTAAAGATTTTATTTATTTATTTGAGACAGATTGACAGAGAGAGAGAGCAGGGGGAAGAACAGAGGGAAAGGGACAAGCCGACTCTGTGCTGAGCATGGAGCCTGACATGGGTCTCAATCTCACCACTTTAGATCATGACCTGAGCCAAAACCAAGAGAGTGATTCTTTAACAGACTGAACCACCCAGACAACCCAAGAATGAATTTTTGAATAAGAAGTAACACTTACCATTTACCAAAACTTTTATATTTGAAAATTAAAGACTTACTAAAATATTGTTTCATATTAAAATTATTATATAGATACATATATGTATATATATGCACACACATATATACACATATATATGTACATACATATGGATACATATACATATTCAGTTACCAATTATGCATTCATACCTCATCCTTGGAAAGAAAGCTTACTTCAAGAGGGTTTGTTCACATATGCTAAAACAACTCCTAAGGTTTTTATTAGGTTTTTGACTGTTTTCAACAGGGGGAAAACTATATGTAAATTAGATATTTAAAAATCATATATCTATTCTCATGTTGGCCTAGTTTTGAAAATGTTTTATTTTCTTTTATGATTGTTCTTTAATTGTTCATGTCTCTTTATATTTTGATTAAAGTTTGTCAGATCCCTAGTTGCTAATTAATGGACTCTTGAACAGAAATGCAAGATGATTTTTCTTTTATCCCTGGTTTCTGTCAAGTAGTAACTAATCTTTAAATAAAAAATAAAGTGCACTGGTGGGATGAGACTGGAGGTATTTAGAAAGCTTCTTAACTGATTTTTAAGCTTTTTTTTATATTATTCTTTTTCTCAATTGTGATATTCTGAATCATATATTTTTTAAGATTTAAAAAAACTGACTTATTTTTTCTAATTTTTAACTTTAAAATTTTTGTAACATTCAAAAACATATAAAAACATACAACATAATACAAAATAATATTTTGAACACATAGCTTTGGAAGATATTAAGGTTTTGACTTATTAGCTTTAGAGCTTCTTTTTCTTAACTGTGAAAGCATAGCTTGTGGCAGAGTCCCTATAGCTTACTTTTCCAAACCCCTCATAAGTAACCTCAAATTGGTGTGAATATTTAAATATTTCGTATCTAAAATGTGATATTTATATATAACTGCTCACATATGCATACAAAACAGTATGTGGGATGGGTTTTGCATATTCATAGAAGTCAAATAATGGCATTACCTTCATAAAAACTATTTTTCCTGTAACATTATATTTTGAGAATTATTAATCCATCTAGCTCTAACTCATTTTTTTAAATATTTTTTTTTAATTTTATTTATTTATTTGAGAGAGAGAGAATGAGAGACAGAGAGCATGAGAGGGAGGAGGGCCAGAGGGAGAAGCAGACTCCCTGCAGAGCCGGGAGCCCGATGCGGGGCTCGATCCCGGGACTCCAGGATCATGACCTGAGCCAAAGGCAGTCGCTCAACCAACTGAGCCACCCAGGCGCCCCTAGCTCTAACTCATTGATCCATTTTAGTGTAATATTCTTTTGTATGAATCAGACACATCCATTTCTCTTTTATCAACAAAATGAACTTTTAGGCTGTTCTAGTGTGTTCATAATTACACACAAGTGCTGCCGTGGACACTGATGGCCGGCACTTCCTTCGACTTACGTACAAGACTTTCTCTGAGGTACATTAAGGCTTAGCTAACCTTCATTGTGTACTAGCAATTTCTCCTCAAATTATACTCTCAGTAGCAATGTATTGTATTTCTTTTTTCTACTTCTCACCAACACCTTCTTATTAGCCAACTTCTTAAATCATGTAATTCTGTAGATGTGAAATTACTTTTCAGTATTGTTTTAAATAACTTTTTAAAATTTAATGAATGGCTTGAGAATCTTTCATTTGTTTGTTGGTTATTCAAGATTTCTCTCTACAGGCTTTCTTATTGTTATTTTGGCATGTTTTCTCATTCTTATTTATATGTTGATATCTTTTATACATTCTAGAATAAAATTCTTTTTTTTTTGAGAGAGAGAGAGTGAGAGAGCTTGAGCGGGGGGGGGGGGGGTCCAGAAGGATAGGGAGAAGCATGCCCTGTGCTGAGCAGGGAGCCCGATTTGGGGCTTGATCCAGGACCCCGGGATCATGACCTGAGCTGAAGGCAGATGCTTAATGGACTGAGGCACCCAGGTGCCCTAGAATAAAATCCTTTGTTGCTATGTATAAACCATATATCATTTTTCAGTCTATGTTTTGAATTTTTTGTTTATACTACCTTTTGTCATTTAAATTTTTCATTTTATTGTGGACAACTTTATCAACATTTTCTTTGTGCAGTAGTGTAAACATTGTTAAATCCATAAGAATGTAAGCTACATGACAGAGGGATATTTGACAGTAGTGTTCACTATGCTATTCTTAGCACCTAGAAGGATCTACGGCAAAACAAAGAATTAATGAAAATGTGTTCAATTAAAACTTTAATCAAGTTTTTCACTATCTTAGAGTCATTAAGAAACATTTCAAATAATAAATAGCAGTTTAAAGTTATTATTTTTACATTTACACCTTTAATATGTCATAAATTAAAATTAAATGTGAGAATAGTGTCCAGTATAATCTTTTTCACTTGTTCTTGTGTGTATTATGTATATGCATGTGTGTGTGTGTTTGTGTGTATTAATATTGATTGATACTAAGCCAATTCTTATAAAATATAGAAACTTTGTTCCAATGCAGTTTAATTTCTATCTTCTATTTGTTCTTATGATTTTAATATATATTAAATCCATATATAGATTCAACAATTCAGTGTTATAATATTTGCTTTCTATAATCTAATAACTTTGTAAGAAGCTGAGAGAGAAAATATTTATACATTATTTTATGTTTACCAAATTTTTTAGTTATTTTTATTTCTTTCTAAGGATTTGAATTAATTCTGGTTTCATTTTCTTTCCTTAAGAATGTCTTATAAGATATATATGTTAGTAACAAATAATTTCAGTCTTCATGTTTCTGGGAATATAGTTTTCATATTACTTCATTTTTTGAAGAATAGTTTTATTGGAAATTGAATTCTTGTTTGTAGGGTTTTTTTTTTCCTTTCAGCACTTTGAATATATGCTATTTCACTGTACTCTGGTTTTCAGTGTTTCATATGAGAAGTCAGTGTTAATTGAATAGCTCTCTCTCTGTGCACAGTGAATGATTTTTTTTTCTAACTCCTTTGAATATTATATTACTGTTTTTGTTTTCAAAAGTCTGACTGAAATGTGTCTAGGTGTATGTCCTGTTTATCTTCTTTGTATTTCATTGAACTTGCTGGATATGTAGATAATTGTTTTTCATCAAATTTAGGAAGCCACACATCATTATATTTTTAGATAGTTTTTCTGTTTATTTATATCTTCCACTTGAACTAACTACATATATATTAGGTATGCTTGATGTTGCCCACAGGTCTCTGTGCTTCTGTACATTTTCTCCTGTATATTTTTTCATTCTTCAAATTGAATAACTTTTTTTGATTTATCTTCAAAGTTGCTTATTCTTTCATCTGCACAATCTGTTGTTGAGTACCTTAGTGAACTTAATTTCAGTTATTAGCTTTTTCAACTTTAGAATACATATTTGGTTATTTCATATATTTTTTTATTGTTTTGCTGACATTTTCTGTTTGATGGATCATTATCATCATGGTTTCTTTAATTGTTTAAACATGCCCCCCCCATACTTTGAAGACATTTCTTCTTTTTTTTTTTTTAATTTTATTATGTTATGTTAGTCACCATACATTACATCATTAGTTTTTGATGTCGTGTTCCACGATCCATTGTTTGCGTATAACACCCAGTGCTCCATGCAGTACATGCCCTCCTTAATACCCATCACCGGGCTAACCAAACCCCCTCCCCCCTCCCCTCTAAAACTTTTCAATAGCTTTTCAATAGCTGCTTAAAAGTTGCTGCCTACTAAATCCTGCAGGACACTCAGAGGTAGTTTCTATTGATGCTTCTCCTTTACAACTACAATTGCTTTTCTTTTTGTTCTTAATTTTAAAAATCTGGATATTTTAGATAATTGTAGCAATTCTGGATTCTAAATTTTCCTTCTGACAGTATTGCTCTTTTATTTATTTTTTTATTATTTGTTTAGTAAGTTTTTAGATTAACAAGTAGAATCTAACTTCATTTTGGCATGTAACTGCTGATATCTCTGCTTAGTTTTTTTGTTTGTTTCTGTTTTTGTTTTTGTTTTAAGTCTGATTCCTAGTGGTTGTTTCTGTGTCTTCATAGTTTCATGGTCAGACAATGATTACTCAGAGGCTGTGTTTAAATATCTTGTGCCAGTAAGTCTTCCTTCCTGTATGTGTGGGTTATAGAGAGCTTTAAAATTGAGGCAGATTTCATGTTTACCCTGGCTTTTTCCTTTTGCTTGGCCCTTTTATCTCTCCTATACACATGCTCACAGCCTTTATGTCAGCCAAAATAATATGTGACAGCTTGATAGCTTGGGTTTTCTGTCTTGCTCTGGAGGTGCACTCAGCCATCAAATATGTCAGTGATGTGTAAAGAGATTATCCAGCCCCTCTGTGACTGACTCATTTATAGGATCTCCCTTTTAAAATTTTGGCTATTTTAGTGGTCCATTGTCCCTTCCAAGTAGGACGTAAGATCTAATTAGCTGGTCTTCAGGACTTCTCTTTTTGCTCGCCACTGAAATTGTAAATTTTACTGACATCACCAATGGGCATGGATATTTTGTTTTCTGGTCAAAATCAAGCAAATATCCATCATGAGTAGTGTGGTTGACTTCCATGGTCTAACTCCCACTCCCCCTTCATGTAACTACCATGTTGACCAAACTGGGAGTGATAGGAACAGCCCTAACAAAGACACTACAGATTCTTAATGTTTGTACTCAAAGCTCAGTCATTTTGCATGAATACAGCTCCTCAGTTTGTTGTAAAACTTTTATTAATGTCTACATGCATGCAACATATGGTGTTTTTGATAGTTTTTTCCCAGTTTTATATTTTTTTCCAGGGGAGGACCTTCTTATTCCACCATTCCAAAAGTCCCTCTCTGCTTTTGACACTATTAAAAATTGATCTTATCTTGGAGTTACTAAGCCAAAGAAGTGAAATAAACTGCACTCTAAATAGCCATGTAGTATTGTATCAGAATGTTAACTCTAAAAGAGACATTTTCCCACCCAAAACTCTGTAAGAGAGGTTATGTATCTTTTGTTGAGGACATGACTTACAACATAGGCTCACTTTGCCTAAAGCATACATTTTTAAGGTTTTCCTGAGAATTAGCTATATAATTTCACATTTTAAGGAGAGAAGTAAAGAAAGCAGTCAATGGAGAATATTTATTCTAACATTTACACTCAGGTGACAAAATACTTTGGATTGTATTGGGATTAAAACTAGTGGCTGCGATGAGCACTGGGTGTTATACTCAACTAATGAATCGTTGAACACTACATCAAAAACTAATGAATGATGTTGGCTATATGTTGATGCTTCTCCTTTACAACTACAAAACTACAACTACAAAAACTATATGTTGGCTAACTGAACATAATGATAAAAACACAAACAAACAAATAAAAACAATTAGTGGCTGCCAAAAAACAAAACAAATCTAGTGGCTGCTGATCAACTACCAATGGACAATTTATATAATTACAGGCTCTGGGTTATCATTTGCAAGCTGAAAATTTTAAACTAAGAATTACTATAGGTTATTTAAGAAGACAAGATTATGGTGATTTACCCTGAATAAAAAGTCAGTCTAAAAATTTTTCATGATGAAAAAGGGCAATGGAAAGAAAAAAGCTAACTTATTCTTGTATAATAATATACAGTGGGCACATGTGGAATACTTTGAATAATTCTGATTGCAATCTTCAAAGTATAATAAAAGTAATGCAATACATGATAAATAGATCTTTTTTTAAATTCTTAATTAATTTATCTGTTTTAGAGAGAGAGAAAGAGCGTGTGGGCAGGGGGAGGAGCAGAGGGGGAGGGACAAGGAGACTCCATGCTGAGCTGGAGCCCTATACGGGGCTCAATCTCATGATCCTGAGATCATAACCTAAGCCAAAATCAAGAGTCAGATGCTTAACTGACTGAGCCACCCTGGTGTCCACATAACTACATCTTTTAAAAACCTGTTAAGAAGTAATCCTAAGGAAAATCAAGATAGAATGATCAAGAATCCTTAAACATGAAATAAAATGCCTAAGAGGAGAGAGTTTCAGTCTATGAAACCATGAGAGTTATAAATAAGTGAAACAATTTTGAATTCACCAGATCTCAAAACCTAGCTTAAGGGATATAACTTGATACTTGATAGGTTATAATTGGGTGAAGAAGATAGTAAGTTAAAGAGTAAGGACAATGTCTTCTTGTTTTTTGTTTGTTTGTTTATTTTGTTTTTTTAAGATTTTATTTATTTGTCAGAGAGAGAGAGAGCACAAGCAGGGGGAGTGGCAGGCAGAGGAGAAGTAGGCTTTCACTGAGCAAGTAGCCTGACACGGGATTTGATCCCATTACCCCGGGATCATGACCTGAGCCGAAGGCCAACACTTAACCAACTGAGCCACCCAGGCATCCCAAGAGTAAGGACAATTTCATGGCTTTTTTGATATAGTTTAAAGCTAAAAGACATTAAATGCCTATTTTTAGTTACTATATCAAAACAGGAAATGAAGAAAATATTATCTTACCTTTAGGAGCTAGAAATTCAGGAATGCAGTAACTTCAGGATCTATCTTGCCTTTTAGTACCATTATTAATAACATAGTTCTAAGCTGGATGGTTTATAATATGGTTCATTATGGCCTCATTAAAATTTTAATATATACATATATAATATTATACTATTTGAGTGTCTATTTGTTGTAGGCTTAGCCCCATATGAAGAAATATCTATGTCCTAAGCAATCATACAGAACAGAAATTTATCGGGGCACCTGGGTGGCTCAGTTGTTAAGCGTCTGCCTTCAGCCCAGGTCATGATCCCGGGGTCTGGGATCCAGCCCTGCATCAGGCTCCCTGCTCTGCGGGAAGCCTGCTTCTCCCTCTCCCACTCCCCCTGCTTGTGTTCCTTCTCTCGCTGTGTCTCTCTCTGTCAAATAAATAAAATCTTAAAAAAAAAAAAAGGACAGAAATTTATTTATGAAAGAGATGAGATCTTAATTCTTCAGAAACAAAGTGGTAACCAAGAGCTAAGGAATCTCTTTATAAATTTATAATTCCCTGATTTATAGGCTATGAGATTGGCTTATTTTAGGATACTAACTTTTAAAGAGGGAAAGCTAAGGAATAATTACAAAGTTAAATGGAGACAAAGATAAATGGATACTGAAAGTTAGAGACTTAGTATTTTTCAGTCATATTACTTGACTCTATTTTTGTCTGATACTGAATAACAGATTTAAACCAAAGACCTATTTAAGAGATTATATAGCTTTGCTTCCAGCTGTGAGATTATGATATTAGCATGCATGAAGAGGATAACATTATTAGTGCAATGTTGGGCAAAGGCCTCCCACCTGAGAATGTATTTAGAGAAAATGTTTAAACCAATATTCCATTTTAATTGCCAGCTGAGGAATTATTGGTAGTATATTATTTTTCTGTTTTCTTTGGTTGGTATATTTGATGCATTTCACTTGTATTTTAGATCAAAGATGGAGCAGATTAAAGTAAGCATTATCATTGTACTTACTTTCTAAAAAGTTATCAGTGTGAGATATTAATCCTAGGTATTACCAGTATAATTCTACCAATTTGAAAGTTATATATGTACTGAAATCATCTCATTAAAAATTAGGGAGAAGAAATAACAAATGGAATTTTCAGATAGAAATTTATCCTGCTATTGTGGACATATAAACATTACACTTGTTTTCCATGGTAATTTAATGACTATATTACGAATTGCTGATATATACTTTATCCTTGAAAATTGTATGCTTTTATAATTAAAATATTTTGATGATAGTGTTTCATACTGCTTTATGTTAAACATAAAACAATAAGAAAATGGACATAATACAAGGTATCATTAGATTATCAGTCTCTAACTTAGCTAATTGAACCCCAAGACATATTCCTTTAATTACAGTATTAAAAAGAACAACACCCTGTGAACTTTAATATAATCAACACATTTTTGTGGGAAATGAAGCCTGATCATCTGGTTTTGTACTCTATATTGGAAAAACTGTAAGATGCTTTTAATAAAAACATGTATGCATTATATATACATATACTACAGTGATTAACAAATGCAAAAATACATATACCAGGTATCAGTGTAAATTTCCCTTTGCATAATTGGGTAAACATGATGTGTATTAGAAAGGGAAAAAAAAAACTTACATAAATATTCTTGATATATTTTCAATCTGAAGTAGCCAAAGTATTGAACAACCTCAGCCTTGTGTTCTAATTAAGAAAATTAAGCTCTTATGTTCTCACTAAGACAATATCTCAAAATGGTCAAAGAGACCATGTCACAATCAGTGCTCTACTACTCTATCCTCTCTTCTCTTAACAGCCCCAGAATGAGCTTGATCAGGTTACTGTGATTGCCATTCAATACCTTACAAAGCGTTACCTAGAGGCTCCATGATGATGCTCTCTTCATGTGGTTCTCAAATTCTGGATTCCAATAGTCTCTTTTTAGGAAGAGCGAAACTAAGCAAATTTAGCTTATTCTATATTCACTCAGAGCCTAGCCTGGCAGTAAATAGAAAGCAAACTATTCTTGTAGTAATCATCAAATAGAATATGTATATTACTTTTGGATTGAATTCAGTGTGCGGAAGTTTGAATTGAAATGGTTATTGCTTCTTTTTCTTTTTTCTGTTAAACCTTACCTTTTGTATTTGTTCTGCACTAGTTGTTTAAGTAGGAAGAACCTGACAAACAGATAATAATATTGTTTCCTGGGGCGCCTGGGTGGCTCAGTCGTTAAGCGTCTACCTTCGGCTCGGGTCATGATCCCAGGGCCCTGGGATCGAGCCCCACATCGGGTTCCCCGCTCCTCGGGAAGCCTGCTTTTCCCTCTCCCACTCCCCCTGCCTGTGTTCCCTCTCTCACTGTGTCTCTCTCTGTCAAATAAATAAATAAAATCTTTAAAAATAATAATAATAATATTGTTTCCTGACAGTGAATTATGAGTCAAAAAATAAGATAAATTAGCAAAAACTGCTGAAAAATCTTAGATTAACCATGAATGCATTTAATTTTGGAATAGACCATAAAAGGTAAACAAAAAAGTAATGCCAATTGTAATAGTCATGAAAAAATAATATAAAATATATATTTATAAAAACTTGAGTATATTTATTGATATGTTTCCAACTTTTAATTTTCAGAACTCTCTAGTTCCTTTCTTAATAAATAACTGTCAGAGTAAAAAGATACTTTTAATTACGGAAAGAAAGGTTTAAACAGAAATCATAGTGTAAGAAAAGAAACATGATCTTTGAAATCAGATAAACCTGGGTTTTATTTCTGGTTTAATTTCTTTAAAGCGATGAACTTGGTAAAGTCATTTAAAATCCATTTCCTCTTTTAACTTTGAAATAACAATATTTGCTTTTCAGAATTGTAAATATTGGATAAAATATACATTACGTTTTTTTCATTTGCTTTACCTGTACATCCTTAGTCAATGACAGTATTTTCAGTACCAGTTAGGAGGAATGTTAATAAATTTATAAATCCTAACACACTTTCAAACCACCAGTAACTGAAGCAATATCTCCCAACTATATACTCTTATACACCTATCAGTAATTTTATTTTATATATTTCTCTTGAAAAAAAATCTTTCTTATTGCTTTGAAATTCTATTAATTACTATTATTAATTTTACCTTACTCATTATTTCCTTAGATTTTAAATCCCATAAAAATAACTTTTATATCTATCTTTCTCTAAAAATATTTAAATCTTTTGGGGCACCTGGGTGGCACTCAGTCGTTAAGTGTCTGCCTTCAGCTCAGGTCATGATCCCAGGATCATGGGATCAAACCCCATATCAGGCTTCCTGCTCTGTGGGAAGCCTGCTTCTCCCTCTCCCACTCCCCCTGCTTGTGTTCCTTCTCTCACTGTTGTCTCTTTCTGTCAAATAAATAAATAAAATCTTTAAAAAAAAATATTTAAGTCTCTCATGCATGGCAGGTATTTAATAATTATTTATTGATTTCATATAAATCAGTGATGCAATATTTATGTTTTCATGGTACATTTTTTAGGCATTCAGTGATAATTTGGGCAGAAAAAAATACTTGTTAAATTTGTAACTCTGATCATTAGTTTTTGGGTGATATTGCTGACACTGAAAATAATGAACTCTAAAAAAAGTGATAGAAATGAATACCAACCATCTCACATTTATGGGAGAAAATGAAAGTAAAACATGGATCTAAATAAAATGTAAGCTCATTTTATAGTGTTTTCAACACTGAATTGACAGTAATTTTATATTATATAATAATTATCTTCTTTTAATACACAATATAATGTTTAGCTGAAACATTATATGTTAATGTATTTTCTTCCTTACTTCCACAACTTATTTGCAGGACATTAAATTATGTTCCACATATCCAGAGGGAATGGCTTTTTTTCATTTTGAATCTCTGAAATAGAGCAAACATATTTTCTGAAAACACTAAAAAGCTTTTTATTAGAATGCAGAAGTTTCTACTTTCTTGAAACTATTCAGAGAAAGAGTTTTTAGTCAATTACCAAATATGAATGAGTTATTTACCACTAAATGCTAATCCATTATAGCCTTGTCATATTTTCTGTTTCACAAAATCATGATGTTTATAGGACATTTTTATGCAGATGAATGACCTAAAATTGGGAAATTTTTTTATGCTTATGTTCAGTTTAACTTGACAAAAGAATGCATGTATGTGTAGAATAAATAAGTACAATACAAATTAAATACTTAATTGATTTAACAGTAATATGAACTAGTTTACAAGTAATACGACTAGCTTACAAGTTATTAAACCTATGGGGAGACATTTATTTGGATTTATATGTACAGAAGTACACATTTTTTACAGTGTTGTGTGAGTTTCAGATGTACGATATAAGGATCCAACAATTCTATACATTTCTTGGTGCTCATCATGATGCATGTATTCTTAATCCCCTTTATCTATTTCACCAGCCCCCTACTCAACCGCAGTCTGGCAATGACCAGTTTGTTCTCTATATTTAAAAGGCTGTTTTATTGTTTGTCTTTTTTCTTTGCTTGTTTTGTTTCTTAAATTCCACATATGAGTGAAGTAACATGGTATTTGTCTTTTCCTCTTTCACTTGGCATTATACTCTGTTGGTTGTATGCAAGTTATTATTTTGCACTTTACATATCTTCCTAAGATGGTTTCTTTTTTCTTTTTTCTTTTTTTTAGGATTATTTATTTATTTATTTGTCAGAGAGTGAGAGAGAGCACAAGCAGGGGAAGCAGCAGGCTCCCCGCTGAGCAAGGAGCCTGATGGGGGACTCTTCTAGGATCCTGAGATCATGAACTGAGCTGAAGGCAGACACTTACCTGACTGAGCCATCCAGGCACCCATCCTAAGCTGGTTTCATTTGTCTTTCCTCCTCTCAGTTTTTATCTCTCGTTTTTTTTTTTTTTTCTTACTAATTTCTATGGCATAAATTTTCTCTACTTAAGGTTTATCTAATTTTTATCTTTTGTTTTTCTATAATCAACACAAAATTTTTCAAGAGTTTCCCATGCCCTTTCATTTAAGGACCTTAAAATCCTTCCCCAGAGCACTATTAATAACCTAATATAAATATCCCCAATTATCAAACTGGTATCTCCTTATTACCTCTTTTTTCTACTAATGCTTTCACAATTTTAATCTTCTCTGCTCTAATGACATCTAGTTGATTCTGCAATTCATTTTTTTCATTCCTTTGCTCATGCAACAAAAAATTATTTTTTCTACTAAAACAAGATATGTGAGGGGTGCCTAGGTGGCTCAGTTGGTTAAGCGACTGCCTTTGGCTCAGGTCATGATCCTGGAGTCCCAGGATCGAGTTCCACACAGGGATCCCTGCTCAATGGGGAATCTGCTTTTCCTTCTACCCCATCCCCCCTCTCATGCTCTCTTTCTGTCTCTCATTCTCTCTCTCTCAAATAAATAAATAAAATCTTAAAAAAAAAAAAACAAGATATGTGAAAATAGCTAACAAGCTTCCAGATACATTGATGATATATGATAATAATTACTTTCCATTTTCGTGGGTGTGAGTTTTTACAGATTATGCGATAGAGACCTATCATCCCTTAGCCTGCCAAGTACTCAGTAATACTGCAACAGCTAGTCTCTGTTGACAGGTCAAATGCAACAGAATATGCTTTCCTCCTGGTACCCCAAGCTTGTAGCAGGCTCCATCTATCTTGTTCCATAATATTCCATCCTGTGTAAATTTTATGATTTGATCTAATATTTTTTTAATATTACCAATGAGTGGTGTGACAATATGATTCATTGTCCAAGTAGGGATACTATTGACTACAAAAGAGTCAGGAATCAGAAGATTGTTTCCACAAGTTAAAGTACTTCAAAAAATTCTTACTAATATTTCAAAATTAAATATTGTGTACTATTGCCTTTGCAAAATATTTTTCATTTGCATTTCCAATGGTGAAGATTCTAATTTGAAAATATCTTAGATGATAAAATATGACAAGGGATTAAGAATGTTCATTGGATTTGTTGTAAGGGTGATGTTAATGTCCTGACAGTTGCATTTTCATTAGCAGTGAGTGGAAATCATACTGAAATCATTTGAGGGTTGAATGCAAGATAAGAATATGTGGATATAGTTTAAGAAATTGATTATTAATTGGAAGAGATAAATAAGACTGTAGATAATTAGTATTTAGGGTCAAAGGCAGTTTGTTTATTTTTATGTATACTTTGCACTTATTATTTTATGATCGGATCAATGTAGAATATTTACATTTCTAAAAGAAGAAATGAGCCAGCGATTCCAATTCAGAAAGACATGGATAATCTTGGACTTACTAGTTTCCTTTTAGTATCCACTGCCTTTTGGTACCAACCAATGGCTCAAACGTTGCTTCTTTCTAATACCAATACTAATACTTTTTTCTAATACTAATAAGTTAATATCTTACTATCTAAAACACAAAACTAACCAACTTATAAAGTCTGTCATTAAATCTTCATTGACTTTAGAATAAAATTCAAAATTTTTACCATGGAATAAAAGGTCTTTCATTAATGAGTTCCTTACTAACACTTCAGACCTATATTTTACCATCTTGTCTTCAAACATGCCTTCTGGAATCTTTCTATAGATGATTGTATGTATAGGCTTTAGAAACATTGACACAGCTCTTTATTCTTCCTGAAACACCCTTTCTTTCCCTCTTCACCAGGTTGGTTCATTCTTTAGAATTTAGATTACTCATTTATTTAACAAATATTTGTTGTGAATTTGTGAAGCACAATAATAAGTGTTATTGGTGATACAGCAAAGAAAATTAGGTTCTATAAACATATATTATTATATTTAATTTAACAACAAGCACTATTAAAACAAGGTAGAATTATAGGGTACCATGAAAATATGGCAAAATGCCTTAGCTCTTTGGGAAGGTTCAAGAATCATCTAGGAATAAATAGTCTTTAATTGAAAGTTGATTGAGAAGCAAAACCAAAGTGGGAAGGTTTAGAAAAAGCACTATAAGAGAAGAAACTATTTACTTCAAAGATGAAACTAGACCTCTGAGCATTAGAGAAATGCCAGAATGCCCAGAAAGAAATTTAATAGTGAGAAAGAGTAGCATAAACTTAGACTAGAGATATAAACCAAGACACAATTATGTTGGAGTTTATGAGCCATGATAAAAAATAAAATAAAATATGGTTGTTCTTTATTCTAACATCAGAGGAATATTTTCTATATGATTTTAAGCAAATGTGTGACATGATCAGATATAAATTTTTAAAACATAATTTGAGATGTTGCTGAGAACAGTTGGATGGCAAATATGCAAGAGTGTATATAGGGAAACCGATTAGGAGGTTGAGACTTCAGATAAGAAATGATGATGAGTTGAACGAGGATGTTGGAGTAGCAGTGGAAGAAGGGACTGGCTGAATATTTTAATAGAACTTTATATTTTATTTGATAGTGGAGACAGGAGAAAGGAAATCTGATGTTATTTTCTTTAGAATGTCTCCTGGTTCCCTCTAGTCTAGGTTAGTGCCCATTTATATGGGCTTACCTCAGTCTTTGTAGTGACCAAATTTTATTGTCAGTATTCATTTACCTATTTTCTTCTGTGTTTATAAGATATTGAGAGCAAAAATGTATCCTCCTGTTATCTCTGTATTTTTCCATGTCAAATACAGTGCCTAATTTTGTTGTTGTTGTTGTTAGATAAATGTAGACAGTTTTAGGGGGACAGAAAAACATTTAGCTCTGAATGACCTTTGACATTCTGGGTGCTCCTAAAATTCACCATTTCTTTTGCTCTTTCTGTTTTCCAGAACAAATTTGTATGTGAGTATACAGGAAGTGAGAACCTATGATTTTATTTACCCATATAATTATCTGAAGTCATATTACTGAGGAAATCAAGGCCTTTTAAATCTCAAGTTTGGAGAAGGTTTAACTCAAAGAAAAGTAATGATAATGGTTAACAGAAATATCTTTAGTAACAAGATTGTGGTATATTGGAAACAGCACTAAATTTACAATCAGTAAACCGTGGTCTGATACTGACTAGTTCTGAGTTATTGAATAAAATAAAAGGATTGTTTGACATTTGCATGGAAAATTGTCCCTTGCTTTGTACTTCTCCATACATATGCAAGTGTTCTGCCTCTCTTATTACCTCTCTTATGCTATTCCTATGGCTACATTCCACAGAGAGTTGCTGGCACCTCCCAGACATAAATAAAAAAAGAATCAATTTCCATAAATGATCCAGCCTGAGGAGTAAATTTGAAGACTTGGAAAGCAGCCAGTTCTCTAGGTTTGCAGCAATGTTTCCTGCATTGCAAATCTGCTGTGCTGGGGGCATGTGAAGAAGTGAAACAGCAGGCCCCTTAGTCATCTGTAGACTGCAGGGCTTTGGTGAGCCCTCCACAGGCGGGATAGCTAGAGGATGTGCTTTAAAGGGCCCTGATGTACTTCTGACCATATGGTAAAGCTGTGGAATGCTGGGAAATGAGCAGCTGCAGAGCTACCTGTTGTGCCCCAGTTAGAAACCCTGTGACTCCTGCATTTTCTGAAAGGCCCAGAGTAAACAGTATTTAGCTAAGGAAAAAAAAAAAAAGTTACTATTTATTGTTATTAGTTACTTTACTAGGTAGTAGTTACTTTAACTTAATTTCGCATTTGTTTTATTTATTTTAATTCTTCCTGTGCTGAGGTTTGATGACTAAAGGATGGCCCTTTATGTATTTAATATATAGAACAAGAAAGCACATGTGGTAGATTGATATTGTATGTCAATCTATCATATGCAATTAAGCAGCAGTTTCTTTCTTTCTTTTTTTTTTTAAGAATTCATTTATTTGGGCACCTGGGTGGCTCAGATGGTTAAGCGTCTGCCTTCGGCTCAGGTCATGATCCCGGGGTCCTGGGATGAAGTCCCGCATCAGGCTCCCTGCTCAGTGCAGAGCCTGCTTCTCCCTCTCCCTCTGCCATTCCCTCTGCTTGTGCTCTTCTGTCTCTCTCTCTGTCAAATAAATAAATAAAATCTTTAAAAAAAAAGAATTCATTTATTTATTTGAGAGAGAGAGACAACACACAAGCAGGGGGAGCAGCAGAGGCAGAGGGAGAAGCAGGCTCCTCACTGAGCAGGGAGCTGATCACGGGGCTCGATCCCAGGACCCCAAGATCATGACCTGAGCCGAAGGCAGACACAACCGACTGAGCCACCCAGATGCCCCAAGCAGCAATTTCTGATAAGAAATAAATACGATGGTAAATATGACAGAGGGGCCATCTTGTATAAATGCTGTATGTTTAACAAATTAGAATTTGTCCTAATTTGGTCTCCTGTAGCAAAATACCATGGGCTGGATGGCTTATGAACAACAGAAATGTATTCTTCATAGATCTGGAGGCTGACAGATTCAGTGTCTGATGAAGGCCTTCTTCTTGGTTCCTAGATGGCCATTTTTTCACTGTGTTTTCACCTGGCAGAAGGGACAAGGAATCTCTCTGAGGCCTCTTACAAGGGTACTCATCTCATTCATAAGGGTCCTTAGAGTCCCCCTCAGTTTCCAGTATTCCACTCCCCAGTTTGGAGCTGGCTATCCAAGGTCATTGCAAAAATGAAAGCAAGGTTGCTGAGTAAGGAGACAATGTAGAAGTTGGAAGATAGTGATACAAAAGTCACTTTTTATTTGATCTAGACAATGGAGTTGATGTTCCTACAATCCAAGTTGCAGAGTCAGGGAAATATGATTTGTATGCTATAAATATCTGTGCTAAATATGCTCTTAGATTATTTTAAATTCAGGAAGTACATGGTCTACATATTCCCCATTTAACACTAAATTAATTATAGTATTTCTATATATAATTAGTTAATAATATATACTACTGAGTTTATACATAATATTCATTGTGATTTTCTATTTTTACCTCTGACTTATTTTTATTAAAAAATAAAATATTATGTCTTCGCTAAGTGTTTGAATCCATTAACTCTATCCATTCATTAAATGAGTTAATCCATACATTTTTATTGAGCACAAATTATGTTCATGATGATGACATATTCTGTAGAACTAATAAAGAAAACAGCCTCTGTTTTGGATGATTTACAATCTAAATAAAACAAAACAAAAACAACAAAATCAATAAAGAACTCAGGGACATCAAGGAAGAAATAGAGTTGCATTTTGGTGTAAGTTTGTATCTGTGGACAGCATAAGGCAAGTATCTCATAAAGTGAAAATTACTTTTGGAAATCTGTTAGCCATCATATTGGGGATTGGATATTAGTTCTTAACTAAATCAACACAGTGAATTTTTCCAATTGAATACTAAATGAAGCAGTTGACTTGCTTGTATTCAAGAACCAAGAAGTAAGAGAATAGAAGAATATATATTATCTTCAGAGACTACTCAATTCAGTTTTGAGAGTGGCAGTTGGGGACCGAAGCTGGATGAAGGAATAGCAGGTTCACTTTTACCATGTCACGTTCATTAGGAGACATCTACTCATTGGATACAATGGCAAGTAGCACACACAATTTAAATTGTTGTTTTGTACTTGGCTCATTTTCTTTCTCTTCCTCTCTGCTTTTCTCTTTCTTTTAATTCTTTCATTAAAAAGTTCCATTGGGGGTGCCTGGGTGGCTCAGTTGGTTAAGCAACTGCCTTCGGCTCAGGTCATGATCCTGGAGTCCCGGGATCGAGTCCCGCATCGGGCTCCCTGCTTGGCAGGGAGTCTGCTTCTCCCTCTGACCCTCCTCCCTCTCGTGCTCTCTGTCTCTCATTCTCTCTGTCTCAAATAAATAAATAAATAAATCTTTAAAAAAAAAAAGTTCCATTGGGGGAAGCCTTGTGGCTCAAGTGGTTAAGCATCCCACTCTTAGTTTCTGCTTGGGTCATGATCTCATGGGTCATGGGATCAAGCCCTGCATGGGGGTCCATGCTATGTGGAGTCTGCTAGAGTTTCTCTCTCTCTCCCTCTCCTTCTGCCCCTCCCCCGCGCTCTCTCTCTCTCAAAATAAATAAATAATTAAAATCTTTAAAAAAAGTTTCATTGATTTCCAATGGATGAAAATATATGCATACTGCTTCTTCAGTGTTATTTACAAAATAGTTCTAAGACTTTCATGTAAAAGAACCTACATGCACCATAAAGACAACCTATATAAATATTGGTTATAAGTGGCTGAGGTACAATTGATGTTTAAAAAGTAGGCACTTAACAGTCAAAAATCTCTGACAATTCCAAACCTTCAAGGATCGCCATCAAATTTCACCAAATTTATCTTATTATTGGTATGCATAAATCATTAATACTTATATAGATTATTTCTGAGATAAGAACAGCATGAGGCTTTAGTAACAATAAATATCAAAGAGATCTTAAGAAGGAATAAATGTACTCTCAAAACACAACATAAAAAGATACTTTTTTTTTTCTTATTTGATAGTTATTCAACTCACATATTTTCTGATATTATGCCACGGTCTCTCAGGACTAACAATGATCTGTGAAGGTCAGCTCTTCAATCCCCTCTGTTAGGAGGACTCCCAATTTGGACTAAGATATCCCAAAACAAAGAGACAGTGTAACAAGGGAGACAGAGAAGTAGAAAAGTGACAAAAGAAGAAGGGGAGTTTTAGGAGAGGAAAGATGAATGGGCTGGAGGCAATCAATAAGAATCAGAGTTCACTGTCCTTTCAAAACATCAACAGACTCCACTCTACTTGCTTACCACAGTTTTACTCATCCTGTGATCTGGAATTTGTAGAAGGAGAGGAAGTAAGAGAAGGGCAGGGAGGGGAAGGAGGAGGGAGAGAGGGAGAAGGAGAAAGAGGAGGGAAAGCAGAGGGAAGAGAAGAACTGGATCACCTACACAAACATATTGCAAAGGAGATTAGGGGCCCAGTGCTTATCCTGCTCTCAGGACTTCACAATAGACCCTATAGTTCAGAAACACCAAGTATTGACAGAGAGGGCAGTTGTTATTATTATAGATTAAACAGGATATATCTATTTGGCTCGAAAATAAAGGTAGTTGGAATTCAAGAAACAAGCAAAACTGACCACTCCACACACTCTTGAGAAAACAGTAATTTCAGTAACTTCATTAGGTCCTGCCTCAAGCAGAAAGATCCACTCCCAGCCCCCCTTAAAGACAATTCATTACTTTATAAACCACACGTGTATATGTATAGCAGGACATTTACTTCATGAGTAAAAGCTCTTACAGTCTCCTGTGCTAAGCTAGGGTTTAGATTAATATGAATGGCAGGGTGAAGAGGATGCTATCAAGAAAAGCTGAAGTATAGCACACTCACCAACACTTTCCCACCTTCAGCCACACAAGCCCATTTTCTTCTAAAGCTTAATCACATAAAATATATATTTAGATATAAATGGTTCAAAATATTAATCTCGTATAATGCTATTTCTAGATATATAAGCACAACTGTAGTGTAGTTTAAGAAGGCGTGGCCTGTATAATTAAATGAAACATGATTCATAAAACAAGAACGGATTTCAAATTTTATGGCTATTTATAGAATAGTCTCTTTGTGATACTAAAACAAAACAAAACAAACCAACCAACCAACCAAATAAAAAACACAAAAACCCAGGATCAAGGACAAGAGAACTTGATTTCATATTTTGGATGGAACAGGTAAACGGAGTTATATGAAAACAATGAATCATGGATCGCTACATCAAAAACTAATGATGTATTGTATGGTGACTAACCTAACATAATAAATTAAATTAAATTTTAAAAAGTTGAATCTTAGGGGACTCATTCTACTTTTAATAACATCTGTTTACTCTTCATGGATGGGACAGGCACAGAGCTGTTATTGAGATGGTGAAGATCAGATGTGAGTGTTGAGAAACTATTAAGTTTTAGTGAGATAAAAATATTATTCATAATGTTTTTAAAATGTAATGCAAAATCCAGGTAAATATATCATAAGCAAAATTCCAGATGGTAATGATGTAAACAATATTCTTTCATTTCCAAAATGCAGTAGGGTAGCTTTGAGTTTGCAGTGATGGTAACCTGAGAATCTTGGGAACATTACAGATTATTGATTTTAAAAAATCGGTAGTGATTCCTTTTGTTGGCTTAGAATCTTATATATGTAATTCAGTAAGTTAGGCTCGATATTCCAAGTGCAGAAGTCTAGTCTGTTAGAGTGTTGAATACCCTGTACCTATTCAATTTCTTGGTATATAATGATTGTTCAGAAAATAGTTTTAAATATTGTAATAAAAAATGAAATAAATAAACCCATGTCTTGATTATTTTTAAGCAAAACCAATTTTGTTAAATTTCAATTAAAATATTCTCAAAGTGCTGATTAAATTAAAAATAAGCAAACACGCCTAAACCCAAATGAACTGATTATTCCTTGGGATATCTCTCCATCAAAAAAATCTGATTGTAAGTCATCTGTTCAATCTATCTAGTAACATGAAAAGTGTCTCCATGACTACCTTCTCAAATACATTGTTAACAAATTCCGAAGATCCAGAAATTCTGTCACTAAGATAACAATTTAGCACAGCCTAGTAGCAGCATTAATAATGTAACAAATAGGACATTTTTTGTAACTTCTTGCAGATGAAAGACACAATTGTCTCATAATTAAAACAGTATTCAAGGCAGTAACAAATTTGTAAGTACCTGCTGGTGAAAGACATACTTGCCTTATAATTAAAACAATATCCCAAGACACCATTCTATTTTATAGAAATCTTAAGGAGCTCCCTGAAAATGCCTGGGACTGAACATCATCGTTTTTTTTTTTTTTTTAATCATTTTACACTACACTTAAACTTTATCAATAGTATGGCTATAAATGACCCAAAAGGGCCTCTTTGAGCATATAACTTATACTCGGTGTGGGGAATGTCTCACATTGCAAATTCTTCAAATTCTTCCTGGAATGAATTTAACTCCAATTTACTTGGGAAATCTCTCTCTCTCTGTCTTACACACACACACACAATATTATTTCTCTTGGCTGAAAATAAGTAAAGCCAGAGAAAATCTAGCATCTTCACCATAATAGGATTAAAAACAATTTCCATAAAACATAGATATGGATAAATATCCCATGTATTATATTTTGGACTAATAAATCCAGTTTATTTCTAACCCCAAATTTATATATATATATATATATATATATATATATATATATATATATACACACACACACACACACACATATGCATATATTTATATGAAATATCATTCTGCAAGTTTCTCCACTGAATTATTTTTACTTTTTTTCAATGTTCTTTTATTTGAGTATATTTGACACACAATGTTACATTAGTTTTAGGTGTATAACATAGTGATTCAACATCTCTATGTGTTATGCTAGGCTCACCACAAGTATAGCTCTCACATGTTACCATATATGCTATTATAATATCACTGAGTATATTCCCTACTGTGTACATTTTATTTATTTTTTTAAATTTTATTATGTTATGTTAGTCACCATACAATACATCATTAGTTTTTGATGTGGAGATCCACGATCCATTGTTTTCGTATAACACCCAGTGCTCCATGCAGTATGTGTCCTCCTTAATACCCATCACCGGGCTAATCCACCCCCCCACCCCCCTCCCCTCTAAAACCCTGTTTGTTTTTCAGAGTCCATAGTCTCTCACGGTTCATCTCTCCCTCCGATTTCCCTCCCTTCATTTTCCCCTTCCTTCTCCTACTGTCCTCCATGCTATTCCTTATGTTCCACAAATAAGTGAAACCATATGATAATTGACTTTCTCTGCTTGACTTATTTCACTTAGCATAATCTCCTCCAGTCCCATCCATGTTGATGTAAAAGTTGGGTATTCATCCTTTCTGATGGCTGAGTAATATTCCAATATATATATATGGACCACATCTTCTTTATCCATTCATCTGTTGAAGGGCATCTCGGCTCTTTCCACAGTTTGGTTATTACAGACATTGCTGCTAGGAACAATTGCACTCCTGGGTATTTACCCTACTGTGTACATTTTATTCCCATGAGTTGTTCATTCCATAACTGGAAGCCTGTATCTCCCACCTCCCTTCACCCATTTTACCCATCCCCCTGCCACCTCCCCACTGGCAAAAATCAGTTTGTTCTCTGTATTTATAGGTCTCATTCTGTGTTTCATTTGTTTATTCATTTCTTTTGGATTTGTTTTAGATTCCACATACAAGTGAAATCTGAATATTTAAAAAAATGTCAACCCTAATACATGCATGCAAGTATTTACAGCAGTAGAAAGAGGGACTTTTTTTTTTTAAGAAAGTGCCTTTTTTTTAGAAAGGCACATAATAGGTATTATTTTATTATCAAATGTTCAAAACTAATATAGTCCCTATAAATTAAAGTGCAATAATAAAAAAAATTCCATTTTGAGTTTTCAGTTTAAATGTAGAAAGAAGAGTGAAAAGATATAACTTTTTTCCTAGGGAGCAATCAGAGTTTACTTATTTACAAAAAATCTTAATATTAGTATGTTTTATTTTATTTTTACATACAGAATAGAAGAGTTACTAACTACAACAAAACTTATGCAATGTCACTTTTGAGAAAAGTAGTAGTGTGACACTTTTGACAGTTCTGTGATTTCCTTTTGGGTGACCCTGAATTGATAATGATATCTTATGTTTAAGAAGGATCATCAATCTTGCAACATCTTGGTGACAACCTCAGTGTCAATTTCTTTATCACATTAGATATATATCTGAAGCACATGTACTTATGCTGAATTAAGAGTTCCTGATGGGCTACACAAATAACCACTAACACAGAACAAAGTTATCCATTCTTTAAAGAAATAGACACAATTTATCTCAATCTAAACAAAAAAGTGTTTGAAAAGAGTGGGGAAAAAATCATGAAACCAAAGTGATGGTACATTTCCTTTTATATCATTAAGAGCTGGAATATCTATTATTTTATAGCCTAATCATTTCTCAAAAACTGTTACAATTTCTGTAACTATAAGAAACATTATTTCTACCAGTGTGTCAAATTTTAAACTGTGTATTGCTAAATCTTAATAATAATATTAAAGAAAAAAGTTATAGATTATATTTGTTATCTAAGGCTTCACCTTATTAATTTTAACTTCCAGACATTTCCAAAATTTCTAACCCATTATTATGAATTTCCAAGATATAGCACCATCCCTATGGTTTTACTATATCCATGGCCTTTTATTTTTTATTTTATTTTTTTTAAAGATTTTATTTATTTGACAGAGAGAGAGAGAGACAGCCAGAGAGGGAACACAAGCAGGGGGAGCGGGAGAGGGAGAAGCAGACTCCCCACTGAGCAGGGAGCCCGATGTGGGGCTCGATCCCAGGACCCTGGGATCATGACCTGAGCTGAAGGCAGATGCTTAACGACTGAGCCACCCAGGCACCCTTATCCACGGCCTTTTAAATAACTTCTCCCTTTGATATATATACTATAATTATTCAGTTTTGAGCACTGCATCTTTTCTTGACAGGACTCTGTTAAATACAATAATTGTATTTACCTCCAAGATTTCTATGAAGAGTAAATATATATAAAGAGAGTACTGAGAATAGTTCTCATAACAACAATAAAAACCTTAATAGGGGCACCTGGGTGGCTCAGTTGGTTAAGCGGCTGCCTTCGGCTCAGGTCATGATCCCAGGGTCCTGGGATCGAGCCCCACATCAGGCTCCCTGCTCGGTGGGGAGTCTGCTTCTCCCTCTCCCTCTGCCTGCCTCTCTGCCTACTTGTGCTCTCTATCTCTCTGTCAAATAAATAAATAAAATCTTAAAAAAAAACCTTAATAAATTTCATTGTTTTAACCAAATATTGCAATTGTAAGTAGATTTTACATTATAGCACTTTAGGCCTATGTTTTCCAAAAACAGCAAAACATCTTTATGTTACTTTTGAAAACAACTCCTTTATATTTATATTCATAAAAGCATATAGACATATTGAAAGGTAGATATACACACATATAAATGTCCCTCCAATTTTCCTGATTAGTGACACTTTCTAAATGCTTCTTATAAATTTCACTGAATATGTAATATGCTCCAGATGAATTGATAAAGAAGATGTGGTACATATATACAATGGAATATTATTCAGCCATCAGAAAGTATGAGTACCCACCATTTGCATTGACATGGATGGAACTGGAGGGGATTATGCTAAGTGAAGTAAGTCAAGAAGACAATTATCATATAGTTTCACGCATATGTGGAACATAAGCAATAGCACAGAGAACCATAGGGGAAGGGAGGGAAATCTGAAGGGGTAGAAATCAGAGAGGGAGATGAACCATGAGAGACTATGGACCCCAGAAACAAACTGGGTTTCAGAGGGGAGGGGTGGGGGAATGGGGTAACAAGGTGATGGATATTAAGGAGAGCACATGTTGTGATGAGCACTGGGTGTTATATGCAACTAATGAATCATTGAACACATCAAAAACTAATGATGTATTATACAGTGGCTAACTGAACATAAGAAAAAAAAAAAGTAATATGCTATCTATCAATCTGACCTAACTGTATAAGTTGCAACAGACAATCATGGTAAAATTAAGAAAATTAGTGAGATATATTCAATTTCGTAGACATCATGATATAATTGATATATTTATACCATGGATGATATAAATGTTAGCAACATGTTAACTATTACTTGCTATTTTGTCTCTAACCTGTTTATTTCTGGTTTCCTTCTTACTTAGTTATTTATCTTTTTTTTTAAAGATTGTATTTATTTATTTGACAGAGAGAGAGAGAGACAGCACGTGCATGAGCAGGCAGAGTGGAAGAGGGAGAAGCAGGCTCCCCACTGAGCCAGGAACCCAATGTGGGGCTTGATCCCAGGACCCTGGGATCATGACCCAAGCTGAAGGCAGATACTTAACTGACTGAGCCACTCAGGCGCCCCAAGTTATTTATCTTTTAACTGAAGATTTGAGCCATGAACAAAATCTTTGGACAATGCTTGCTTTAGACCAGCAAACCTACACCATTTTTGAATAATAGAATATTTTCATAAAGTATTTTTTTTTGTCATGACAAAAAAAAAATGACCCTCTTCAACAAAAATATTTTATATACTGCTTTAGTTTTAGTTCCCTCAAGACACATTCACTAAGAGAGGATCGGGTTGCAGGAGCTTGGTGGTATATTAAAGTGGTTCAGATCTCTTTAGGCTATATTATGACATACACCATTGGAGTTAATGTGACTTGAAGCAAAACGAAATGGAAATTCTTGTCCACTCCCATATAAATGTAAATGACTTCTGATCCTCTTAAATAATTGTAATGGAGAACAGAATACTCCTTAATGAACTGCTGAATAACGCATGACAAATATGGCACCATAGCTGCAATTATGGCTACTGCATGGTTGAGCTTGTGGTGGTCCACAGTTCTTCTCCAGGAGTCATCTGCATTTTTCTGGAGGTCAACTGGTAAAAAAAAAAAAAACAAAAAAAAAACAAAAAAGTAAATAAATAGAGAATAAAAATAAAAATAAAAAGATAGACTCACCCCTGCATTTATTAAAATTTTAATGGTGGCACTAATCATTGCCATCATCCATAATGAAATAACTTATTTTTATTTATAGTCTTGTCTAGAGAGAGGCATCACATTTCAGAGGTTTTTACTTGGTCTTTCCAACCATGATAACTTGTTCCACATTCCAAGGAGCCAATGCTCAAGTCACTCACTTTCTCTGTATCTCAATTCCATTATATATTTTGGGACCACTGGGTGGGCCTGAAAGACCAGAGATTCCACTTTGAACCAGACTTTAGATAGAAATCCATTTAATAATCTAACCCCTTTTAGTCCCCATTCCAATAGCTGGTATTTTGATACTGTGAGTTTCAGGTTATCAATGTCAATTCTGACCCTGTGTACATTGTCCTTGAAATGTCTGGGTATTTCCCTCTCCTCCATGTTAAATTTTAATGGAGCACAGTATATATTCTGCCTATAATTTTTATTGTGTTACAGGTCCCTTCCTTCTAGGGATGCAACCACCTCTTCAGTCACTGGGTTCCGGATCCAAAACACAGATCAAGTTCAGGTACTGAGCAAAAGACTGTAGCTTTTTATTGGGGCAATTGCCTCAACCTCCTCTTACTTCAACCTCAATTTTATTTTATTATTTTTTTTTATTTTTTTTAAGATTTTATTTATTTATTTGACAGAGAGAGACACAGCAAGAGAGGGAACACAAGCAGGGGGAGTGGGAGAGGGAGAAGCAGGCTTCCCGCAGAGCAGGGAGCCCGATCCGGGGCTCGATCCCAGGAACCTGGGATCATGACCTGAGCTGAAGGCAGACGCTTAATGACTGAGCCACCCAGGCGCCCAATCTCAATTTTATTTAATTTCATGTGTTAAGTAGCACCCTTGTTGACTGCCAATCTATTTTTTCTTTAGGCATGGAATACTCTATAAATATCACCACAACCCCTCATGAGTCATGTCTCTTAATTTTTCCTCCAACTTGACTGGTTATTGCAGTAATTATATCCTTCCATCTTCTGGAGATTAAGTGTTGTCACCTGGCCTCTGTTAATTCAAGCCCTATCACTTGCAATGGACATTAATGAGCTGCATTTTGTGATTGTGTCTCTTACCTTCATACCTGACATGCAGAGAGAAATCATCATTGAAATTCTTAGTCATGTTGGTGTTCTTCCTATAAGTGCATTGCAGATGGCCCTAGTGAAGGGTGTGCCCACCTGGCCTATCCTGTAAAACATAATCATCTGGTTGCTTTTTTGGCCTTATACTGTATACCATTCCAGCATGATCACTTCACCTTTTTTTGTTTGTTTGTTTTTTGAGAGAGAGAGTGTGGGTGTGCAAGTAGGGGGAGGGGCAGAAAGAGAGGGAGAGAGAAAATCTTAAGCAGGCTCCATACTCAGCATGGAGTCTGTTGTGGGGCTTGATCTCACAATGCTGTGATGATGACCTGAGCCGAAATCAAGAGTCAGATGCTCAACCGACTGAGCCACCCAGGCATCTCATGACCAATTATATTAATCTCTTTATTTCTACTTCTCCTGTCTGCCAGGACACCTTGGACAACTCTACTTCACCCAACCCCTAAGTGACACCTGGCAGTGAGTTTGCACCAATATCTGGAGCCTCTGCTTTGATAAAGTACCCCCAAGTCAACTATCTCTTGTTTATCCAGTTTTACATTCGGGTCTCTTTGATCGCGCACTAAAAACTCAATCCCAGGATAACTGCCTTGCCCTCTGCCAGTACATATTAACTAATTCTTACCTTTTCCTTTGTTATAATTTCTTTCCCCCTTTATCATGACCTTAGCCAAGTTATTCTGGAATCACTGATATTTTCTGTAGGTGCAGCTTCTGAGGGAGGCAATGGTTCCTAGTGATAGCCTCTTCATCATGGGGTGCTATTAAGCCTTATTTCTGCAAGTTCTGAGGGCCCAACGGAATCTGCCAATCTAATATCCACAGGTGTTCCATACATATGTCCCCATCTCATGTGTTAGGGGCCCAACTAGGGCCCTGACTTTAACATAAGAGATCTGCTTCAAACAAGCATTAAAATGTTTCTGGATATCTGTGATTCTATCAGATGTTCAATCTGATACCCAGCAGTTTCTGCTCTTGACCAAAGAGATCCTTTGGCTCTCACAGTCAGCCTTTAACTGCTTATTAACCATCATCAGTTTCTCATTATCCCTCTTCAATGAGTTAATTCAAGTTAGCAATAACTAGCTCACTTTGCTATTTTGTTAAACCTTGTCACCCTCACCACCAAACAATTATTTAAAATCACTGCACCTGATTGAAGAGTGAAGGCTTCCACCATCCCCCCCAGATAGCTGCAGGAGAAATCTTTAGCAGTCAGGATGTCATCTTACATTAAGTTCTATTGGTTCCCCTCCTACCATTCAGGGTTGCATCTTTGTCTTCTAGGCAATGAATGACAAGTCCAAAATCTTCATTTTACCATCTATTTTTTTGTTTTTGTTTTTTTTCAAATATCTTAGTACCATTTGCATCAGGACCACCAAGTGTTAAAAAGCAAAATGGAATTAGATATACAAATCTTTTACTGTAGAAGAGAGAAAGAGATGAAGAGTAGAATGTTTATACCATAGAATGGGTCTGAGACCTGTGGAAGGAAAGAAAGAGGGAAGGAGGGTTCAGGAGGAAGATTCTTGCATGGTGGCATGGTTCCAGCAAAGTTTTGGCCAAATGAAAAAGAAGTCCTTGAGCTACAATCTCCTGTTGGAAAACTCCTATATTTCATTGTAATGAGTCCACTTAAGTATCCATGTTGTGCTCAGTCATTGACTCAGAGAAGCCTGGCGGCAGGCAGCATAACCTCAATGGAAATTCAGGGCTGAATCCAAAGATGCAACAGCTGGAGGCTTTGGTAAAGTATTATCCCCACAACAGATCTGAGTGGCACATTTCTACAGCTGTCACATATGTGCTTTCATATTCTATACTTAATTTTATGGACGTCCCATGTGTCCCTCGTTGAGGGTATTACGTGACTTGTGTCTTGAGCTTGAGGCAGGAGGAGAATGACAGAGAGGGCTACCGGTCAGGAGGAAATGAAAATATGCAGGGACACAAGGGGAAGAGCTTAGAGGCAAGAGTTTGTCTCAAACACATTTCTCTTACATCATGATATTTCCTAGGATCAACCTTGCCTATATCTGAAAGTCATACACCTGTTTAAAAGGTTACTCAAAGGAGAAATTTGTCACCCTGAAATATTTTATGTGAGGATTGGGAAAGAAAGACAACACCCAGTATGGAAAATCATGGAATTCAATTTCAGTGTGAAAAAGAACCTATGCATTTTCCCATTAAGACTCAGGGAGCCCTCAGTCTTTTTTACTTTATCTTTTGCTTGTCTTACTTCACTCACTTATTTTAACTCTCTATCACTCCTTTTTTTTTTTTTTTCTTTTCCTTTTTCCTTCCCCGAAAATCTATTTTCTTATCTTCTCCATCCCTTTGGAGTATTAGTAGGAACAGTGTGATATATTAATCCTGGCAAATGGAAGCATAAGATTCAGGTACTTTGAAATTTGTCCTGATGTGGATAAAATGCTAAGCTGTGACTGATTAATGACCTTCGGGATTATGTCCATGTTCACACATTCACCGTATAAGTGGTTGTGGAGATCAGTCTTTTGAGATTCATTTTTATATTTCATGTGAAAAAGAAAAGAGATCCTGGTACCAGAGGTTGAATAATGCAAATATTAATCTAATTCTCACTTTGAAATAGAACATTTTTTAGTTCAGAATTCTAACTTTGGAGCAAAACAAATTTGGGGTCTTGTTACTCTCTGTAATTAATAGGAACACATCACCAACCTCAGAATTCTTCCAAATATAAAGTTATATTTCAATTGAGGCTGAAATTGTACCTCTGTCTACAGTGAACAGAGTTTTCATGTGTGGATTTTATTTTATTTATTCATTTATGTTTTTAGCATGTGGATTATAAAATAAACTTTCTCTTTGCCAGAAAGATATAGTGAACTTCATTGGCAGGAGTAAAAAAATAAAAACAAAAACAAAAACAAAAAAAAGCACCAAGCTTAGTTATAATATATAACATGCTAGAGGCAGTAGCTCAGGTCACAGAATCACAGAAGTTTGGAGCTTGCAGCTGTATTACAACCTAACTTTTCCTACAAGTGTGCTTGTTCTGAGGCTGCATATACCAGTGGACCAGACTGGTCTCTAGCTGGTAGATGCAGTCCAAAGGTACAGGTGAGAATAAGGCTGAATACAAGAGTTATTTGAAACCTACGGGGCAAAGAACAATATCGAAGACACGGAGAACACCCTCGGCATCGGTAGGGAAAGGATCCTAATGAAAACAGGCAAAGTAATGGATGAGAATTGATAATAAGTTTCTGAATCTTTAAAGCCCAAAGAAAAGCTGAGCAGAAAGTTTACTATAGTTGTAATTTCTAGTCCTGCAAATTGGAAGCTTGAGGGGTTACTAGAAGGAGGCTAGAGATAGAGGCATTCACGTCAGAAATTTTGTCTCTGAGCTGAAAACCTATTTTCCCTGTTTGCTGTGGCAGCTACACATTAGCTGTGCTTTTTGTCTTACACCTGTTCCTTATTAGAAAGAAGCTATAGTGATGCTTACTGTGGTGTCTTTTCTAGCACCTCCTTAAACCAGGATAGTGTATGCTAAGCAACACATGTGGTGTAGTTGCCAGAATTGCTGGAAGGATGCAGAGTTTTACTCAGTTGCAACTACTGGTATTTATTTTAGACTCAACTTTAGTCTATTTAAAGACTAAAGAGATTTCTTCTTGAATTTCTTCCACTTCCCATGCCAAGAAATTCTTTTGGATGTAACAAAGACACATCATTGATTCCTTCTACCTATTCTAGTATGATTTTATAGAAATTACCATGACCAAGATATAACTCCTAGCTATAACTTCTTTTTCTCTCATCAAATCATCCCCCCCCACACCAGTATTTCATGTTCTGTAAATGGCACTATCACATGTTTAGGGGATGAACCTTTATTTCCTATCCTTACATATATTGTCATAAGAAAGTCCTGTGGCTCTACTGTCAAAGTAAATTTTAAAATCCTTTCTCTATCACTATCATCCTATTTCTATCATCATCTTTCTCTTGTACTAAAGAAGTATTATCGTCACTTATCTTTGAATTTCTGGTCTTTCCCTCTCTCAATCCAATAGCAGCCAGCTATTAATATGCTGATCAGAGCATGCCCTTCCTTAATTAAACACCTCTAATAGTTTCCTATTACTCTTAGTATTCCAACTCTTTATTATGGCCAACGTGAGTCTGCCTGATATGCTTCTGTGTAAGCCTCTGACCTTATCTTCTACTTTTCTCCCTCACTAAGTTTCTGTCTCTCTGATCTTTCAACACCCGCTGTTAAATTACCATGTGATTAATTATTCGGGAACCATTTGTCATTCCCTTTGGAATGGTGGGAAAGCTGGAATAATTTTGGCCCAGATCTTCCAATGGCTCATTCCTCCTCGGAACGTAGCATTCTTCCCATATGGCATTCAGAAAGACCCCCTTGCCCATGTCATCTAGAATAAGCCCCTGCCCCAATTCAGTTATTACCTGTCCTCTTTCTTATGCTTTCCCCTCTTCTTGATACTTAAAATTCTGAAATACTACCAACTTCATTTGCTCCCGGATTTATCAATAAAATTAATCTACTGATGCTGCCATTTTGTTTTACCATTGTTGTTTTAATTGTCTTGTATCAATCAGGGTCCTAGGAGAGAGATGGCACATTCAAAATGGGCAATTTGAAGAGAGTTCAGGTTCAGGGAAACCAGTAAAGGATAGCACACTGTGCCAACACTAGTCATAGACGGCAACTACACCATGTATGTTCCTTAGGGCACATTATTCTGATTTAAGGAGGCCCTAGAGAGCTCTACAACAGCATCGCTACAGCTTCCTTACCATTCCTACAGCTTCCTTACCACTCCACTTCCTTACCACTTCCTTAGCACTCCTGAAGGCACAAAGAGTAGAGTAGAAGTGGTTATCATAACAGAAACAGTAGGTGTTCAGAAAGGGCCACATGAGAGGATGTGAGACTCAGCAACCTAGCTGAACCTTGCAGTGAGGAGGTCAATAAACACTTCAGTTTTACTTCTTTCCATATTTCCTTTTACTCTCAGAACAGAACTTAAATTCATAATTGTTTATTTTTTAAAAAGACATATTCCATTACCAAGGTACCGAAATTTTCAGCATTAACCAATCAGTTCCAGTGCAACATTTGCCGTATATCAAACCCTTCCATGTTGCCAAATCTAATGGTTACTTCTCTATTCTCATCTTCAATCTCTCATAAGTATTTGTTATAGGACAATAGAGAAAGCATAGGTACTTAGTAGAAATATATTGTAATAGTCCAATCAAGAGTTGATACACTCTTGGGCGCCTGGGTGGCTCAGTTGTTTGGTGTCTGCCTTTGGCTCAGGTCATGGTCCCATATCCTGGGATCGAGCCCTGCATCAGGCTCCCCGCTCCATGGGAAGCCTGCTTATCCCTCTCCCACTCCCCCTGCTTGTGTTCCCTCTCTTGCTGTGTCTCACTTTGTCAAATAAATAAATAAAATCTTAAAAAAAAAAGAGTTGATACATTCTTCAATAAATGGTGTTGAGAGAACTGGACAGCCACATGCAAAAGAATGAAACTGGACCAGTATCTCACACTGTATACAAAACTCAAGAATATGGATTCGACATTTGAATGTAAAACATGAAAACATAAAACTCCTAGAGGAAAACATTGTGATAATTTCTTTGACATTGGCCTTAGTGATGATTTTTTATTTCACTCCAAAGTAAAGGCAACAAAAGCAAAAATAAGCAGATGGGACTATATCAAACCAAAAAAGCTTCTGCACAACAAAGGAAACCATCAACAAAATGAAAAAGTAGACTACCAAATGGGAGAACATATTTGCAAATCATATATCTGATAAGGGGTTAATGTCAGAAACATAAAGAACACATACAAGTCAATAACAAAAACCACACAATCTTATTTAAAATGTACAGAGGACCTAAATAGACATTTTTCCAAAGAAGACATACAGATGGCTAACAGGTACATAAAAAGATGCTCAATATCACTAATAATCAGAGAAATGCAAATGAAAACTACAGTGAGATATCACCTTACACCTGTTAGAAAGGTTATTATCAAAAAGACACAAGATAACAAATTCTGGAGAGGATGTAGAGAAAAGAGAACACTATGCTATGTTGGTGGGAATGTAAATTGGTGCAGTCCCTAATGAAAACTGTATGGAGGCTTCTCAAGAAATTAAAAATAGAACTACCATGTCATCTAGCAATCTATTTCTGGTTATTCATCTGAAAGAAATGAAAACACTAACTTGAAAAGATATATGCACCCCTATGCTCACTGCAGCTCTATTTACAATAACCAAGACATGGAAACAATCTAGTGTCCATCAATAGACGAATGGACAAAGAATACACATACACACACAAACATATATATATATATATATACATATTTACACATATATAGATACATATATAATATATAGATACATATATAATAAATATATACACATATAGATATGTATATATATACATATCTATATCTATCTATCATCTATCTATATGTCTCACAGAATATTATTCAACCATAAAGGGGAAAGAAATCCTGCCTTTTACAACAATGTGGATAGATCTTGAGGATATTATGCTAAGTGGAATAAGTCAGACAGAGAGAAACAAATACTGTAGGGTTTCACTTATATGTGGAAACTTACAAAAAAAAGGTGGGGGGGCATAAATACAGAGAACAGATTGGTGGTTTCCAGAGACAGGGGTTGGGGAGGTGGGCAAAATGGATAAAGGTGGTCAAAAGATATAAACTCATAGTTTTAAAATAAATAAGTCATGGGGATGTAATGTACAGGGAATGGTGACTAGAGTTAATAATACTGTATTGTATATTTGAAAGTTGCTAGGAGAGTAAATATTAAAATTTCCTATCATAAGAAAAAAATTATAACTATGTATGGTGATGGATGTTAACTAGACTTTATTGTGGTGATCATTTTGCAACATATACAAATATTCAATCATGCAATTGAAACCAATATAACATTTTATATAAATTATATCTCAATTTTATTTTATTTTATTTTATTTTATTTTATTTTATTTTATTTTATTTTATTTTTTAAAGATTTATTTATTTATTCATAAGAGACAGAGAGAGAGGCAGAGGGAGAAGCAGGCTCCCCGCTGAGCAGAGAGCCCGATGCGGGACTCGATCCCAGAACCCTGGGATCATGACCTGAGCCGAAGGCAGACGCTTAACCATCTGAGCCACCCAGGCACCCTATATCTCAATTTTAAAAATACAACTGAGTTTTGTATGTTGATTTTGTATCTAGAAACTTTACTGAATTCATTGATTACTTCTAACAGTTTTTTGTTGGAGTCTTTAGGGTTTTCTCTCTCTCTCTTTTGGGGGGGGTATTCTATATATAAGATCATATTATCTGCAAACAGAGATAATTTTACTTCTTCCTTTCTTTCTTTTTTTTTTTTTAAGATTTTATTTATTTGCGAGAGCGAGAATGAGAGACAGAGAGCATGAGAGGGAGGAGGGTCAGAGGGAGAAGCAGACTCCCTGCCGAGCAGGGAGCCCGATGTGGGACTCGATCCCGGGATTCCAGGATCATGACCTGAGCCGAAGGCAGTCCCCTAACCAACTGAGCCATCCAGGTGCCCCAACATCTTCCTTTCTGATTTGGATCTCCATATTTCTTTTCCTTGCCTAATTACTTTGACTAAGACTTCCATTATTATGGCGAATAAATGGATAAAAATGGACATCATTGCCTTGTTCCTTATCTTAGAGGAAAGGCTTTTAACTTTTCACCATTGAGTATGATTTTCACTGTGGGCTTGACTTATATGGCCTTTATTATGTTGAGGTATATTCCTTCTATACATAATCTGTTGAGAGTTTTTGTCATGGAAGAACACTGTATTTTCTCAATTTTTTTCCTGTTTCTATTGATCCTATAGATTTTTTATACCTTGTTCTATTAATGTGGTGCATCACGTTATTGACTTGCATATGTTGAACCATCATCAATAAAGACTGAGCCTGGAGGCACCTCGGTGGTTCAGTTGGTTAAGTGTCTACCTTTGCCTCAGGTCCAGATCCCAGGGTCCTGGGATCGAGCCCCATGTCAGGCTCTCTGCTCAGTGGGGAGCTTGCTTCTCCCTCTCTCTGCCTGCTGCTCCCCCTGCTTGTGTGCTCTCTCACTGTCTCTCTCCGTCAAGTAAAAAAAAAAAAAAAAACCTGAGGCTCAATAGTACCCTAACTGCCTATGAAAATGTACCTTTGGAGACACATAATTTTATAATTGAAGTTGAAATCAAGGGAACCTCTTTAGACTGACTGCTTTTTTAAAAAATACCTCCCTTTTTTTTTTTTAATATCTTAAGTGAATACCTCCTATTTTTGTCTCTTCAGAGTAGTGCTGTATCTATCTACTCTAACCCAAAATTATTGATGTTAAAATTTAACTCAGGCATTATTATTTCCAAGTCATTTGTGGTGACTTTTCCTACTCTCTCCACATTATTTTTTTTAAAGATTTTATTTACTTATTTGAGAGAGAGAGAGAGACAGTGAGAGAGGGAATACAAGCAGGGGGAGTGGGAGAGGGAAAAGCAGGCCTCCCGCTGAGCAGGGAGCCCAATGCGGGGCTCGATCCCAGGACCCTGGGATCATGACCTGAGCCGAAGGCAGACGGTTAATGACTGAGCCACCCAGACACCCTCCCTCCACATTATATACTAAAAATTTGAAATCTGTTTTAGCATTGTTAATTTCTCCTCTATTGTCTAAAGATACTTTATTTCATTTAAGAACATTAATTTTTGTTATGTTTAAGAGTAGTATATTTGGCATAATTTGAAACTCTGGCGAGTATAGAATTTTGATGAAATACTTGGCTTTGAAATTAAATAAACCTGAAAAAAGAAGCTAAACTTGACCTTTTTTATGTAAATAGGAGTTTACTTTTCTCATCCTCAGCTTCTTCATCTGAAATGAATAATGGTATCTTAAATGGTATTTTAAAATTAAGAAGTCAATTTTTTGAATTATTAGCTTAGGTAAAAGACTGTAATAGGGACTCATAAAATGGTGCTCTAATTATTATTAATGAAAAATAATTAATCATGTATTTTTATTGCTTAGGACTAATTGATTAGAATAAAAAACAGAGAATCTAGGATATTATGATAATTGATGTCAGCATTAAGTATAAATCAATTTGAGATGGTTCAGAATCAATAGGAATTATACATGACATTAAACAATGGTTTGAAGACTTTAGCTTATCTAAACTGCTTTATTAGAATTAAAATTTTAATTGTCTCCTTTAATTAAATGATCATAGTTACTTCACATACTTAAATGATTCTTACAAGTAAGTTATTGTTTCCTATTAATTTTAATCCATCCTTCCTTGGCCATGCTTCTTATCATTAGAGGCAAAGGGATTCAACTATTCTCACTCTGGTTGTTTTACAACTGTTAATTTAGAAAGATCTGAACCATTTCACTCCCTTTTAAGTAATTTCCAATGAGCTAAGTGATCACTACTTTATCTTAATTCACATAATAGTTATAGCTAATATCTCAAAATTTAATGTTTAATTGTTCAATAATTACTTTTTTAAGATAGTTTTATCTTGTCTTATGTGGATGTACATTCCTTCAGTTCTCACAAAGTCATATATTCCTACCAGAGTGTCTAATACATTGCTATTTATATCATTATTATATATGTGATCTGAATAGGAATATATTAAATATACTGTAATTTTAAGTCCTTGCTTTCTAGTTATTATGAAATTAGGAAGAAAAAATTCTCATTGTGAAGATCAAATAAATACATTATCAAATTATTATCTTTATGAAATCAGTGTGTGGAATGCAACTATATAAAGCAGTGTTTTTCATTTAGGAGATGAAGAAGTGAGATGGTATTTTTCCATTTAAGGAATGTCTTACACTGAGTTCTAGAGAACAAAGTCTGAAACAAAGTTTATGAACTAACACTTCATTAGAAGTGCAATTCCTAGGAACCATCACTCAAAGCAAAAAGGAATGGGACATGGAGATAGAGCAAATACAAGAGAGTTAAAGAGCCTATCAAAAGTTTACAATAAATACAGTTGGGGCTGTATCATGTGGGGTGTCTCTAGAGATACCAGTAGAACACTACTCTGTCTAGGGACAGTTCTTGGTGACACAAAATAAAAAAAAATTTGTTGTATTATTGGTCAAAGACTACTCAATGAGGCAATAACTCTCCCACTCATCCACTCTCTAGACTGTATTACCTAGTTCCCTGAGAACTCCTGGGAAGCCATAATCCAGCAGGTACAATGGCTATTGTGGATGCCTCAGTTGCTTAAGCATCTTCTTTTGGCTCAGGTCATGATCCCAGAGTCTTGGGGATCAAGTCCCACATCTGGCTCCTTGCTCAGTGGGGAGCCTGCTTCTCCCTCTGCCTGCCGCTCCCCCTGCTTGTGTTCTCTCTCTCTGACAAATAAATAAATAAAATCTTTTTTTTTTAAATGTGGCTATTGTGCAGGATTAAGTCTTTCTTTGCAAGTCTTTATGAGTACATAACTTTTTAAATCTGTACACAAAGGGACCTGGATTTTATAAAAAGGGAGCAGTTGCTAGGAGACTATGAACCATTAGTAGGGTCATTCCAGCCATTCCAAGAAGCTGGAATGAGTGCCTGACATCTGGAAGCTGGTAGAAGTAAACAGATCTGGGGAGGTACAAAATATTGTTTCCAGTACAATGAATATGTGTATTGTCTCTATGTATACTTTGAAATATGTATACTTTGAAAATGACTTTCTAAATAAAAGCTATTTAAAGTAGTATTCAACTAAATCTTACCTAAAAGTACAATGTAGAAGATCAAAAAAAAATTCAATGGGGAAATTTCCATGCAAACTTATCTGATTTAATTGGTATTTAGTACACTATTTTTTAATCATTCCCTATATCTGAAAAAGAGAAGGCATGTGGTAATCATAAAATATTTAAATCACATATAATTAAATCTCTCTAATTTACATATAGAGGTTTTTTATATTCAGTAATTTTAAAATCATAATCAAGAAAATTTAAGAGTATAATATAGATGAAGTTGTAAAGATTTAGTTCAGTATTCTTTTTTTTTTTAAGATTTTATTTATTTATTTGACAGAGATAGAGAGAGAGCATAAGTAGACAGGGAGTCAGGCAGAGGAAGAGGGAGAAGCAGGCTCCTCATTCAACAGGGAGCCCAATGTGGGGCTCAATCCCAGGGCCATGGGATCATGACCTGAGCCGAAAGGAGCCGCTTAACCAACTGAGCCACCCAGCGCCCCTTAGTTCAGTATTCTTGAAGAGAAATTTAAATACACAAATTTAAGGGCATTTAATTAGATGATCATGACTGGTTTTATACTTTTGCAATAGTAGCAACTATACTATTCTTATTCACAAAAGTATATTATAAATAAATATTTATGAATATTCCATATAAAATCATTAGCAACATTAACTGTATTGTGGCTAATGTTGCACTATTATTTAGATGGCACTCATGGAAGCTGTGGTTAACAGTCTACCAACACAAGGTATCATACAGGGAAGCAACCTTATTAATGACAGCCTGCATGACATCAGTGGCCTCTAGCTTTCATATTTTATCAACAGAATTTTAATGAAGTTGCATCCATCTTTAACAACACTTACATTTTCTTTTCTCTGAGAAGTGTTGCTGTATTTAAAAAATATAATGAATATGATTTAGTGATTGATTGAGATAACTCTTGATTGAGAAAAAGACATAAATATGTAATCTATCAATTATGGAAGACTTTTTAATTTACTTCATCTTCAAAAACATGGCAATATTAGCTCATTTGAGATTTTCTCTATTTTTTAGTGGATCTGCCTCACCTGAAGATGATGATGATTTATAAAATGGTCCAAAGTTAAGAAGCTGAAGTATAAAGCATTGAATCAAAAAACATAAATATTTTACAAGACAAATAATATATCATTAGAAAATTTCCATTTAAATCATGAAGAAACATTGCACAAAAATCTTTGGCTTTTTAAATGTGAAATTAATTAAGGATTTAGTTTTACTTTAATGAAAGATTTAGTTATATTTTCCTAAAGGAAACCCTATTTCCTAATTTTCTCAAATACATGATTAAGTTAGGCTGCTTCATCAAGAACTTTTTCAGAGATTCTCTGATGGTTAATGTTATGTGTCAGTTTGACCTGGACAAGAGTTGCCCAGATATTTGGCTAAATATTATTTCTGGGTATATCTGTGAGGGTGTTTCCTGATGAGATTGGCATTTGAATTGATTAAGTAAAGGAGATTGTCCTTCTGAAAATATGTGGGCAGCACCCAGTCTGTTCAGGGATAGAACAGAAAGGTAGAGGGAGGAAGGATTTGCTCTCTTTTTGACTCCTGAGCTGGGACATCAGTCATCTCCTGCACTCAGATTGGGACTTACACTTTTGGATCCTGTGGTTCTTGGGCCTTTGGACTCTGCATAGGACTTACTTTATTGGCTCCACTGGTTCTCAGACCCTCAGACTTGAACTAGAACTACAGCACCCACTTTTTTGGGCTTCCAGCTTATAGCCTCCGTACTCATATGAGCCAATTCTGTATTAAAAAATCTTTCTTTCTAGATCTCTAGATAGATACATAAAATATAGAAAGATGATACTATATATATATAGTACATATATAACATATATACATTTTCTGCACTGGATCTTAGCCAAAAGGCCGAGAAGCAATACATATATACATTTTCTGTTTCTCTGAAGAACCCTAACACAGATTTTAGTATATGAGTAGTTCTAAAGCAACAGAATTTTAAATTTTGTTTAAGTTTTAAGTTAATTTTGAGTTTTCTTTTCTTTTCTTTTCTTTTTTTAATATTTTATTTATTTGCCAGAGAGAGAGAGAGCACATGCAGGGGGAGTGATAGGCAGAGTGGCAGGCTGGCTCATTGAGCAAGGAGCCCAGTGAGGGACTCAATCCTGGGATCATGACCTGAGTTGAAGGTAGATGCTTAACTGACTGAGCCACCCAGGCGTCCCTTAAGGATGAGTTTTCTGAATTAGTTCCTGGTTTCTAGAACCGATTATCTGATTAGATGTAAAGATGTTAATGATCCTATTTCCAGTAATAAAGGAGCACTGATAGTCTGTGATGTGAACTGGCAGTAAAGATACACAAAATATCTGCACTGGGCACTCCTAATCAACCACTTGTAAGAAGCAGGGAGCTAGTGACGGTGTACTTTTGAACATTTTAAGAAAACTAACAAATATTATGAGGTGGCTGATTGTTCCTAATAATGTTGGACAAAATGGTGAAAAAAAAGTATGAACTTGGGGATTTGCATTCCTAGCTCAAATGCCATATAAATGACCTTAACACATTTATATGTACCCTGAAGGAGATCCTTGTCTCCTGTAGCTATAGGGCTATGATTGGTGAACAGTGTCAGGATCCAGCTCATGACAGAGTTGCCTATCAAGCTAAGGGCTTTGAGTTTATTTGCAGGCACAGAGAGCTGTTAAAGAATTTCAATCAAAAGAGGGAAGAAAAGATGGCAGGGGAATAGGGGACCCTATTCCAACCAATCCCCAGAATTGAGCTGAATATCTACCAGAACACTCTGGACACCCATAAAATCAGCCTGAGATGTAAGAAGATAGATCTGGATCTCTACAAACAGAATATTGTTGGGGCGCCTGGGTGGCTCAGTCATTAAGTGTCTGCCTTCAGCTCAGGTCATGATTCCAGGTCCTGGGATCTAGCCCCTCATTGGGCTCCCTGCTCTGCGGGAAGCCTGCTTCTCCCTCTCCCACTCCCCCTGCTTGTGTTCCCTCTCTCACTGTGTCTCTCTCTCTATAAAATAAATAAATAAAATCTTAAAAAAAAAAAAAAAAGAATATTGCAGTTGTTTGGTTTCAAGGTACAAAGCAGGGAGCCATGATTCTGTGGGCAGATATCAGAAGATAAACGGAAGGGGGAGGGAGTCATGGGGATTCTGCACTGCCGGTGAGCGATAGCCTCCCACGATGGGGACCATGTGCAGACTCGGGGACCAGGCACAGACTCGCAGACCAGTAGTGATAGGGAAAGGACTTTAGGCAGCCCCCCAGACTGAAACCTGGAGTGGCAGGGCTGCGCATGCGAACTGGGGGTGGCTGGCAGTTTTAGAAGCACAAAGGGCAGAGATGTGCCGGACCTGGAGGTGAAGACTGGGAGCACTGCTGAGGGGTGCACAACCCAGAACACTGCAATTTATAGGAGCACAGACAGAAACAGAGATAGTGTGTCCTGGAGAGCTCACTGAAGAACAGACTGTGATCTCTCCGCTCTGACGCAGAGGGTTGGAAATGATCTCTTCTGGTCTGACTCTTGGAAGAGATGTGGAAAGCCACCAGGGAAAGCCAACAGAGAACAAAAGCCCCCCAAAACTGGTTTTCACTGAGCCCATCCCCTGCCACAGGGGGGTAGGGAAACTCTGCCCAAACAGGGCTGCCTGAGTGACAGAACGGCAGGCCCCTCCCCCAGAAGACAGGCTGAGAGAATAAGAGGCCGACAACCCTAAGGTCCCTATAAAACAGGTGCATCTTGCTTGGGTCATGGTCAATAATTTAGACTCTGTACATTCTCTCAACCACCCCTCAACAGAATGACTAGGAGGAGGAACCCCCATAATAGGAACGACTCAGAGATTGTGACTTCTGCACAGATATACAAATGGATACAGATATAACCAAGATGTCAGAGACGGAATTCAGGGTAGCAATTGTGAAGACAATAGCTAGAATGGAGAAATCAATTAATGGCAACATAGAGTCTCTAAGGGCAAAAATGAAAGCTGAACTGGCAGAATTTAAAAACACTAATCTAGATAATCTAATAGCTAGGGTAAGTGAGGCAAGAGAATGAATTAGTGATCTAGAAGACCAATTAATAGACAAGAAGGAAAAAGAGGAGGCCAGGGAAAAACAACTCAAAATCCATGAAAATAGAATCAGAGAAATAAGTGACACCATGAAACATTCCAATGTCAGAATTATTGGGATCCCTGAGAGGGTGGACAGAGAGAGAAGACTAGAAGATATATTTCAGCAAATCACAGCTGAGAACTTTCCTAATCTGGGGAAGGAAAAAAACACTCATGTCCTCGAACCCTCCCAAGATCAAGGAAAACAGGCCAACACCCCAGCATGTAATAGTAAAACTTGCAAATCTTAGAACCAAGGAAACCATTTTTTTTTTTTTAAGATTTTATTTATTTATTTGACAGAGAGAGACACAGCGAGAGAGGGAACACAAGCAGGGGGAGTGGGAGAGGGAGAAGCAGGCTTCCCGTGGAGCAGGAAGCCCGATGCGGGGCTTGATCCCAGGACCCTGGGATCATGACCTGAGCTGAAGGCAGACGCTTAATGACTGAGCCACCCAGGCACCCCCCAAGGAAACCATTTTAAGGGCAGTTGGGGGAAGAGATTCCTTATGTACAGAGGGAGGAACATCAGAATAATGTCAGACCTATCCACAGAGACCCGACAAGCCAGAAAGGGCTGGCAAGGGATATTCAGGGTACTAAATGAGAAGAACATGCATCCAAGAATACTTTATCTGGCAAGGCTGTAACTTAGAATGGATGGGGAGATGCAGAGCTTCCAAGACTGGCAGAAACTGAAAGAATATGTGACCACTAAGCCAGCCCTACAAGAAATATTAAGGGGGGTTCTATAAAAGGATAAAGACCCCAAGAGTGATATAGAACAGAAATTTATAGAGACAATCTATAAAAACAAGATCTTCACAGGCAACATGATGACAGTAAATTCATATCTTTCAATAATCACTGTCAATGTGAATGCCCTAAATGCTCCCATAAAGCAACACAGGGTTGCAGATTGGATAAAAAGACAGGACCCATTCATATGCTGTCTACAAGAGACTCATTTTGAACCTAAAGATACATCCAGACTGAAAGTGAAGGGATAGAGATCCATCTTCCATGCCAATGGACCTCAAAAGAAAGCTGGGGCAGCAATTCTTATATCAGACAAATTGGATTTTAAGCTAAAGACTGTAGTTAGAGACACAGAAGGACACTATATCATTCTTAAAGGGTCTATCCAACAAGAAGATCTAACAATTGTAAATATCTATGCCCCCAACATGGGAGCAGCAACCTACATAACTTTCTCCAGAATAGACCACATACTGGGTCACAAATCAGGTTTCAACCAATACTAAAAGATTGAGATTATTCCCTGCATATTGTCAGACCATAATGCTTTAAAACTGGAACTCAATCACAAGGAAAAAATTGGAAGAAATTCAAACACTTGGAAGCTAAAGACCTCTCTGCTCAAGAATGTTTGGGTCAACCAGGTGATAAGGAAAATCTATGTCCTAAGATGGCCCACTGAGCCAACGAGACAGTCCCAGTCCTTGCCCTGGGGCTCTTCCGGGTTCTTCTCCCTGCACATGCGCCAAAAGTGCCAAATATGCAGAAGTAGAAGTGTATAAATTGCCCCCTTTGTTTGTGCTCAGGGCTTAGACCTTTGGAGATCACTCTCCTCTGAGCCCACCAGCATTAAATAAACCTCCTATCCTCCAAGATCTCCAGGTGCCGCTTAGTTCTTCCATCGGGCAATCCAGTCCATGTTCTGTAACATTTGGTTCCCTGACCGGGAAACCCAACTGCACTGTCCCATTGTTGCCACCGGTTTGGGGGCAACGATGGGGTGGTGACAGAATGAGGGATCATAATGGAGAAGGTGCGCCCTGCCTAATTTTCGGCAGCCTCTCGCCCCGGTCGCCTCGGGCTGGCCCCACTCCGCTGTTCCCGCCAGACTCGAGGAGACTTGGCAGGTGAGGACCTTGTCCCAACATCGGATTCCAGTAAGGTCTGGGGCCCCAGGACCCAGACAAGCCCACCCCCTTTGGGGTGGAAGGGGAGCCTGATCACCTCCCAGAGACCTCTTAGAGGTCTCACACGTAGGGATTCCCAGGGAGGGAATGTAATAACTTTTGGAGTGTGAATGTGTTAGTGAATGTGCAGTCTGACCTGGCTTGCTCAAGCGGACTGATTCTGTGACTCCATGGGTGGGCACTCTTAAGGTCCCCAGAAGTCTATGGAATCTGAGTGGGCCTGTCTGCGATTCCATGGTGAATGGCATACGTCTATGGTGGCATTGGAATAGTTTCTGATCATAAGTCACAATGCTGAGACCGTTACAGTTGGTCTCACTTACGCTCCTTCAGGACACAGCCAGACGGGCATCTGATTGGTCTCCTCATCTCAGGAGGCACCCCTCACCTTGTCTGTCTCTGCACCACCTCACACGGGGACATCACCATGGGGTCAGGGCAGAGTAAAGCTATGGTTCTAGAGACCATGATCAAAAATTTCAAGAAGGTCTGGCCAAATTGCCTAAGCCCAGTCATGTGTGAAATGCTTCAGAACACTTGATGGAGACAAAGCAGAGCAACCAAAATTGATACCATGAGACAGGCCTGGGGGTCTGGAATTTGCAGAGGTCAGAGGACCTGGGAGTGAAGTCAGCCTTCTCTAACAAGGCAAGATCTCCATCTGTTTAGGTTCTTTAGCTTCACAGAGCACCTTTCCCTGTCATCTCTGGGTGGTGGGAGGTTGGGGCGAGCATCCCCCAGGGATGGGACAGGTCTCAGGTAGGGAGAAGCAGGGGACACTGGCTCTTCTGGAGAGGATTGGGGCAAGGAATTCAGGGGAGGAACCCTACTAAAATGAAAATAGAGAAGAGGTCAGATCAAAAGCCAAGCTACTACACTGTTCAAAGGCAGATTCCAGTTGTCTGTCTGGGGTAGGGCTGACATTGGCGATTTAGACAAGATACCCCAGGTGATACATATCCTGCTGGTCCACTGGCCGCAGTTAAAAGGGCAACTATTTGGGGGCTGGGGTAGCCAGGTGATGGGTATTACAGAGGGCACATGTTGTGAAGAGCACTGGGGATAATACTATCCGGCCTATGAAAACCCACTGAATCAAAATGGGTGAGATGGGGGGGAATATCCCAGAAGCTGTGTGTTTAAAAAGTAACACCAGGGATGGGAAGAATATCCCAGAAGCTATGTGTTGAAAAAGCAACCCCCCAGATGAGGGGAATATCTCAGAAGCTGTGTGTTTAAAAAGCAATCCCGGGGGCACATAAGTGGCTCAGAAAAAAACTGTCAGACTCGGGATACTGAGCCTTATGGAAGCCGATACCTTCATTTTCCCCTCACCCAAGGGAAAAGAGAACTAGGGCCAGAGAGGAAAAGGATCATCATCTCCCACCCCAGACAAAAAGGGGCCTATGAGAATTCCTGGGGGCTGCAGGATTCTGCCACATCCGGATCCCTGGGTTCTCAGCAATAGCAAGACCCCTTTATGTTATCTCAGGGAGACCAGATCGAGAACCCCCTGCCTGGACTGGAAAGGAAAAAATAGTGCTCAGGGTACTCACCCAGACTATTGGACCCTGGCAACGGCCAGTTCCTTACCTGTCAAAGAAGCTGGACCCCATGGCAGTGAGATGGCCACCATGCCTCAGGGTGCTGACAGCCACAGTCCTACTCATCAAGGAGGCGGAATAACTTACCCTGGGGCAAGAAGTTAATGTCAAGGTCCCTCATGCAGTTGTGTCCCTCATGAATGCACAGGGACACCACTTCCTTTCCAACTCTTGGCTAGCACAATACCAAGGGCTCCTCTGCAAAAAACCATGGGTCACCCTCGAAACAGTAAGGACATTAAATCCAGCAACAAGAGGGTGCCCAGAAAGCGGGTTATGCAGTTAAGTCCTAGAAGCTAAGGCATTATCAGCTGGATGGTCAGCTCAACGAGTTGAATTATATGTCTTAATCCGAGCCCTCACCCTCAATGAAGGCAAGTGAGTCACATATACATGGAGCCATCTACAAGGAAAGGGGCCTCCTAACCACAGCAAGAAAAGCTATCAAGAACAAGGAAGAGATACTGAGACTCCTTGAAGTTGTCTGGCTTCCAAAGGAAGTAGCAATCCTGCACCAGGGACACCAGAAGTCCCTCCACCCAGTTACACTAAAAAGGAAAAGGAATGGGCCATGGCTGAGGGGGCCACCCCCACTGAAAAGGGATGGTGGATGATGCGAGATGGGTTCATCTTTGTTCCAACAGCAACTGGAGGGCATCTAGTCAAGGGATACTACTGACTCACTCATCTGGGAATAACTGCATTGGAGGCCCTTCTCAAGAAGTACTACTACATCAGTCAGCTGCCAGCACTATGCTGAGCAATGAGTGAATGATGCATAATGTGTGCTAAAAATAATGCTTGGTCTGCACCACAACCCCCACCAGGTGTCCAGAGGATGCGAGCAGCCCCTTTTGAAGATCTAGAGGTAGACTTCACAGATGTGCAGCTGAGCAGGGGGTTCAAATATCTCCTAGTAACAGTATGCACATACTCTGTGTGGGTTGAAGACTTCCCGACCAGGATGGAGCAAAGCTGGGAAGTAGCTAAATTCCTCTTGTGGGAGATCATGCCCCAGTTCGGACTGCCATTAATAATCCATAGTGACAATGGACCTGCATTTGGCAGACGTACAGATATTGACCAAATCTCTCAACATCACCTGGAGACTCCACACCACTTACCGGCCCCGAAGTTCAGGGAAAGAGGTTTTGGGAGACTATGGAGTCAGGATGAACCCTGGCAAGTTGAGAACCCTATGTGAATTGGAATGGCCCACTTTTGATGTTGGGTGGCCTTCAGAAGGGACACTGGATGTCCCAGCAATTCATTGAATATGGCGAGTCTTAACAGGAGAACCAAGACACCTGACCAGTTTCTGTACATTGACTCCTGGCTAGGAATTGCTAAGACCCTTCCCTCCTGGGTGTGATTCACTTGCAATAAGCAGGGACAGGCCAGGGTCTTAATCGCCTCATCCAAGCGACCTAAAGAAAATCAGCAAAAGCCCCAGTCTCCACAAATCCTAGCCGGAGATTCCAAGGACGACTCTGAAAAACCACAGGCCATGGTAGACCTCATAGAATCCCTCTTCCAGACTCATCAGGCAACCTGGGAAGACTGCCAACAGTTACTCCACACCCTGTTTAACACAGAGGAAAGGAGGTAAATAATGAAAGGTGCACAGCAGTACCTGGAAGAGCACGCACCAGCAAAAGTCATCAACCCTGCTGCCTGGGCTAATACAGCCACACCCAAAGAGCCCCCAGAATGGGACTTCACCACAACAGAAGGACAGACCCACATCCGCCAGTACCAGGAGGCCCTCCTCTGGGGAATCCGGGTAGGAGCTAAGAAACCCATGAACATGACTAAGTTATCCTCGGTCACTCAACAGCCAGGGAAGTCCCACAGGGACTACTACGAAAGACTATATGAAGCCTACAGGATATACACTCCATTTGACCCCGAAGCACAGGAAAGCCAACAGATGGTAAACACCTCCTTTGTGGCTCAGGCTGCCCTAGACATCACACAAAAACTTGAGAAACTAGAGGATTTTGCCGGGATGAACATCACCCAACTAATAGAGATTGCCAATAAGGTCTTCATGAACAGGGAGGTTGTAGCCAAACGGGAAGCTGACAAAAAGATGAAAAAGAAAGTCAGTCTCCTTGCCACCGCCCTGAAAGAAAAGGACAACACAAAGATGGGGAGACCCCAATCACTGAAAGGGGGGAAGCCCAGAACCCCCTTGGCAAGGGATCAATGTGCTTACTGTAAAGAGAAAGGGCACTGGAAAAGCAAATGCCCAGCCACTACATGGAAGAACCCCAAGAGGAGGACTTCATAGGCCTTGTGGGAATGGACTCAGACTGAGGGGGAGAGGGCTCTTTCCTCCTTGGTCCCCATGAGCCCATGGTCAGAATGAAGGTGGGGGTCCAACCAGTGACTTTTATGCTTGATCCTGGGGCTGAGCACTCTGTTGTCACCTCCCCAGTGGCCCCTTTCAGCAAAAGGACTGCGACCATCCTGGGGGCCACTGGGATGTAGGTGATACAACAGCCCTTTTGCCAGTCTTGCCAGTGTGAACTCGGGGGCCACAAGGTCTGACATGAATTCATTTATCTGTCTGATTGCCCCATCCATCTCCTGGGCCGAGACATACTCTCTAAGCTTAGGGCTCAGATAACCTTTGAGTCCACTGGATACACTAGCCTCCGATTGAACCCAAGGCAAGAGGAGACGGGGTCTCTGAACAATAGAGCAAATGAATCACACCCTCAAGGGAACCTTAGCAAAGCTTTGTCAGGAGACTAACTTCCACAGCTGGATCTGCTATCCCTAGCTCTCCTGCGTGCTCCATGCCCAGGACATCAGGTTTCTCCCCATTCAAATTAATATATGGAAGGCCTCCCCATGCTTGGGAAGCCTTCCAGGAAACTTGCATCTGGTTGGAGATAAAGGGATAAAGGAGCAGCTTCAGGCCCTGAGGGCCACCCTAAACACCTTTGAGAGGGCCCCAATCTCCTTAGGGTCTCAGGTACACTCCTTCCACACAGGGGACTCAGTTTGGGTCAAAGATTGGAAGAAGAAAGTTCATCATTTGGACAAGGAGCTGTGCCAGTGGAGAGTCCAGCCAGACTTCACGAACCCACTCTGGCTTCACCTTCGATGAGACCCCACCAACTGATGGACACCTGCTTACCATGGTCCCTGGCTCTCATCAGCATGATTTGCCTCATCTTGGGAGTCAGACTCTATACTGTTGCCCCTCCTGACTGGACTTCCCCCAGAGGCTTCTACCTAAGGTCATAGATCCCACTTTTACTGACCCTCCACTGTTTACTCCTGAGTGCATTTCATCATGGTTTTCCTGACCCCAGTCAGTCCTGGTCTTCTGCTACCTGGTGTGCTGTTAAGTTTATGATTAAGTCCATGTTCGCCCCAAGCCTTGCAGTCAACCCTCAGAGTCAAACAGAATTATGTCCTCTAAACTAGGTGTTTAAAGGGGCATCAAAGGAGGGAGTGATAAAGAAAATATGTGTCCTAAAATGGCCGACTGACCCAGCGAGAGAGTCCCAGTCCTTGCCCCAGGGCTCTTCTGGGTTCTTCTCCCTGCTGTTTCGTGCACACGCTGAAAGTGCCAAATATGTGGAAGTAGAATTATATAAATTGCCCCTTTTGTTTGTGCTTAGGGCTCAGACCTTCAGAGACCACTCTCCTCTGAGCCCACTGGCATTAAATAAACTTTCTATCCCCCAAGATCTCCGAGTGCCGCTTTGTTCTTCTGTCAGGCGATCCAGTCCAGGTTCTGTAACACAGGAAATCAAAGAAGAACTTAAACAATTCATGGAAACTAATGAGAATGAATACATATCGGTCTAAACCTATGGGATACTGCAAAGGCAGTCCTAAGGGGGAAATACATGGCTATCCAAGCCTCACTCAAAAAAATAGAAAAATTCTGAATTCACCAACTAACTTTACACCTTAAAAAACTAGAGAAAAATCAACAAATGATGCCTAAGCCACGCATTAGAAGAGAAATAATTAAGATTAGAGCAGAGATCAATGAATTAGAAACCAGAAACACAGGAGATCAGATCAACAAAACTAGAAGTTGGTTCTTTGAAAGAATTAATAAGATCGATAAACCACTGGCCAGACTTATCCAAAAGAAAAGAGAGGACCCAAATTAATAAAATTATGAATGAAAGGGGAGAGATCACAATTAACACCAAGGAAATAGAAACAATTATTAGAAATTTTTATCAACAACTATATGCCAATAAATTGAGCAACCTGGAAGAAATGGATGCCTTCCTGGAAACCTATAAGCTGCCAAGACTGAAACAGGAAGAAATTGAAATTGACAACCTGAATAGTCCAATAACAAGTAACGGGATTGAAGCAGTGATCAAAAACCTCCCAAAAAACAAGAGTCCAGAGCCTGATGGATTCCCTGGGGAATTCTACCAAACATTCAAAGAAGAAATATTACCTATTCTCGTGAAGCTGTTAAAAAAAAAAAAAATAGAAACAGAAGGAAAGCATCCATACTCATTTTATGAGGCCAGCATTACCTTAATCCCCAAACCTGGCAAAGACCCCATCAAAAAGGAGAATTTCAGACTGATATCCCTGATGAATATGGATTCTAAAATTCCCAAAAAAATCTTAGTTAATAGGATCCAACAATACATTAAATGGATCATCCACCACGACCAAGTGGGATTTTTCCCTGGGATGCAAGGGTGGTTCAACATTCGCAAATCAATCAATATGATAGAACACATTAATAAGAGGAGAGAGAACGATATGGTCCTCTCAATTGATGCAGACAAAGCATTTGACAAAATACAGCATCCTTTCCTGATTAAAACTCTTCTGAGTATAGGGATGGAGGGAACATTCCTCAAGTTCATAAAATCCATCTATGAAAAACCCAAAGCGAGTATCATTCTCAATGGGGAAACACTGAGAGCCTTTTCCTTAAGATCAGGAACACAACAAGGATGCCCACTCTCACCACTATTGTTCAACATAGTACTAGAAGTCCTAGCAACAGCAATCAGACAACAAAAAGAAATAAAAGTTATTCAAATTGGCAAAGAAGTCAAACTCTCTCTCTTTGCAGATGACATGATACTGCATGTGGAAAACCCAAAAGACGCCACTCCCAAATTACTAGAACTCATACAGCAATTCAGTACTATGGCAGGATACAAAATCAATGCACAGAAATCAGTTGCTTTCTTATACAATAACAATGCAACTGTAGAAAGAGAAATTAGAGAAACAATTCTATTTATAATAGCACCAAAAACCATAAGATACCTCGGAATAAACCTAATGAAAGAGGTAAAGGAGGGGTGCCTGGGTGGCTCAGATGGTTAAGCGTCTGCCTTCGGCTCAGGTCATGATCCCAGGGTCCTGGGATCGAGTCCCACATCAGGCTCCCTGCTCCTTGGGAGCCTGCTTCTCCCTCTGCCTCTCTCTCTCTCTCTCTCTCTCTCTCTCATGAATAAATAATAAAATCTTTGAAAAAAAAAAAAAGAAAGAGGTAAAGGATCTATACTCTAGGAACTACAAAACACTCATGAAAGAAATTGAAGTAGACACAAAAAGATGGAAAAACATTCCATGCTCATGGATCAGAAGAATAAGCATTTTTTAAATGTTGATGCTACCCAGAGCTATATATACCTTCAATGACATCCCAATCAAAATTCCAACAACATTTTTCAGAGTGCTGGAACAAACAATCCTAAAATTTGTATGGAATCAGAAAAGACCTTGAATTGCCAAGGACATGTTTGAAAAACAAAAACAAAGCTGGGTGCATCACGTTACCCGATTTCAAGCTATATTACAAAGCAGTGATCACCAAGACAGTATGGTACTGGCACAAAAACAGACATATAGACCAATGGAACAGAATAGAGAGCCCAGACATGGACCTTCAACTCTATGGTCAAATAATCTTCGACAAAGCAGGAAAAAATATGCAATGGAAAAAAGACAGTCTCTTCAATAAATGGTGCCGGGAAAATTGGAAAGCTATATACAGAAAAATGAAACTTAACCATTTTCTAACACCATACACAAAGATAAACTGAAAATGCATGAAAGACCTCAATGTGAGAGAGGAATCCATCAAAATCCTAGAAGAGAACAGAGGCAGTAACCTCTTTGACATCGGCCACAGCAACTCTTTCAAGATACATCTCCAAAGGCTAGTGAAACAAAAGCAAAAATGAACTTTTGGGACTTCATCAAGATAAAAACTTCTGCACAGCACAGTCAACAAAACAAAGAGGCAACCCACAGAATGGGAGAAGATATTTGCAAATGACACTATAGATAAAGCACTGAATTCCAAGATCTATAAAGAACTCCTCAAACTCAACACCCAAAAAACAAATAATGAAGTCAAAAAATGGGCAGAAGACATGAACAGACACTTCTCCAAAGAAGACATACAAATGGCTAACAGACACATGAAAAAAATGCTCATCATCATTAACCATCAGAGAAATTCAAATCAAAACCGCATTGAGATACCACATTTCTACCAGTTAGAATGGCAAAAATTGACAAGGCAAGAAACAACAAATGTGCGGAACCCTCTTACACTGTTGGTGGGAATGCAACTTGGTACAGCCACTTTAGAAAACAGTGTGGAGGTCCCTCAAAAAATTAAAAATAGAGCTACCCTATGACCCAGCAATTTCTCTACTGGGTATTTACCCCAAAGACACAGATGTAGTGAAAAGAAGGGCCATATGCACCCCAATGTTCATAGCAGCTATGCCCACAATAGCCAAACTGTGGAAAGAGCCACGGTACCCTTCAACAGATGAATGGATAAAGAAGATGTGGTCCATATATACAATGGAATATTACTCAGCCATCAGAAAGGATGAATACCCAACTTTTACATCAACATGGATGGTACTGGAGATTATGCTAAGTGAAATAAGTCAAGCAGAGAAAGTCAATTATCATATGGTTTCACTTATTTGTGGAACATAGGAATAGCATGGAGGACATTAGGAATAGAAAGGGAAAAATGAAGGGTGCAAAATCGGAGGGGGAGACAAACCATGAGACTATGGACTCTGAGAAACAAACTGAGGGTTTTAGAGGGGAGGGAGATGGGGGGATGGGTTAGCCTGGTGATGGGTATTAAGGAGGACATGTACTGCAGGAAGCACTGGGTGTTATACAAAAACAATGAATTTTGGATCACTGCATCAAAAACTAATGATGTATTGTATGGTGACTAACATAACATAATAAAATTAAATTAAATTAAAAAATAATTTCAATTAAAAAAAGAACTCATTTATGCAAACAGAAATCTGGAAAACATGTATGGGAATGGATACCAAGGGTAAGGAATAAAAGTAAAAGGAACATAAGTTAGATCAGGCCAAATTTATTGATTTGGGCTTGCTAAGCAGAGATTTTGCATTTAATGTTACAGCTTGGGGAGTTAGAAATAGCTCAAATTTGTTTGGCTAGCTGAAACATGGCACAAAACCTGGCCTACAGAGAAGAAATTGGAATGCCTAATCTGCCATGGTTTAGTCTAAAGAAAGGTATTCAAAGGCTTTAGGGAAACCAGAATATTAGAGTGGATTTGTCATTCAAGACCTACTCACCAGCACTGGGACAGTCCAGATGACATACCTTTCACCAGTCCTGTGAGATATACATTTTTTGAATGCTGTCCAGTCATTCTTGAAGAGCTTCATGATTGTACTTCTCTGTTGGCCAGACTTTATAGGGAGAATAGCAGCCCGCAAATAGGGAAATCTAAATGCAATAGAAATAATTGGATCTGAGGGTGAAAGGGGCCAAAGTGGGGGTACTCAACTATGGAAGGCAAGGTGTGCATGGTTACTGTGATGGTCAGTGGAGTCAAAGCAGCAATCGGAATAGAGTGACTCCCACAGACGTATAACATAGCATTGTTATTTGTTCATGGTATACCTAGAAGTAAATTAGATAAATTCTACCAAATTTTTACCCAATCTATAAGCCAATTTTACCCAATCTATAAAAAATTCTAGGTAAAGTGAACAAAAGTCTAACTTGAATCATAAAAACAGAGTCATAACCCTTCAGTCAATTGCTAGACTTGAGCCAATTTACAGATTCAGAACCCCTTAAATGAAGGGAAGGCTGGTTTCTCTTGAAGAAAGACTATAGTATACCCCCAAGATTTTATGTTATTATTCTTTCTCCTAGCCTTCCCCAAAGGAAGACCCCTGGCCTATTACTTGAGTAACTGTACATTGAGGTAAAGGAAATAATCAGACTTTTCAGGCACTACTGGTTACTAGTTCTGATCTGATACTAATTATGGGAGACCCAAAATGTCACTGTGGTCCACAATGAAGGTAGGTGCTTATGGAGGCTAGGTGATCAATGGAGTTTTTGCTCAGGTCCCTCTCACAGTAGGTCCAATGGTCTCCTGAACCTATTTCCAGAAGCAATACCACATTTCAGAATGGATTTCAAAGATTAATGTCACCATGAGTGACATGAAGGATGCAGGGGTGGTGACTCCTACCACACCTCCATTGAACTCACCTGTTTGGCCTTTATAGAAGATGGCTGATTTTGGAAAATAACTACGTTTTTACCAATTGGTAATTCCAATTGCGGTTGTTATAAGAGATGTGGTCTTATTGTTGAGTGATTTAACACATTCCCCCATACCTTGTATGCCACTATTCATCTGGCAAAAACCTTTTTATCCATTCCTGTCAGTAAGATCCACCAGAAGTAGCAAGGCCAAGAATATACCTTCACTGTTCTATCTTAGGGGTATTATCCACTCTTCAGCCCTATGTCATAATTCAGTTTGCAGGGATCTTGATTGCCTTTCTCTTCCACAAAGAAATCACACTGGTTTATAATATTTCTGACATTATCATAATTGGATCAAATGAGCAATAAGTAGTAACTACTCTAGACTTATTGGTAAAACATTTATATGCCAGAGTGTGGGAAATAGATCTGACTAAAATTTCGGGGCTGTCCTCAGTGATATTTCTAAGGGTCGAGTAATGTGGGTCATTTCATTTTGAGATATCTCTTCAAAAGTTAGGAAAAGTTGTTGCATCTGGCCCTTCTGCAAACAAAAAAGAGGTACAACACCTAGTGGGCACCTCTTTGGATTTTGGAGGCATCATGTTCTTCATTTGAGTGTGTTACTCAGGTCTATTTACCAGATGACATAGGCATTTGGGCCACTTCTTTATTTAACTTCTTCGTGCCCTAAGGGCCTAATGGGCTCATGAGCAAAGTGACCGTAGTGGCAAAGAAGGACATTATGCATGGGCACAGCAGCATGGACCCCTGGCTACTGCCACTGCTGAGTGCCCAATCTGCCAGTATCAGAGACCAATACTGAGCTCCCAATATGGCACTACTCCCTGGATGTTCAGCCAGCTACCTGGTGGCAGATAGATTACATTGAATTGCTTCCATCATGGAAGGGGTAGCATTTGTTCTTACTGGGATAGACTCTTACACTGGCTATGGGTTTTCTTTCCCTGAATGCAATGCTTCTGCCAAACTACTATCCATGGACTTACAGAATGCCTTATCCACAGTCATGGTATTTCACAGACCATTGCTTCTGATCAAGGAACCCCACAGTTAAAAGAAGTACAACAATGGGTCCATGCTTATAGAATTTTCCCTGGTCTTATCATTTTCCCCACCATCCTGAAGCAACTTGTTTGATAGAACAGTGGAATGACCCTTTGGAGGCTTAGTTACAGAGCCAATTGGGTGGCGATACTTTGCATGGCTGGTGCAAGATTTTCTAGAAAGCTGCATATGTCCTAAATAAGTGTCCAATATATGGTGTTTCTCCTAGCCAGGATTCATAGGCACAGGAATCAAGGAGTAGAAATTAGAATGACACCACTCACAAACAAAATGTTTGCTTCCTGTTTGCATGATCTTATGTTATGCTGGCCTAGATGTCTTAGTTCCAGAGGGAGGAATGCTTACACCAGGAGATACAACAATGATTCTACTGAACTGTAAGTTAAGGTTGCTACTTGGCCACTGAAAAGTCCTTATGCCACTGAATCAACAGGCAAAGAAAGACACTGCAATGTTGCCTGGGGTGATTGATCCTGACTACCGAGGATAAATTGGATTATTACTCCCCAGTGGAGGTAAGGAAGAGTATTTGTAGAACACAGAAGATCCCTTAAAGTGTCTCGAGTATTACCATACCCTGTGGTTAAGGTCAATGGAAAACTAAAACAACCCTATCTAGGCACAACTACCAACAGCCCAGGCCCTTCAGAAATGAAGATTGGTAAGGAAAAATGACCAGCTGAGGTGCTTGTTGAAGACAGAGGTAATACAGAATGGATAGTGGAAAAATGAAGTTATAATATCAGCTATGATCACATGACCAGTTACAGGAATAAGAACCATGATGTCATGATTATTTCTCATTTTACTCTGTTTGTGCACTTGCACATGTGTATATAGCAAATATTTATTTTCTTTCCTCTATTTTTCCCTGATCATGTAATACAAGATGCACTTACTTTCTATATAGTATTTTAGTTAATTTTGCATCATAATTTTAAGTCACAGGATATCCAGTAGCGTAACCAAACATCTTTCATGGACTTTATCTCTTTTACTAAAGAAGGGTTAGTACAATTTCGGTTTTATGCAAGATAGTTGTATCATGTTAAGTAGAATTAGGACCTTGTTTTATGAAGATTTCTTTAAGTATTTAACATATGATTCTGATTTGAGAAAAGAGCTTCCTCCTTATTTTAATGTAAAGACGTGTATTGCAGCTACAAATAAGTTAGAGAAAGACACATATGATTTCACTCATATGTGGAATTTAAGAAAAAAGCAGAGGAGCATAGGGGAAGGGAGGGAAAAATAAAACAAGATGAAATCATAGAGGGAGACAAACCATGAGACTCGTAATCATAGGAAACAAACTGAGGTTTCTAGAGGCGGGGGGCATGGCGAATGGGGTAACTGGGTGATGGGCATTAAGGAGGACACATGATGTAATGAGCACTGGGTGTTATATACAATTGATGAATCACTGAACTCTACCTCTGAAACTAATAATACACTATATATTAATTAATTGAATTTAAATTAAAAATAAAGAAATAAAAATAAATAAAATAAAGGAAACTTTTTATCATATAACACTACATTGTGGAAAAATAATGAAACTGAGATAAGCCAAATTAAAAAAAAAAAAAAAAAGAAACCAAACTAAAATCATGACTCTTATGAGTGTTCTGACTTTGGCCTAGGAGATTGTCTTCCTCTGAGATTTCAGCCTTATTTGAAGTTCTCACTACATTTAACACTTAGGTCTTCAGTTCCATCTGTAGAAGATGAATGTTGTCTAAGAGGCTCCCTGGCTCTTGCATTTTCTTAATTAATAGATTGCTTCATGCATTAATGTTACTTAATAATAGCCACCTAATTTCATAGTCCTTTTGATTATGATTTCTTTTTAAATCTCAAATGTTAACAATGATATTCCACATTATACATCACTTTCCCTGCTTCCCATCTACACTCCCCACAGTAAAAATCTTATAAATCCCACTGCTATAACTTTCCAAGAACTATCAGTAATCAACCTACCATCAATAATGGGGTCTTCATTGCCATACAGCCACTCAAAGACCACTTTCGAATCCCATTGTTAGAGTCTGCGTCTTAGAATCATCATGGCCCCAAATATCTGAGGTTAAGTTCCCTAGAAGGAGAGCTTAAGACAGGAGTTCTTGGAGGAAGTGATTTGTTGAGGAAATTCTCTTATAAGAAGGGATGGGTAATAAGGAGGGCACGTATTACATGGAGCACTGGGTGTTATACGCAAACAATGAATCATGGAACACTACATCAAAAACTAATGATGTAATGTATGGTGACTAACATAACATAATAAAATAAAATTAATAATAAAAAAAGAAGGAAATGGAAAAAGGAGGGCAGAACAAGGGAAAAAAACTCTAAAGAAGTAAGTGGTCTTAACAGGAGACTAGCTTCAGTCTGATTTCAGGAAAAGTTCTGTTGCACAAACTGCACTACAGAGTTAGCCTCAACTTAGAGTGAGAACTAAATTTTCTACCACACCTTCAGTTCAGTAAGTCATTAGCCTGACTGTCCCAGGAAGAGGGTAATCATAATCTGGGTGAGATGGTTCCTATTTGGCTGCATCAGTTTTCCAGAAGAGGTGGTGGTTCTGAGCCTTTAGCACTAACATTCTTAGCAGCTGAGTAATGTGTGCATCTGACAGTCTGTAGACGAGAGTCCATGCAGGGCACCAATAACATCACTAATGAAGCAAGGGTTTGGAGAAATGACTTTTTTTTTTTTGTAATGATGGGGAAAGTGGTGTTATCACTGGAAGGACATTTGGAAATAATACTATAAAAGACATTAAAGCATCATGTGCTTTGATATATATGCAACTAATATAATTCACAATGGAGAACTAAATTCTCTTTGACAATGCACATCTACTCTGGTGAAATGTTCCTATGAAAATATGTATACAAGTCTGACTATGACTTTACAACAATGTTCATAAAACTATATTTATAAGAGCAAACATTTTTTAAAAATTAAAATTTTAGGAATTGGAGAATGGTTAAGTAATTCTGTATATTATGGTATATTATGATAGAAATATTAATAATACACTATGTTATTTATATATCTGCATTATTTACATGAAAGAAAAAATAAGCTGTTACATTTTTTTATTATAATTATTTGTTGTTTTACATCCCAGAGAACCTCTCTGTATAATAAAAAAGAAACAAATTTGAGGGCTTTTAACATATTCTAAAATAGCATAAGACTCAAAATTACCTAAGACCCATGGGTCTCATGAGATTTGCTCCCAAAGTTTAAAGGCAGCTATGCCAGGAGGATATTTTGGGCATGGCTGACTCTAGCCAGATCATACTGGTGTGATGTTATTTACAATGTCCATTATAATTGACAGGATCCATACACTACAGGAGGTCAAATATTTAGAATATTACTCATGGTTGTGGGTATTTTTTTAATTTTGGCTTATTTCAATTTCATAATTTTCCACAATATATTGTTTATGTAATAAAAAGTTTATTTTATTTTATAACAGCTATATATGTATATTTACATGGAAACAAATAAGAGCTTTTTGTTCAAATCAGACTCAAATGCTTATTTAAGGAAGTCTATTATTATGAAAATACATGGTTTAAGTGTCTTTAATGTGCTTATTTTTTTTTGCAGCGATTATAATTGGTATAGTTTTCTTGATCTCAAGAATCTTTTCAGTATATTCTAATAAAATAACTTCCAGCGTTTGAAGAGAAGGAAGAAAATAAATGCTGACATGAAATTTTATTCTTCAGAAATACATAACTAAACATACTTTATTTAATTTGGTATAAAAATGCAGATGTGTAAAATGGATACAATAATATAAGACCAATATGCATATGAAGGATAGGCACTATTTACCTAGTGGTAACATTCTTGCCATCCACTGGGTGAAGATGAGTTGGTGCTCTAATTAAAAAAAAAAAAAAGTTGTTTTCCTGCTGGCTTTAGAGGTAGCAAATTTCATCACTCTAGCTTCTAAGGTGACAGCACATTATTGCTACCTTTACCTATAGGCAGGTCAAATTTCGGTAGCTATAGGTCAAAATTTGATGGGAAATGATTCTTCAAAAAAGTTTTATTTTCCAAATGATTGGATCCCAATCCATTACTTCTCTATCTCAGTAAAAATAGCTAAGAAAACAAGCCTTAACTATACATCCCTTCTCTTTTATTAGTCTTCAAAGTTCACATCTGCTTGATGATATAACATGGGATTTAAGTACAAAAATAGATACATAATCAAGATTTCACAAGCATTGAAGCAAAGAGAATACCATGAAAATAAGAACTTGGTATTTGACATTGCTGATTTCATGGTCAAAAGCCTTCATTCTTCTTTTTGATAATACATCATTTTTCCTTTTGGGATGATATATATAGGGGTTTGCCTCCAACTATGTTAGAAAATGGGACAGATTCCTGCTCTCACCTCCTCAGTTCACCAGTGGTCAATTACATGACTTAAACTCAACAACAACAACCTGAATTTTAAGAAACTGAATTTTGAGTGAGGCTTGCAAGAAGAAAAACAACACCATGGCTAGGTTAATGTCACACTTGGAATATTAAATACTGCTGGGAAGGTGATTGCTATCACATCCACCTTTCATTCTCTAACTTGACCAATGCAAATAAATAACAGGAATAAATACAGTAAGAATAGTTTGCTGTTATTTCAAATGTGGTATCTTTATTGTATCATTCAATTCAGTTTATGACAATTGGAAAGCAGATAGTGAACAGGGAAGTGATTTTTCCCCTACACTTAGCTAGACTAAAAACACCTAAATAATTTTTTCGTTGGGCCCAGATAGCTTATACCTTTAACATGTTACCTTAGACATATGTGAACTCTCTTAACTCTCCACCATAATTTAGCCCAAATTCAAAAGATACCATATTGAGCCACTGAATTGATGACATAGTGCTTAATATTGAATACAGAAAGTATGAAGGAGCAGGTACAGAACTTGACATGGTAAGACATATACATGCCAGTGAATCGGAAATTAATCCTACAAAATGTTCAGAAGCTATCAGTGAAATTTCTAAGTAAGAATTATGTGATTGTTTTGGAATAATTTTTGCTGCTGATCCAGTTAAGAACAAGCTGAGTGACACAGTTGTACAGTTAAGATTCTGGGAGCTTAGTTAGTTCAAGGTGACACTGGAAGAAAATTTGACTCTTTTATCTAGGAAGAAGTAAAGTCTTTGTTTGCAGATCCTATATAATAGTATTTATTAAAAAATCATAAAGAGTCCATCAAACTACTGTTACAACTATTCAATGAATTCAGTAAAATTACAGGACACAAAATCAACATATAGGAAACAGCTGTATTTCTATACATTAAGACAAAGTCTCTGAAAAATAAATAAAGGAATCAGTCCCATTCACAATAGCGGCAAAAATAATACAATACTTAGAAGTAAATTTAACTAAGGGCATGAAAGTCTTGTACACTGGAAATAACAAGATTTTAATACAAGAAAGTGACAAGACACAAATAAGTGGAAAGATACCATGTGTTCATGAGTTGGAGGATCTAATATTGTTAAAATATATTAATATTGTTATTCCATGGTACCTAAAGCTATTTATAAACTATCAAAATTCCAAAGGCATTTTTTATAGAAAGAACAATCCTAAAACTTGAATAGAACCACAAAACACTTGGAATAAACAAAGCAGTCATGAGGAAGAACAAAGCTGGAGGTATTCATGCCCTGATTTCAAATAAAAATACATAGTTATAGTAATGAAAACACAGACAGGGAGAGCAATGGAACAGAATAGAGAGCCCAGAAGTAACCCACTCCTTATATGGTTAACCAATATTTGACAAGAAAATCAAGAATACTCAATGGGGAAAGTATACTCTCTTCAATAAATGGCATTAGAGAAATCAGATAATTACATTTAGAAGAATAAAATCAGATCTCTATCTTACATCACTCACAAAAATTAACTTTAAATATATTGAGGATTTAATCTAAGACCTGAAACCATAAAATTCCTAAAAGAAACCACAGGGAAGGGGCGCCTGGGTGGCTCAGTTGTTAAGCATCTGCCTTCCACTCAGGTCATAATCCCGGGGTCCTGGGATTGAGCCCCACATTGGGCCCCAAGCTCTGTGGGAAGCCTGCTTCTCCCTCTCCCACTCCCCCTGCTTGTGTTCCCTCTCTTGCTGTGTCTCTCTCTGTCAAATAAATAAATAAAATCTTCAAAAAAAAAAAAAGAAAGCACAGGGAAAAGCTCCTTGACATTGGTCCTGGCAACAATTTTTTTGGACATGACACAAAAATTAGAAGTGACAAAAGCAAAAATAGATAAGTGGAGCTACCTGAAATTAAAAGGCTTCTTCAGCAAAAGAAATAATCAACAAAATGAAAAGGTAACCAGTGGAATAGGAGAAAATATTTGCAAATAAGTTGTTGGGTAAGGGGTTAATATCCAAAATATATAAAGGACTCATACAACTCAATAACAAAAAATTCCTTATTTTTAAAAATGGCCAGAGTAACTGAATAGACATTTTTCCAAAGATGGTATCTGAAGAGCCAGCAGGTACATGAAAAAATGAAGATGTTCAATATCACTAATCATCAGGAAAATGCAAATCCAAACCACAATGAAATGTCTCCTCACACATATTAGAATGGCTATCATTAAGAAGACAAGAAATAAGGAGTGTTGGCAAGAGTGTGGAGAAAAGGGAATCTTAGTGCACTATTGCTGGGAACATAAATTGGTGTAGCCACTATGAAAAATAATATGAAGTTATCCCAAAAAGTAAAAATAGAACTACAATATGATACAATAATCCCACTTCTGTGTATATATCCAAAGGAGATTAAAATAGGAGATCAAAGAAATATTTATACACCCATGTTAATTGCAGCATTATTCACAATAGCCAAGATACGGAAACAACCTAAGTGTCCATCAATGGATGAATAAAGAAGATGTGATATATAATGGAGTATTATTCAGTCATGAGAAAGAAGGAAATCCCACCATTTTGGACAACATGGTTGGACCTTGAAGGCATTGTTCTAGGTGAAATGAGTCAGAGAGAGAAAAATAGAAAAAAAATCTAAAGCTAAACTCATTAAAATATAGGATGATGATTGCCAGGGACTTGGAGGTGAGTGAAGTGAGGAGATATTGGTCAAAGGTTACAAGCTTCCAGTTATAAGATGAATAAGTTCTGAACATTTAATGTAAAACATGGTGACTACACTTAACAGTACTATATTATATTCTTGAATGCTGCCAAGAGAGTACATCTTAAATATTCTCACTGCTTACTGGTAGTTATGTGAAGTTATGAAGATGTTAACTAACGGTAGAGTGGTAATCGTTTTGCAATATATAAATGTATTTAATCAACATGTTGCACAACATAAACTTACACTATATGTCAATTATAATCTCAATAAAGTTGGGAAAAAATGAAATGCATATATTTTTGACCCATTACTGGAATTACTTCCAGACTGTGATGTATAATTTGGAGAAGCATTTATATATGTGAACAAGGAAGTTCATATAAGAACATTATATGAAACAGTAGTTATATTAATAACAACAAAAAATAAAAACAAAACAAAGCAAAATATAGAGATCCTAAATGCTGTCAGAAAAGAAATGAACAAATCATTTCTTTTTTTTTTTTTTAAGATTTTATTTATTTGACAGAGAGAGACACAGCGAGAGAGGAAACACAAGCAGGGGGAGTGGGAGGAGCAGCAGGCTTCCCGCTGAGCAGGGAGCCGGATGTGGGGCTCAATCCCAGGACCCTGGGACCATGACCTGAGCAGAAGGCAGACGCTTAACGACTGAGCCACCCAGGTGCCCCAAACAAATAACTTCTATGATATCCATGTTATAGAATATTATACAGCAGTTAGAGAATATAAGTATGCTTTCAATGGACTAAAATAGAAAAATTTAGAAGATACAGGATTCAATGAAAACATCAAATTACAAGCAAAGTGTAGAGTAACATGCTCTCTGTAAAGCATACAATGCAATTATGCATTTGTATATTTGCATGTGTCTTTATTTATATTAATATCTATCTATCATCTATCATCTATCTACCTACATATATTTATCTGGATAGATATAAACCAAAGTGGCTAATTCTGGGAAGAAAATAAAATCATGGGTGGTTGTCAAAGGGAAATTGAGCTTCATATATAATATTTGAAGTTTTTAAGGAAGATAACATTAGTGTATGATTTATATATCCCAAATTATTTTTTAAAAGATAAAATTTAAGCAAATTGCCCAAGGTGAAATGTTACTTAGTACCCAATCTAGTTTAAAACCTAGGAATTCTGAAACTTAAGACATTCACCAGTTTTCTTATGTTACGTTCTAGCAAATGACCAATTTTCATTAAGCATTTCAATGAGAAAAAAAAGCATTAATTACATCCAAGTTAAAGTGAGGCGAAAACACAATCTTCCATCTATGGCATATTTTGTATTAATTAAATTATTTTGCTAGTATTAAAGTTGGTTTGTGGAAGAAGGTTAATGAAACATTCCCACAAATTTGTAATGATCACTAGACAGGTTACTTCAAATTTCCTCTAGGTTAGAGGTATATATATATATATATATATATATATATATATATATATATATATATACCTCTCTTTAAAATAGGAGATTTCCATGTCTAATCCAATTAAGTCTGAAATAGTTGATCTAGGGATTTCCAAGGAGGCCAACAGATTATTAAACCATTCAGATGATTCTGACATGGCTTACTAAGGGCCCTACCCCCAAATAGGTTCAGAACTCATAATTGTAGAAACTTGAATGGAAGGGAAAACATGACTTTCCAGTAGAAATCAAAGAATATTAAAGAAATAAAGGCATGGGGGTGGCAGACAGTGAAATTTCTCAAGAAAGGTCAAGTCTTGGGGCACCTGGATGGCTCAGTTGGTTAAGCATCTGCCTTCGGCTCAGGTCATGATCTCTAGGTCCTGGGATCGAGCCCCGTGTCTGGGCTTCCTGCTCAGCCAGGAGTCTGCTTCTCTCTCTCTCCTTCTGTCCCTCTCCCTGCTCATTTTCTCTCTCTCTCTCTCAAATAAAATATTAAAAAAAAGAACAGTCAAGTCCTACTGATTCAAAAATTATTTTTCAGGAATTAATACCTATGTGGCAGCATGTACCCTTTTTATGTAACCAACTTGATACTGGGACATTCTCACAATATCAGGTTAAAAAAAAAAAGAGAGAGAGAGAGAGAAGCCTTTGCAGAGGCACTCAAGTGTGTTGTTGTTGTTGTTGTTGTTGTTGTTGTTGTTTTCTTTTCTTCTTTTCCATTTGATTGTTTCTGCTTTTTGGTGACACAGTTTTTAAAAGAATCTGGAGACATTTTTCCAAAGAAGACATCAAGATGGCCAACAGACACATAAAAAGATGCTGAACATCACTCATTATCATGGAAATACAAATCAAAACTACAAGGAACTATCACCTCACACCTGTCAGAATGGCTAAAATCAACAATATAAGAAACAACACGTGTTGGCGAGGATGCAGAGAAAGGGGAACGCTCTTGCGCTGTTACTGGGAATGCAAATGCGTGCAGCCACTCTGGAAAACATTATGGAGTTTTCTCAGATTGTTAAAAATAGAACTACCCTATGATTCAGCAATTGCACTAATAGGTATTTACCCAAAGAATACAAAAATACTAATTCAAAGGGATACATATGCCCCCTTGTTTATAGCAGCATTATCAATAATAGTCAAATTATGGAAAGAGCCGAAATGTCCATGGACTGATGATGAATGGATGAAGAGGATGTTATATATATAATATATATATTATATATTATATATAATATATAATATATATTATATATTATATATTATATATATATGGCAAATACTATATAATTTCACTCATATGTGGAATTTAAGAAACAAAACAGATGAGCAAAGGGGGGAAAAAGACAGAGAGAGAGGCCAATGAAGAAACAGACTCTTAGCTATAGAGAACAAACTGATGGTTACTAGAGAGGAGGTGGGTGGGGGATGGGTGAAATAGGTGACAGGGATTAAGGAGTACACTTGTTTTGATGAGCACCAGGTGTTGTATGGAAGTGTTGAACCACTATGTAGTACACCTGAAACTAGTATTACACTGTATGTTAACTAACTAGAATTTAAATAAAAACTTTAAAAAATGAAATAAAATGACACTATAAGAGCTACATACTAGTAGGACTATATCATGACCTGCCCCATTCCACTCTTTAAAATATAAATATGCAAACCAAGGAATCTTGCAAAGAGACATTTTCTTTGCCAATCATTGAGTATATTTAGTGATCATTTCTTCTAAAAAGTAGTTTCTGAAAAACTGTTTACTTTTACTTTCCCCCGTGCCTTAGTAATTCAAAATGTTATTTTATTTCAGATCACCTTTTTTCATCTTTCTTGTGAAGATTGATTTCAATTCTTAGTCCTTTAAAAGTATACTTAGATTGAAAGGACCAAAAAGATGTAATCATATTTTCCTAATTTATTTGAAGACACAGAGTAGAAGAAAGCATTTCCTTGTTTTTTGCATGGTAAGTGTAAATTTTTCATGAGCCACATTAACTCTATGTATCTGCTCAGGTTTTATGCAATGGAATTATTGCCATTCTTTGTAAATCCATTTAAAATCAATCATCTGGATGAATATGTTTTATTATAGTACTGATTACCATATTCTTCCCAAAGATTTATCGATTTCCCTCTCCTAAAAAAAAAAAAAAAGTCCACTCAATTTTCCAAAGCACTTGGCTATAGTAATGGCAATGCTGATTTAATTACATGCAGTAAAGCTCTATTGGCCACAACCTGTTGCCCGGTTTTGTAAGCTCTGCATGTGTTTGTCTGGAAGGCAAATACAAAAGGGCCATTTTTTATCACTGTCTGATTATGTTGCCATTAAAGGCAGTTAAATTTACTACAGTAATCTAGGCCAAAATAACAATGGATTTATATAGAACATAGAATTTGTGAGACATTTGAGCAAAAGATCAAACTAATTAATCTAGATATTTAGAAATGTAAAAAAATAGAATATTCAAAGTATTTTCAGTATTTTATATATATATATATATATCGATAAGCATTAAAGAAGTACAGCAATTATAAAACTTTTTGTATTGGTTGTTTTCTAAGTTTTCTTTCTTTTTTTTTTTCTAAGTTTTCTTAAAGGTTATTAGTTCCTTGAGTTTCTGCATCCTAAAGTCATGCCTAATCTTTTATTCAAGATGTGTCACTGTATTTCCAACTCTAGATAGACTTTTCTTTTTTAATTACTTTTCAGTATATATAAAACTTATACATATATTGAACATGAATCCAGAATCCAGAATATATATATACTGAATATATATGTGAGTGAGTGGACATAGGTATGTCACATACATATATATATATATATAATATATATATGTGAGTGAGTGGACATAGGTATGTCACATACATATATATATATAGTATTATATATATATTATATATAATATATAATATATATAATATATATAATATATATATATGTGTGTGTGTGTATGTGTGTGTGTGTATACACACACACATATATATGTATATATATAGGACAGAGGTACACACATACACACAGATACATATATATTGAGTGGCATGATAGTTCAATTGAACTCTAGTTGGTATTTTAAAACTAGCAATGATAGGAGTATTTACATCACAGAAATTGGAAAACATTAAAATTCAGGGTTGTGTGGGCCTTTTAATTTTTTGTTCTTTTTTCTCAGAAAACTGGTAAACATTCTCAGCATGCCACTGTATACACTGAGTTGTGTTTGACTTTATTTGAAATTAATATGTATATTTCTGATCATAAAAAATAAATGTTGCATGAAATGATTAGTGAATTTAGTACTTTTCTGAGTTCAAACATCTGGCAAGTATTGGCTCCAGGTCCTAGGCTCAAATCCTGCATTCAGTGGATTGTAGGTAATGCCACTTCTCCTATGCTGACCTGCCTCCTTTTGAATAGCAACTTACACATCCACATCTCACCTGTCAGTGGACATTTTTTTTTTATTAAAAATTGATTTTATATGATCTTTTGGAAACTTGTTCTTCCCTAATCAAGAGGTAGAGCATACCTCTTTCTCCTTCAGAGGAGTACATTGTATTTTGGCAGATTTCAAATACCCCACAAAAATCATTCAAGGCATTAAATCTCTTTTTCTGATTAGGGTATTTGGCTCCTCACAAATTATTCCTGGTATACAATGTTACTTTGTTTTCAAGTTTTTGTTTTTGTTTTTGTTTTTCAGGACAAATCTATTGAATATACAAAGTGTGGGCAGAATCATTCCAGATCAGTGGAGCTGCAAAAATTTAGAGAGCTGTCACATTTATCTTTTCTATTTTTCTTTCCTTAATCTCAAAAGAATTGTTCCATTTGAATTTATTAATCACAAAATTCAGTTACAGAAATTAAAAACATCAACTTGTCTGCCTGTAAGAAGATCACAGTCTAGTGAAGGTGTAGATATTAGATAGAACCAGGTAGAATGTAGTATCAGATAGAACTGATAATTTTTGGATGTTTCTTGATGTAAGAATAGAGGATTCTCAAATTATCACTATTGGTTCTTTATCAAGAAAAAGCAAATCCAGATGTGGGTATGAGAGAATTTAATCAAAAAGATTATTGTAATAGAAGAAAGGGACTGATGCAGTAGAAGAAAATTCCAGCTTACCCAAAGATCTGCAGGAGCATCAAAATTAAGGCAGAAAAAGACTTTTATTTTTTGAGGAGTTGTAAACAAAGCTAGAAAGAACTGGATGTGGAGACACGGAGTTGTGTGATTGGACAGCTGATCAGAGAATATTTTTCTCAACTGTCAGGAGATTCTCAGGAAGGCACATTTGAGGAAGGGTTGTTCAAGTTCCACTGAAAGAATTCTGTCCAGATCAGTTGATGAAGTCAAACAATTCAATTAATCTTTGATGAGGTGCAGAGTGAGTATTTGAAGGGTCTGTGTCTGGTCTCGTCATGAGTAAACAATGGGGTTATTCAAGAATGTCTTATCAAAGTTATATGGGAAGGGTGGTTCTTTGTGATAACAGTGTTTGTAGAGAAAAAAAGATTTGGAAGTAGCAGCTTTGGTGACCATACTTGTTTTACAGGAGCATAGATCTCAGGTAAAGTTAAATATTGTCATTTCCATTTATACAAATTTGAAGAGAAGTCAAAATTTTTGTTGTTGACTTACAGAGTTTGATACTTCAAACTTGATATGAAGTGTCTCACATATTTCACATTTTTTTTTCACATATCAATCGGATAGGTGGTTGAATGTTCATGAAAATGATGAGTAGATTCTTGAAGACTTTGCTGAGATTTAATGAACTGATGGTGGGATTCAAAACATCTTTTCACTCTGTGATTTTATTTGCATATCTTGCTGAAAGTTGGCAACTATTACTTTTCGCATTTTAGTTATTCTGGTTATTTTTTGTTGAAAACCAAACCACCTCAATGCTTAGTGGCTTGAAACAACAGTTAATTATTTTTTTTTGCAAATCTGCAATTGGAACACAACATGGGGGAAGACTTGTCTATTCCATGCAGTGTCAGCTGAGACAACTTGACTGAGAATTGGAAGATCTACTTCCAAGATGCCTTGTCCACAGGACTAGCAAAGTGGTGCTGGCCATTGGCTGGGATCTAAAATGGAGCTGAAGGCCTTGGTTCCAAACCACATAGTTTGGACTTCTTGGGGTATGATGGTTATATTCCAAGGGCAGTTATCCCAAGAAAGAGAGATAGACAGGTGGGAACTCACTTGACTTTAATAATCTACCCTTGGAAGTTACATACCTTCATTTCTGCCAGACTCTTATTAGGATAATCACAAAGAGCAAGCACCTCAGGTTCAAGAAGAAGGGATATATGCTCTACCTCTTGATTAAGGAATGGCAAATTTCCAAAAGATTATACAAAATCAAAAATATTTTTATGACTAGTTTGATAAATTAAAAATCAAACATAAATAATTGTGTCCCAAAGACTTTGACAGGAGAAAATATGGCTAAGAGATTCAATAATAAAAATAAACTTAGATATGAAAGGTGCACGATAGATGTGATAACACTTTTATAAATATATACTTTCTAGTACATAGTTTATTTTGCTTCTGGAAAACAATAACCATAAATTATCTGTGCTTAATTATTTAATCTATACATTCGATAGCATTTTGACATTAATTTAGAGTTACATACAAGTCATAATGCATTGTCCCCAAATTCACAAATTTGCTAAAAAAATCTATATCTATATCTATCTATATCTTTATCTATCTATATCTATATCACCTATCTATATCCAAAGATCCATATATACCTGAATATCATAGTTAGGGGATGGTTACCGAAATAATTTCAATAATGTCAAATCAGTAATATGAATTAAAGAGGTTATCAATGAATACCTTTGTTACTGTTTCTATCTTAAAATTTCATTCCATCAGGAGTAAAACAAATTTTCTTTATCATTATCTTTAGGGAGCAGGAGCAAAATGTTTCCCATCCTTAAGTTGGAGCTTTTACTTGCTTTCTACTTATCTCATCATCTTCCCTACAATTTCATAAGCTGAAAAATGAAACCCTCTCAAAAATAAAACACAGCTGTGGTGATTACATTCTGAAAGTCCAAAATAGATATTACCACATTTATTTACTGTAAAGGCTTAGTAATGTTTCCAAGAAAGCTGTGAGTAGGGGAAGAGAAATGGGAACTCCTGTAGTGTTAAAATGATGAAAAGTCTGAATTACAGAATATATTTTAAAAAATGATTGATGTATGTGTATTAATAAGACAATGCTAAGAATGTGTTTCTAGCTCTATTGTAAAGATGAGAATAATGAATTAATGGATTTTACTGAGATGACTATTGATTAGACTCCTAATTTATTATATTAATTTATTACTGAGCATCTATTATGTATAAGTAAGTCATGGTTGAGTTGAGTTGACTCCTCTGAATAAAAATTAGAAGATATTTTTACATTACAGATATACTTAAAAGATAACAAAAGAGACCATTTATAGGCAGATAAGTATTTTCAAACCATCAAGAGGAGATATTTTTCTGGTGTTTTGAACAGTTTTAGAAAAGAAAAGAAAGGCAGCTTTTCTACTTATCAAGTTGGTTTAACTCTGATATCAAAACTTGCCAAAAAAATAAGGAAAAAAAGGATACTATAGACCAATAAGATGTGTGAGGAAAAAATGGTATATTTCTATTCTCTCACCTTTTCTGAACCAATTAAAATTTATTTGTTTTCAATAATAGAATAGTTCTATAATCAGAACAAATGTAAAGTTACTTGAAACTTGAGAATGAACAAATACATCAAAACAAACATGGAAAAATTTGAAGTCCTTCAAAATTTTAATAATGAAGGGAATAGTGATTGTTAAGGAAATTGGCAGTTTTGCATGTCATATGGAGAAATTTAAAACATGTGTTTTGTATATTTATTTTATTAATACCCATCTAGAAAAAGACCTTTAATTATCTCCTCAACAGTGAAACTTGATAATTATAGTTTTAATAACATTTTCTCAAAATTTCAATTCAAAAAAATTATAATGTGGTTATATAAAGTTCTTAATTTAATTTGCAATAAATTAATAAAGTGTTTTTCTAAGACTTAGAAAGTAAACAAAAAAGTAGCTTAAATCCATATAAAAAGACCTTAAATTTAAAATCATAAGTGCTATATAACAAAAAATTTATAATTCATTGGAGTTAATTTTACTGTGTATATGAATAAACATAATGAAATTAACTGTGTAGACAAATAAGCTTACACTATTGGAAAATATGTCCTTGGTATTAAAAATTAGAGGTAAGGAATAAATAAATTAATGTAAATTTACATTGAATTCATTGTTCTTATATAAACAATATAAAAGAAACAATAATTTAAGTGAAAATCGGATTTTAAAGATCATAATTGTATCAGTGTATACTAACAGAATTCCAGTCCTGGGATTTAGAGAATTTTGATATATTTTCCAACACCTATACTAATAATACATTGAGTCATCTGATGAAAGGAGCATAAAACAATGTCTTCAAATAATAGCTTATAATTTTTTCTTCTATGAATATGTTGATGCCAAGAAAACAGATAAAAATAAGATAGATCAACTCTTTCCCCTGGAAAGGAAAGGAAATAAACCCATTAAAAAAAAAAAAAAAGGAAAATAAACCCATTAAAACATAATAAACACTATTTCTGGCCATGATGGAATAGTTGGTATCAGATACACCCCATATACATAAATATTTGTAATATTAAGAAAAATATTCAGAGCAACTAATTTCAGGCAATGGACAGTGGACTGTGAAAAATGAACAGAGGAAATATTCTGAATGTATCAAAATAAATATGAAGAGTTAATGGTCATTTATCTCTCTTTTTCCAAATTAATAAAGACATAAACCCACAGATCCAAGAGGCTCATGACAATCCAAAAAGAATAAATATGGATATCACACCCAGGCACAGAATAAATTGGTAAAAAAATTAAGATAAAGAAAAAATATACTAAGAAACTTCTTTAAAAAATTCTTATATACTCAAATGAAAATATTATGAATAATAACTCCCACATTATCTAAAACAATGGAAACCAGAAGACAATAATAAACAGCATTTTTTTTTTTTTTAGATTTTATTTTATTTGACAGAGAGAGACATAGCGAGAGAGGGAACACAAGCAGGGGGAGTGGGAGAGGGAGAAGCAGGCTTCCCGCCGAGCAGGGAGCCTGATGTGGGGCTCAATCCCAGGACCCTGGGATCATGACCTGAGCCAAAGGCAGACGCTTAATGACTGAGCCACCCAGGTGCCCCAATAAACAGCATTCTTAAAGTGCCAAAAGAAAAGTCAATTTAGAAATCCATATTCAGTGGAAATCTCCTTCGAAATTTCAATAGAAATATACACTTTTGATAAATAAGAATTGAAGCACTACTTAAATTTTTAAAAGGTATAGAAAAATAGGATTAAAGGTTAAAGAGAAACGATCAAGGGGGAAGCTGAAATCTCAAGGAAAAAAAAAAGAGAACCCCAAATAGTAAATTTTATTTAAAATAATGTTAAATATTTTAAAAATAATAACAATACACTCTCATGTATATAATATACACAGAAATAAAAGATATGAAAACAATAGCACAGAATTGGGGGTGGTGTAGTGTACTGTAAAAAGAATTAAAGACAGTCCTGATTTTATAAGCTGAAACTGTGCAGTGATATTAAAAATTAATGGAAAAAACTAAAAGTGTTCTATAAATATCTATCCTTTAAATATTTTGTCCAAAGCATTATATTGAGAAAAAGCCAATTACACAATAATACTTACTGTATGATTCCAATTATATAAAGGTGAAGGGTAGACAAAACAAATCTATGGTGACAGAAATCAGATGCTTAGATGTTTCCAGTGGGTTAAATTGCTTAGAAAAGGTACAAAGAATTTTCTGGGGCTATGGAAATATTTATCTTATTCGTTGTGATTGTTACATGTGTTTTTACATTTCTCAAAATTAAGTGTATACCCTTGAGATTTGCACATTTTAACTTACATAAATTATACCTCAACCAAATAATCTTAGCTTTAAAATAAAACAATGAATTGGAAAAATTTAGATAATTATGCCATATGAAGAAAATAAAATTGGAGGATATAGTAAAGAGTGGATTGGAAGAGTGGAGATAGTTGAGGAAGGTATCTCTGAGGAGATGGCATTTAATTTAAGAACTGGGGGAGACAGAAGACATACAAATGGCAAATAGACACATGAAAAGGTCCTCAACATCACTCATCAGGGAAATACAAATCAAAACTACAATGAGATATTCATTTCACACCTTTCAGAATGACTACAATTAACAACACAGGAAACAACAGATGTTAGCAGGGATGTGGAGAAAGTGGAACCCTCTTGCACTGTTAGCAGGAATGCAAACTGGTGACACTGCTTTGGAAAATGGTATGGAGTTTCCTCAAAAAGTTAAAAAGAGAACTACCGTATGACCCAGCAATTACACTACTAGGTATTTACCCAAAAGATATAAAAATACCGATTCAGGAGAGGAGGTAAGATGGCAGAGGATTAGGGGACCCTAAGTTTGTCTGATCCCTCAAATATAGCTAGATAGTTATCAAATTATCTAAACACCCAACAAATCAATCAGCTCTGAGAGAACAAAAACTGCAAGACTATAAGTAGAAAAGCTACCACCTTTTGGAAGGCAGGAGGTGTGGAGAATTGAATTTGGGGAGCTTTAGCAGTTAATATGGTGGCAGAGAAGGAGGCTGATTTTGGAGGCTACTGCAAAGCATTTTAAGCAACAAGGTGCAAAATCTGAACTTTTAGAAGTCTGCTACAGTGGGGAACGTGCCTGGCTTAAAGGTTCTCAGGTAGCAAAGGAAGGCAAAATCCCATGTGTGACACCATGGTCTCAGGATCCCCTGGGTCCCAAAAAGAATGGGTTGTACTTAAGAACTATACTATTCCCAGGCATAGGAGTGTGGAAGCCAGATGAAAAAAAGCAAGTGTTGGTACCAGCTTTCTGCTCTGTGTTGCCATAAATTGCAAACCACTGCCTGGTCATGTGACTGCTTTCCTGGGACAGCCTGGCAAACAGCAAAAGTATGGCAAGACCCTCCCCTGGAGGAGGAGCAATCAGGGTCCACACAGTGGGAGTCCCTAAAATTTGGAATTTTAAAACTCAGTCACGTGCTTGAGATAAAAAAAGCTTGGACACAGGCAGTGTGAATGCAGGGTTCAGATGGAAACAAGGAACACAAATAGGATGACTGATTGCTCTTCTGGAAGGGCTCACTGAAGAATGGGGAATGTGAACTTTCAGCTGCAGGGCTTGAGAGCAGGGTGCCACCACATTCATCCAGTCCATCAGGGCCACTTGTGGATGCTAGAGACATTTACATCAAGCCCCCCTGCACCCTGGAGGTGCATTTCCACTAGGGCAAGTCCACCTGAGAATCAGCACAACAGTCCCCTCCCCCAGAAGACCAGCATGAACAACTCATTCACACCAAGTTTACTGACCACAGAGTGCTGCAAAGCTTCAGCTCTGGGGGAAAATAGAATCTAGCTGCCTTTTATTTTTATTCTTTATATTTTTTATTATCTTTCACTTATCTTTGTATTTTTTAATTCCCTTTTTCTTTCTTTATTATCATTTTTTTAATTTTTATGTATACTTTATGTATATTTTTACTTTTGTTTACTTTCATTTTATTTTAGATGATGATGATGATGATGATGATGATGATGATGATGATGATTAGGATATAGATTCTAACAAGCAGACCAAAACATACCCAGGATGTAGCTTTTTATTTTTCTGTTTTTTATTTTCATTTGTGTGTGTGTTTCTTTCTTTCTGTCTTCTCTGGACAAAATGATGGAGAAATTCACCCCAAAAGAAAGAACAGGAAGTAGAACTCACAACCAGGGATTTAGTCAATACAGATATAAGTAAGATGTCTGAACTGGAATTTAAAACAATGATTATAAGGATACCAGCTGGGCTTGAAAAAAGCATAGAGGCCACTAGGGAATCCCTTACTGCAGAGATAAAAGAACTAAAGTCTAGTCAGGCTGAAATTAAAAATGCTATAACTGAGATGCAATCCCAAGTGGAGGCCATAAAGATAAGGCTGAATGAATCAGAGGAGCGAATCAGTGACAAAGAAGATAAAATGGAAAATAATGAAGCCGAAAAGAGGGCCAGAAAGGTAATGGACCATGAAAGAAGACTTAGGGAATTTGGTGACTTATTAAAACATAATAACATTCATATCATAGGAGTCTCAGAAGATGAAGAGAGGAAAAAGGGGGTTGAAGGTTTATTCAAACAAATTATAGTTGAAAACTTCCCTAATCAGGGGGAGAACATAGACATCAAAATCCAAGAAACACAGAGAACTCTCATTAAATTCAACAAAAGTCAACTGTCACCAAGGCATATCATAGCCAAATTTACAAAGTACACAGACAAGGAAAGAATCCTGAAAAGAGCAAGGGGGGAAAAAGTCCTTAACCTACAAGATAGGACAGATCAGGTTTGCAGCAGATCTGTCCACAGAAATGTGGCAAACCAGTAAAAGAGGCAGGAAATATTCAACGTGCTGAGTGGGAAAAATATGCAACCAATAATTCTTTTTCCAGCAAAGCTATCATTCAGAATAGAATTTCCCAGACAAACAAAAATTAAAGGAGTATGTGACCACTAAACCAGCCCTGCAAGAAATTTTATGGGGGACCCTTTGAGAGGAGGAAAAATAGACCACAAGCAACAAAGACTAGAAAGGACCAGAGAACATCACCAGAAACACCAACTCTAGAGGTAACACAATGGAACTAAATTCATATCTTTCAATAATCAATCTGAATGTAAATAGACTAAATGCTGCGATAAAAAAACATAGGGTATCTGAATGGATAAGAAAATAAGACTCATCTATATGCTGTCTAAAACAGACTCATTTTAGACCTAAGGACAACTGAAGATTGAAAATGAGGGTATGGAGAACCATCTGTCATGTTCTTGGATATCAAAAGAAAGCCAGAGTAGCCATACTTATATCAGACAACCTAGGAAGAAAAAAAAAAAAAGACTGCAACAAGAGATGAAGAAGGACATCATATTATAAATAAAGAGTTTATCCATCAAGAAGATCTAACAATTGTAAATATTTATGCCCCAACTTGGGAGCACCCAAATATATAAATTAATTAATAGTAAACATAAACTTGTTGTTAATAATACAATAATAGTAGGGGACTTTAACATCCCACTTACAGCAATAGACAGATCATCTAAGCAGAAAATTAACAAGGAAACAATGGCTTTAAATGACACACTGGACCAGATGGACTTTAGATACATTCAGAATATTTCATCCCCAAAGCAACAGAATACACATTCTTTTGAGTGCACATGGAACATACTCCAGAATAGATCACATACTTGGGCACAAATCAGCCTGCAACAAGTACAAAAAGATTGAGATCATACCATGCATGTTTTTATACCACAACGCTATGAATCTTGAAGTGAACCACAAGAAAAAATTTGTAAAGGCTACAAATATATGGAGCTTAAAGACCATCCTACTGAAGAATGAATGGGTTAACCAGGAAATTAAAGAAGAAATAAAAACACATATAGAAGCAAATGAAAATGAAAATATGGCAGTCCAAAACCTTTGAGATGAAGAAAAGCAGTCCTAAGAGGGAACTATATTGCAATACAGGCCTACCTCAAGAAACAAGAAAAGTCTCAAGTACACAACCTAATATTACACCTAAAGGAGCTAGAAAGGAAAAGCAAATAATGCCTTTTGGCTTTAGCCAGCAGAGGAAGGGAAATAATAAGAATTAGATCAGAAATAAATTATACAGAAACAAACAAAAACAGTAGAACAGTAGAACAGATTAACAAAACTAAGAGCTGGTTCTTTGAAATAATAAAATTGATAAACCCCTAGCCATACTTATCAGAAAGAAAAGAGAAAGAGCCTAAATAGATAAAATCATCAGTGAAAGAGGAGAGACCATAACACCACCACAGAAATACAAACAATTATAAGAGAGTATCATGAAAAATTACATGCCTACAAACTGGGTAACCTGGAAGAAATGGACAAATTCCTAGGAAATACAAACTACCAAAACTGAAACAGGAAGAAAGAGAGAATTTGAACAGACCCATAACCAGCAAAGAAATTGAATAATCAAAAATCATCAACAAACAAAAGTCCAGGGGAGATGGATCCCCAGGGGAATTCTACCAGACATTTAAAGAAGAGTTAATATCTATTCTCCTCAAACTGTTCCAAAAAATAGAGATGGAAGGAAAACTTCCAAGCTCATTCTACAAAGTCAGCATTACCTTGATTCCAAAACCAAAGACCCCACTAAAAAGGAGAATTATGAGTCAATATCCCTGATGAACATGGATGAAAAAATTCTCAATTAAATACTACCAAATATAATTCAACAGTACATTAAAAGAATTATTCATCACGATCAAGTGGTATTTATTCCTCGGCTTCTGGGGTTGTTCAATATTTGCAAGGCAAGCAATATGATACACCACATTAATAAAAGAAAGGATAAGAACAATATAATTCTCTCAATAGATGTAGAAAAAAGCATTTGACAAAATACATCATCCTTTCTTGATAAAAACACTCAACAAAGTAGGGAGAGAGGTAACATACCTCAACATCATAAAGGCCATATACAAAAGACCTCCAGCTATATCTTCCTCAATGGGGAAAAACTGAGAGCATTTTACTTATGGTCTGGAAAAAGACAAGGATGTCCACTCTCACTATTTAACACAATTCTGTAAGTCTTCACCTCAGCAATCAGGAAACAAGAAGAAATAAAAGGCATCCAAATTGGCAAGGAAGAAGTCAAACTTTCAATCTTGGCAGACGATATGATACTCTGTAGAAAACCTGAAAGACTCCACCAAAAAAAAAAAAAAAAAAAATGCTAGAACTAATACATGATTTCAGCAAAGTTGCAGGATATAAAATCAATGTGCAGAAATTTTTGCACATTTATACACCATAATGAAGCAACAGAAAAAGAAATCAAGGAATCAATCCCATTTGCAACTGCCCCCAAAACAGTAAGATGCCTAGGAATAAATCTAACTAAAGGGGTAAAAGATCTATACTCTGAAAACTGTATAACACTTATGAAAGACATTGAAGAGAACAGAAAGAAATGGAAAAGCATTCCATGCTCATGGACTGGAAGAACAAACATGGTTAAAATGTCTATACTACCCAAAGTGATCTACACATTTAATACAATCTCTATCAAAATACAACCAGTATTTTCCAAGGAGCTAGGACAAGCAATCCCAAAATTTGTATGGAACCACAAAAGACCCCAAATAGCCAAAGCAATCCTGAAAAAGAAAAAGAAAACTGGAGCCATCATGATTCTGCATTTCAAGCTATATTACAAAGCTTTAGTCATCAAGACAGTATGGTAATGGCACAAAAACAGACAAATAGATCAATGGAACTGAATAGAAAACCCAGAAATGGACCCACAACTATATCGTCAACTAATCTTTGACAAAGCAGGAAAGAATATGCAATGGAAGAAAGACAGTCTCTCCAACAAATGATGTTGGGAAAATTGGACTGCAATATATAGAGGAGTGAACCTGGACCATCTGTGTACACCAGACACAAAAATTCAGAATGGATGAAAGACCTAAATGTGAGACAGGAAACCATCAAAATCCTAGAGGAGAACACACAGGTAGTAACCTCTTTGATATTGGCCATAGCAGCTTCTCACTAGATAGGTCCCCTGAGGCAAAGGGAACAAAAGCAAACCTAAATTATTGGGACTTAATCAAGATAAAAAGCTTTTGTACAACTAAGGAAACAATCAACAAAACTAAAAGGCAGCCTATGGAGTGGGAGAAGATATTTGAAAATGAGATATCTGATAAAGGGTTACTATCCAAAATATAAAGAACTTATCAAAATCAACACCCAGAAAACATCCAGTTTAAAAATGGGCAGAAGACATAAATAGACATTTTCCAAAGAACACATCCAGTTGGCCTACAGACACATGAAAAGATGTTCAACATTACTCATTATCAGGGAAATATAAATCAAAACCATGATGAGATACCACCTCACACCTGTCAGAATGGCTAAAATTAACAACACAAGAAACAACAGGTGGTGGTGAGGATGTGGAGAAAGGGGAAACCTCTCGCACTATTGGTAGGAATGTAAACTGGTGCAGCCACTCTGGAGGACAGTTTGGAGATTCCTCAAAAAGTTAAAAATAGAATTACCCTAAGATCCAGCAATTTCATTACTAGGTATTTACCCAAAGGATACAAAAATACAGGTTCCAAGGTGTACATGCACCCTGATATTTATAGCGGCATTATCAACAATAGCCAAACTATGGAGACAATCCAAATGTCTATCAACTGATGAATGGATAAAGAAGAAATGGTATATATATATATATATATATATATATATATATATATATATATATACACATACACAATGGAGTATTACTCAGCCTTCAAAAATAATTGAAATCTTGCCATTTACAATGACATGGATGGAGCTAGAGTGTATTATGCTAAGTGAAATAAGTCAGTCAAAAAAAGGCAAATACCATTTGACTTCACTCGTATGTGGAATTTAAAACAGAAAAGAGATGAACATAAGGGAGTGGGGAAAAGGGGAAAAAAAGGAATGAGTGAAACAAGCCATAAGAGCCTCTCAATGATAGAGAACAAACTGAGGGTTGATGGAGGGAGGTGGGTGGGGAATGGGCTAGATGGGTGATGGGTATTTAAGAGGGCACTTGTTATGATGAGCACTGGGTGTTGTATGTAAGTGATGAATTACTGGATATTACTCCAGAAAACAATTTTGCACTGTATGTTAACTAATTAAAATTAAATTTTAAAAAAGGATACAGTAATACTGATTTGAAGTGGCACATGCATCCTGATGTTTACAGTAGCATTATCAACAAATGTCCATCATCTGATGAATGGATAAAGAAGAGGTGTATATGCATAATGGAATATTACTCAGTCATCAAAGGGAATGAAATCTTTCCATTTGCAATGATATGGATGGATCTAGAGAGTATTATGCTAAGCGAAATAAGTCAGTCAGAGAAAGATAAATACCATATGATTTCACTCATATGTGGAATTTAAGAAACAAAACAGATGAACATAGGAGAAAGGGGGAAAAGAGAGGGAGGCAAATAATAAGAGACTCTTAACTATAGAGAATAAACTGAGCATTGCTGGATAGGAGGTGGGCAGGGGATGGGCTAAATGGGTGATGGATATTAAGGAGAGCACTTGTGATGAGCACTGGGTATTATATGTAAGTGATGAATCACTAAATTCTACTCCTGAAACCAATACTACACTATATGTTAACTACCTAGAATTTAAATAAAAACTTGAAACAAACAGGGCGCCTGGGTGGCTCAGTTGGTTAAGCGACTGCCTTCGGCTCAGGTCATGATCCCGGAGTCCTGGGATCGAGTCCCACATCGGGCTCCCGGCTCAGCGGGAAGCCTGCTTCTCCCTCAGACCCTCTCCCCTCTCATGCTGTTTCTCTCTCTCTTTCTCTCAAATAAATAAAAAAATAAAATCTTAAAAAGAAAAAAAAAAACTTGAAACAAACAACTGAGGGGGTGGGGAAGGAGACAGCAGGAAAATATCTGGAGGTGGATCATTCTAGACTATTAGAACAGATGCAGATGTCTGATGGAACACATAAGAAAACCAACTTGTGAAGCAAAAAGAGCTACTCAAGGTGTGTGGGCATGCACATTTATTCTTGTGTGCCTATGCTTTCCAGAATACAAGAGATCTGCTGACCCTTTAGTATGGGCCCCAGAAATACGCACATGGAACACATTTCAACCCGATCTAAAGATTGGAATCAAGTTCAGTTGACCCATATCTTGAAACAAATCTGCCCCAGTCACAGGTATGCCTATAAGCAAATACATAATATATAGTTTTGTTTTGGTAAGCCACTGATACTTGAAATGGTTTGTTATGCGGTTATCACTATAGCAATAATTATCTAATACAAATGGCAACTATGTATGGTAGTGATTTCTAAGGAAGAGTAATTATGTATTACTTAATTATAATTACATAATATCAGATGACAGACTATATATTACAGAGTGGTCTTAGACTTTGATGAACATGAGAATTTATTTGAAAGCTATTAAAACGTACAATTAATGACTTATCCCCCCAAATATAATTCATTTGAATTGATTTGGGGGGATGCCTGGGTGGCTCAGTCAGGTAAGGGCCTGCCTTCAGCTCAGGTCATGATTCCAGGGTCCTGGGATCAAGTCCTGCATCAGGCTCCCTGCTCAGTGGGGAGCCTGCTTCTCCCTCTGCCTGCCACTCCCCTTGCTGGTGCACTCTCTCTCTCTCCCTCTCTCTCTCTGAGAAAATAAATAAATAAAATCTTTTTAAAAAATGATTTGGTTTGGGGATTAGTAATCTATTTTTTAAAATATATTACCCAAATTGATCCTGATGTACTTGTTTACCTAAACATACTTGAACTAAATAAGTAAAATATCAAAATGCATTTAGAAATCATACCCTTTGTCTTCACAGTTTTGACACATTTTATTTCTTGGGCAAATATATATTAGAAGTACATATGCATTTGATTCTCCTTTTACTTTTGTTTTTGGGTAAATATTTGGTTTCACAAAAGTGAGTCCAGTATATTTTGATTAACTTGAAATATCTATGGGTGACTTCATATAAAATATTGCTTGGCCTTAGACATATCTTGCTTATCTAATAAAATTTTCATGACTGGAACTTAGACTTTAATTGGTATCTTAGCAGATGCTCTTCTTTTCAGTCCTTTTGAGACTGGGTTAAGTCAGCTGGTCAATGTTATTTATCTCATGGTTTGAAAGTGTTACATTTTATTCTTGCATTATCTCTATTCTTAATTGTGGAAGCAGATTTTTGCCCAAAATGTGTTCTTGAAAGTTTAACAGGCACTATGTAGAAATGCATAAATCTGCCACTTCTTTTTCATTTTCATATAAAAAGTCTTTAGGTTTGTGTGATGAGTGTGTGCATGTGTGTGTGTGATGACTTTTTAGAAACATTCCCATTTGTCCATTTTCTAGCAGCAGAAGACTTGGTTGCTCAATTTTTGAAATAAAAGTCTTTGACTTCCAAATTTGAATTTTGGAAAATTAGTTGCTGCTAGCAAGTTTTTGATTTATATTTTACTGCTTTCTTCTCTTTTATTCTTTGTACCATTCCACAATATGGGATGTGTATATGATGAGTTATGTATTAAACAATATGCACAACACTATCATAGCTTGGTTTCATTGTCTTTCACTATTTATAAAATTTAATTTAAATTCTGAGTAACGATTGTCAACCATATAACAATATTGTACATAAATAATGAATAGAAAGCCTGAGATAGGAATAACAGTTTGCTTTACAATTACTGTGCTTCTATTTGCTATTAGACAGCTCATTGACTAAAACATTAATCACACCCCTCTTTCTATCCCCCTCTGCAGTGGTTGAGGGTAATAAAGAATTATCAAGGGTGCCTGGGTGGCTCAGTTGGTTAAGCGACTGCCTTTGGCTCAGGTCATGATCCTGGAGTCCCTGGATCGAGTCCCGCATCGGGCTCTCTGCTCGGCAGGGAGCCTGCTTCTCCCTCTGACCCTCCCCCCTCTCATGTGCTCTCTTTCATTCTCTCTGTCTCAAATAAATAAATAAAATCTTTAAAAAAAAAAAAAAAGAATTATCAAGTGAGGGCAAGTCATTTGAATCCACAATGTGAAATATAAAGGCCAAAGTATTCTGGGTAATAAAATGTGATTATCAAATTCCCCTGAGCTTGGCAATGACACTTAGTTCCTGACCATCTGTTAATAATTGTTAGCCTTTCAATACTCTTATTTTTAAAAAGAATAATAAGCAATCAAGATAGGTGCTTGAGATCCTGAAATACAAATGCTATTTTTAAAATAATGATTTCATTACTTGGCTTTTATTATTACTGTTATAGCATGTGGCCATTTAAAATATGTTCATAACGATGAGCATTATTAACTAAGGCAATATGTCCTTTATCAATGGGCTTACACTGCATTTCCCCACCATCTCACCCTAATTATTGCTCATCTCTAGGAGATTTGCATGTATTTACTTTAGTAAGAGAATATTTTTTACTATTCTTTTGAATCTCTCCTATTGAAAAGGAATTATGACCTGAAAGAACCATAACTATACTGAAAGAAAAATCTAGAGTGCTAGAACTTTTGGCATTAAATGCTATCACTATCAAGGAACCCAGACATTAATTCAGACTGAATGCTTTAGACTTTGAATACTTTTTTATTTTTTAAATATTTATTTATTTTTTTTTTGAGAGAGAGTGAGAGAAAGAGCATGAGTGGTGGGGAGGGACAGAGGGAGAGGGAGAAGCAGACTCCCTACAGAACAGGGAGTCCAACGCAGGGCTTGATCCCAGGACCCTGAGATCATGACCTGAGCTGAAAGGAGATGCTTAATGGACTGAGACACCCAGACACCCCTAGACTCTGAATACTTTAGACAAACCTCTCCTCCATGTCTGTAATCATTATGTTCCTGCAGAGATTAAGAAAGACATACATCTGAGAGCAAAGAAAACAAGTCAAAAATTTAGCATGACCAGGAAAGGATCTCTTGTAAGGGAGCTAGTTAATTAGTAACCTTCCATGAAGGTAGGTGGGAGGAAGTAAAATTTCAAATTATGTATACTGAAAATCAACTTCTACTTTATAAATTCTTCCTGAAATTTCCCAATTCCTATATTAAAAGTACCCCCATTACTTGTGGACACAGGATTAATTAAAAGTCAATGTGAAAGGGTGCCTGGGTGGCTCAGTCATTGAGCGTCTGCCTTTGGCTCAGGTCATGATCCTGGGGTCCTGGGATCAAGCCCCACATCGGGCTCCCTGTTCGGTGGGAAACCTGCTTCTCCCTCTCCCACTCCCCCTGCTTGTGTTCCCTCTATCGCTGTGTCTTTCTCCGTCAAATAAATAAATAAAATCTTTAAAAAAAAAAAAAAGGTGAATGTGAAGAAGGGGAGCGGTATTTTTCCACACCAAAGTCTTATAATTTGATTAAGAAATTGCCTCATCTAATGTAATAGGTTGCAATGCAAAGAAACAGTAAAAAGCACGAATTCCAAGACCAATCATCATCCTTGATATTTTACCCCCTCACACATGGAACAGAAATCCAATAGGCAATTTAAGCATAGTGAAATAATGAGAAAACCTGTGTCATTTGTCTTCATAACATTATAGGCATGACTTCTTCACTCCTTTCTGTAATGGTCCTTTCTGCACTGGAGAAATTGGTGCCAATATATGCAGCCATGTTCCCTTGTGGATGCTAGGAGATAGGTTTGGATTTTAATAGTATAGTTAGGTGGAATATATCCTGAACTTAGTGACATTCCAAATCTCACATCTATTTGAATAAATTCTAAGAGAAATTTTCATTAATTCCCAATATTCTCAAGCCAACTTTGTTATTTGTTCTGAACTCATATGAAATACTTATGTCCCAAGATTCTGGCTATCAGGTCCCAAGGGCAGAGAATCTTGGCATACTGATAGCAGGGATTTGTTAACTTGAATATTCTTCAAGTAAACTGCCATGTGGGTAGGTTTATCCTTTGGGTAGAGTGTACATAAATCTCACTTTTGGACTAAACATCTCTGTTATTCTGGACACAATAATAATTAGGTTCAATTTACACACTAAGATCTCTCCTTTCCCCACTGACCAAAGACATTTTTGAAAACAGCAATTATCTGCTTTCCTTGAATTGGACATTACCAATCCTTGATATTGCCCATCATTAATGAGACAATTTCCTACAGACTCACATCAAAATCTGACTGTCTTAGATATAAGGAACCTTGGCTCTTCTTGCCATCCTAGGCTTATAGCCTGATCACCATGCATCCCTCAGTAGTGAGGGAAGGAAATATGCACTCTATGAGGTGAAATATTGCAGGAACTGTTCCATATTTACTCCAATCCCTTAGTTTCTCCCAGGAAGAGGAGGAGTGAATCATCACTGTGGTGAATTTGGGAGAATAACCAGAGCATTCTCAGTTTAGCATCTCTGAGTAAGTATTCTCATTTAGAGTCAATCTGTCTTCAAGATAAATACATTTTGGTATTTTATATAATTCCACTAGTGGTGGGGAAATGTATTTTCAATCTATTTCAAAATCCAAAGTGAAATAAGCAGATTTTTAAAAATTTATTTCCTGAAATTCCACCATTGGTGTATGGAATCCCACTTTAAATGACTCAGACTGTGGAAAATATTCTTCTCTATGCAGGAAATGAAAGGAATTTAAGATTCTGCAAAGGCTAAATCAAGAGTTTGCGATTAGATAATTTATCAATGCCTCAAATGTTAACCACAGATTTCTCCTGTTATTACATGTAAAAATTTTATTCTTGAAAATAGGTGTCGGGCGCCTGGGTGGCTCAGTTGGTTAAGCGACTGCCTTCGGCTCAGGTCATGATCCTGGAGTCCCTGGATCGAGTCCCGCATCAGGCTCCCTGCTCAGCAGGGAGTCTGCTTCTCCCTCTCCCGCTCCCCCCTCTTGTGCTCTTTCTCTCTCTCAAATAAATAAATAAATAAATAAATAAATAAATAAATAAATAAATAAATAAATAAAAAGAAAATAGGTGTCAATAGACAAAAGCATATTATTTGCTTATGCCTAAAGTATACCATTGCAGATTGCAAAACTTTATCCTTCTAAACTTATGATGTTGAGGGCTTTAAAGGGTCACTGATCTTATCCTCCAGAATTATGAAGAAAGAATTTGTAATGAAAATAGAGGTACATTTCCCAGTTTTTCATGTTTTCAGTTATTTTTTATTATTAAGAAAGTGTGGTAGAAATATCAATTTTTGGAACGGGATTTAATGGAATTTCTCTGTTATTATCTAGCTAATTGACTTTTGGAAGTCAGATTTTGGCAAGTTTCCTTATGTATAAAATGGAAATGATAATAATGTTTTTTTTTTTAAATCTCATTGACTTCTTGTGAGTATTAAATGCATTAATATGTGGAAAGCTCTAATAACAGTGCCTGGCACACAATATTTGATCAGTAAATGTTAACGATTATTATCATCCACTGAAAGATTATACAGATCCCAGAAGCAATGTTGGACACTCTTTCCAATGAATAGAAACCCACAGGGTTATATGAAGGCAGTTAAGGCATTTCCACATCAACGATAGATAGATTTCTCATAATATTCATTCTTTAACTCAATACTGAGAAAATAATATTTTAAAACAGTTCAATGTATGTTGAACTGAGGGCACAGGGTACCTCTCTATATTAATTCAAATATTTAGAATGTGATAATTCAAACTCATCCCTATTCTCCCAGACTTCATTCATGCTTCTTTGATAAGGGGAACTAAAAACTTTATCATTTTTTATTAATTCTACAGTAAGATGTCCCAATATTTTCATTTGAGAATATTCAATTTCTCTGGAATTTTCCAAGAAAAGGTAGGAGACATCTGGTTATATTCCATATTTACAAAAAGAATCATATCCACTTATTATAGACAGGGAGAAAAAATAATGACAGCACTGTAAATTTCCTGCCTCTTTTCTTCTACTGCTTCTTTGTTATTAAAGAATCTCCAAAATAAAAATTCTTACATTTTAATTTGGAGGATTGCATTGGTGAACTTTTTTTTTTTTTTACAAACGAAATCAGGAAATATAAGGATTTCTATCCTATTTGTATCTTTCTGTAATTAATGACACAAAAAAGCTCTATATTCATGATATCAAGTACTTGCCTGATGCAAACATTAGTGCTTTGAAAGGGCAGTTTTCTTCCCAACCATGGCTGACATTCTTGGTGCATATCTGACATTGTAATTTTCTACTTAGTGTCCAACTATCAATCTACTGCCTCTCAGCTCCAAGTTCATCCTTCAGTGTCTGGTGTCTTAATAAGGAACTTGAATCTCTAAACATTTATTTTTGCTAGTTGACAGGATCTTAAAGTATCAATAAAGGGTGTTGGAGTGAAATTGGATGAAAGGGTCTTATCTTCATGGTTCCGTTGTCCTCCTGCAGGCATGCTCTAAGAGTGCAGAGCAGCCAACAGTATGTGGTGGTGAGCAGTACAGCTGCCCAAAATACAGGGCACCTCCCTATTGGTAGTTTCTGCTAGAACCCTAAAGAGAACCTTCCAAACTAGTTCCACGGGTAGCATCTAAAAGAACTTCTCCATACTTTGGCAAGCCATAATTAAACTTTCTGCAAGGAGGTGTGCCTCTCAGTTCTGGGAAGGTAGGGAAGTTTTCCAGATCTGTTCCTTCTTTAGATACTCTGCCTTAGCCCTAAAATATGGGGCTGCTCACTCCATATGCTATTCCTGGATTATTTAGAGTTTTTTCCTTATAGTAGCTAATTCCCTAAGAGAGTTTATAAACTTTCCCTGTTCAACTTAGTATGTGGTATCTGTCTTGATTGGACTCTAACTAATGAGGAAGTATGGTGATCCTGGGTGATAGACCTGAAAAGAGGGAATTTGGGAATTGGTTTATTCATATTCTTGGACTTGAGCATTTAGGGGAGACTCTCACCAAAAGGAAACAAGATACTAGTAATCTGTGACATGCGATAGCATAACAGTTAGTCAAGAGATCACCTGTGGTTGATTGTGATAAAGTGAAAACTGAATCAAGTCCCTTGGAAGTCCATTGGCTGTTGTGCTTTAATGTGTGGCCATGATAGTAACTGTGAAGATTGTTGGAATTTCTTTAGTGCAATGGAGCATCTACAGAAAGATATGACAAGCTTAGGAATTTTAACTTCTTCTTGATTCATTGTCAAAGAGCCAGAGAGATTCCATGTGAGCTCTAAAATTATATATTATTTCTTAGAGTCACAAAATCAAAATTCCAAAATCAAATGCGAAATTTAATTTTAAGGGCTACTGAATTCCACACTCCACATTATCACCATCTCTGAGGGTCGTTATAAACTTTGACTATGAACTAGTGTTTAGTTGTAAAAATAAGGATTGGTTTACTTTTTTTTTTCCAGTTTTATTTCTATATATTTATAAATGTTATTTAATTTCTCTTTCTCTCTCCTCCTTTTCTATTCTTTTACAGAAGATGCTTATGGCAATGCAAATGATAATTTATTTCAGAGATTACACAATATCAAGAAAGATTGTAATCAAAGAGGAGTAAACATCACCCAGAAAAATATATATGCAGTACTTGAGAGTTTTGTTCCTTTCTTTTTTTTTTTTTAAAGATTTTATTTATTTATTTGAGAGAGAGAATGAGATAGAGAGCATGAGAGGGGGGAGGGTCAGAGAGAGAGGCAGACTCCCTGCCGAGCAGGGAGCCCGATGTGGGACTCGATCCCAGGACTCCAGGATCATGACCTGAGCCGAAGGCAGTCGCTTAACCAACTGAGCCACCCAGGCGCCCTCGTTCCTTTCTTTTAAGAGAGGATGAGCATATTGTGTTAGAAAGGATAATTTTCGTGGTTTTAGTATTGTTGTTTGAAAGTTTAAGTATGAAAAGTTGTGAGTGATGATATATTTAGGTTGGTTTGCTCAACATTTATTTCAAACTGCTTATTGTGCACTTTCTTATATTGCAGAGGCTAAAACGTTAAAAACAAAACAAAAACAGTTTTCCAGACTCCCTCGAAGTATCTAGATGTGATTTGATTTGTCAAATCAATTTCACTTCTCAGAAACATTAGATTCTTCAGAGAAAAAACAGAGATAACAGGCTCTGGATCTGGCCAGTGTTGCAGGAGCTTTCTGATTGGGCAGGCACTTTCCTGACTATTGCAGAAGCATGGCTCCCACAGGGGCCCAGATGTATGTTGTGGGCTTTGGAAGTCATTACTAAAAGCTCAGGCTAAGGTCTGTTTCTAAGCCATCTCAAACATTTTGAAAGCTTATTAATATCTTATAATAAATCCTCATCTGCTTAGTCATTCTGGGATAGGGTTGGAATCTGTTCTCTGTAAATGACTTGAGAGCAATAGATGTGAGTTGTGAATATATGCCCAAGTATATAACCTGAGCTTCTTTCATACTCTAGTGCATTCTTAGCATATTCTAGGCCATCCATTAATGCTTTCTCTGCTTGTCTACATGTGTTTTCCCTTCACATCAATCCTCCTCTAATGCCTAATCCTCCTCATGCCTAATTTAATTCCTCATTGATCTAGATTGCCTGGAAGTTAGGTCTTTAAGCCTTGCCAAATAATTTGGGCATTATGAACTCTACGCCATATTACTCTGAAAGACCTCTGATTCTAAAGAACCATTCCTTCTATCATCAAAGCCTGATATTTTCAAATCAGAATGTTTGTTTTCACAACTATTGTGTATGATGTCAGCTTTGAGGTACTGTTGGGAGTCACAGTATATTATAAAATTCAGAGATCATAAATATTCTGTTTGATAAATTTTGACAATGGCACACACCCAGGTAAATATCATTAAAGCAATATAGAAGTTTTCCCCTCATTCTAAAATTTTTCCTCATGCCTTTTCCATTCACCCTCTGACCCTTCACCATCAGCATGACCACTATTTTGATTTCTATTATCATAGTTTAGTTTTCCTTTTTCTTGCACTTAACATAAATTGTATCTACTGTATTCTTTGTCTCTAGCTTCTGTTCAACATGGTGTTTTTGAAGTTTTCCATGTGGTGGTGTGTATTATCAGTTTGTTTCTTTTTTTATTACTGAGTCATATTTCATGGTGTGAACATGCCATGATTTGTTTATCCCATTCTGCTGTGGATGGGTATTTAGACATTTACAGTTCCAGCGTGTTATGAATAAAGATGCTATAACCAGTTTTATGGACATTTCTGTCCAGTCAATGCCTAGAAGACACATTACACAATCTCTCTGAAATACTTGATGCTTTCATCTGGGTCAGGGGAATGGCTGCTGTGGGCTGGTCAGGATAACAAGGAGAGAGACTCTCCGAAGCACCAAAATCTGGGAGTAGAGCAAGAGAGAGAAAAGAGAATTCCTTAGCAAGTCTACAATCTGGCATCATGGCTGTGAATCACAAAGGGGATATCTAGAATTTTTCTCATGCTCATGGCCCAAGCTCTGCTTAAGAAGTCCCAATTCCACCCTCAAAATGTTTGACTAAAATCCAAAGGGGGGAAAAACAGTAGAAATAAAATGAAATCTCTCTCAGCTTTTCTGTTTGGACCCAGTGAAGACCCAGATGGCCTGTAGGAATGTCTGTCAGCTTTTCTGCCTTGCACCAGTCTTCAGCAGTTGCCATCTTGCAACAAAAGACCAGAATTCCTCACAAGAATTGGTCTCATCCTTCCTGCCCTGTGCCTAGCCTGCAGTGAACATTGCCTTCATCTTACAGGCCATAGGCCTGAGAAGGCCTTGCGTCAGCATTTTCAGCAGCATCTCTTGGACCCTTTAAAGGATCCGTTAGAGGGATTTCTCTTCTCTCTCCTAGCTGTTCTAAGATTTTAGTAGGCCACTGCCTTCCACTTGAGACAATCATGCAATCTTAGCCATCTCACCTTGATCAGACCTTCTGCACGCTGCACACTGCTCCCGCCTTCCGCAGGCCGCCGCATGCTGCGTCCACACACCTGAGAAGACCAGGCCCGCGTGTGTTGGGGGGAGGAGGATGTCTGCAGGAGCATGTGCACTCTCTCTGTGCCTCTTAGGTTTCTGAACCACCACATCTGCCAGCACAAAGCTGCTGAAGTTTGTGGATGGTTCAGTTCGTTTCTTCATTACCTGTTTATTGGGTTTCTTCTCCTTCCACCACTTAGAATGAAAGCAGCTGTGACTGTTTACTCTCATGGTAAGTGAAGGCAACTCTCTGGATTTGTTTTCATTTAGGTGTTATTTTATTTTTAATGTGGTTTTTAATGCTTTATTGTTAATATTTTTACATCTTCAGCTCCATTATTGGTTAAATATGAAAAACCATGACTTTATCTTATTCAGCTTACTGCTCTTAGTTTTTATGATGGGAATATGAACTGTTTCTTGTGACTTTCTACATTCCAATCACGTGTCTCTTTACATATCATTTGATAATTCATCCTATAGTAGTTCATTGTAAATGATGGATTCTTTGTTTCATATAACTAGTACCACATCATAGGTATTCAATAAAATTATTTTGAATGTCAAATTAATGCATTAAATCCTTTATGGTTATATATGTTTTTAATTCTATTATTCCCCATTAAAATTATTCTTTTTTTTTTTTAAGATTTTATTTATTTATTTGAGACAGAGAGAATGAGAGACAGAGAGCATGAGAGGGAGGAGGGTCAGAGGGAGAAGCAGACTTCCTGCCGAGCAGGGAGCCCGATGCGGGACTCGATCCAGGGACTCCAGGATCATGACCTGAGCCGAAGGCAGTCGCTTAACCAACTGAGCCACCCAGACGCCCCCCATTAAAATTATTCTTAAAAATATTATTTTACCGGCGCCTGGGTGGCTCAATTGTTAAGTGTCTGCCTTCGGCTCAGGTCATGATCCCAGGGTCCTGGGATTGAGCCCCGCATCGGGCTCCCTGCTCCACGGGAAGCCTGCTTCTCCCTCTCCCACTCCCCCTGCCTGTGTTCCTGCTCTCGCTGTCTCTGTCTCTGTCAAATAAATAAATAAGATCTTTAAATATATATATATATATATATATATATATATTATTTTACCTATAGGATACAATTTAAGTCAGTTTTTAGGTAAAATGGTATTTCAGAACATTTAACTTCAAGCATAAAAAGAGTGGCATCTCTCTATTATTTCTTCTATCAGATTAAAAGAATTTATTCTGTAAACTTCTGCTTTTTTTTCCTTTTTTTTTTTTTTTACTTTGGTTAAAATTTCAACTTGAACTTTTTTTTTTTTAAGATTTTATTTATTTATTTGAGAGAGAGAGAGACCTCACAAGCCAGGGGACAGGGCAGAGGGAAAGGGAGAAGCAGACTCCTTGCTGATCAAGGAGCCTGACTCGGAGCTTGATGCCAGGAAACTGGGATGATGACCCGATCCCAGGACTCTGGGATCATGACCCAATCGAAAGGCAGACGGTTAACCTACTGAGCCACCCAGGTGCCCCTCAACTTGAACTTTTTGAGGAATGTCCCTTCCTGGACCTTTCCCATAACTTCTTAAGAAAACAAAATTGATATTATCAGGAATTTTCTTTTCCTCATCTCTTTCTTTCCTTACGGTGCATGTCATAAGACTAGGGTTAATTGAGTGTTATTTAAAGTACTGTATTAACTTAGAAAAAAATAATTAGTGACCTAGTCTCAGGACTGAAGCTCCCCAGTCCACTGGGTTCCTGTTCTGCTGAAAAGCTTTGTTAACACTGGATCTCTTAAGTTAGATTTATTATTATTTAAATACCATTGAAAATATCACTATTAATAACTTTATTATCCCTATCATTAAACGTACTGATATAAATAAAGCTAGAAATGTCTGGCATATCAAGTTTGCCAGAAGTTTTTGATTTACATGCACAAACTCAATTCTCACAAACATCTTTTATGAGAGATCTTATTATTATTCCAATTTTACAAATGAGGAACTTCAGGCACAGGATGTTAATTAATTTGACCAAAGTTTCAGGGTAGGTTATAATCAGGACTGAACCAAGAAAGTCTGGTTTTAGAATCCGTAATTTTAAATTCTGAATTTACTTGCCTTGTGTTTTAATAATATACCTTTTTACTCCTGAAAATGAAATTACAATTAACCCATTGTCAGAAATAATGACTTATCTCAGTCCTCATTCAACTTCACTTTGTTTTCTCCTTTTGACTGTAAATAACTCTTCCCTTAATGTTTTTCATGTATCTTACTCTTAACATGAACTAAATCAAGTTTATCACACCTTCCTTTATACCGGAGTTTGTAAAAAAAAAAAAAAAAATGTCTGTAAAGATCAACATTTTAGGCTTTGTGGACCATGTGGTCCTTGTTACCAGTCCCCAAGTTAACCACTGTAGGGAGGAAACAGCCACAGGGAATGTGTAAATGAATGGACCATGTTCCGATAATTCCTTATTTAAAAAAACAGACTGAGGCCAGATGGATTTGGCACACAGGCTGCAGTTTGCTTATCTTGCTTTATCCCAAACCCACTTTAAAAGACACACCATATCCAGTCTTTAGGAACTCTTCACTCTTGTGTGCTTTTCATAACCATTTACCCTGTTTTATGCATTTTGTATATACATGTCTCTTAAATATAATAGTTTAATAATCACTGAATGAATCCTATGAACCCCTCATATTTCTTACAGCACAATCATAGAAAAAGGGGCACTTGTCAGACAAATCATAACTAGAGGATCTAGGACTTGATCCCATACATGTATCTCACTAAAACCCATGCTCTAAGATATTACATTATATTACCTATCTAAATTTTGCTTCATTACTTATAACTTCATACTTAATTTCAAGCTGATTATTTAAAAATATTTTTCAGAGACAGGTGTTCTTTCATTTATTTATATGGATATAGGATATATAAAATGAAAAGAACATCATGGAAAATGAAATCAAATCATAATTAACATTTATTGAGTCCTTACCATTTATGTGCTAAATATTTCCTTTTTTTTTTTTTTTTTTTTTGAGAGAGAGAGAGTGCACGCATGAACAGGTGAGAGTTGGGAGGGGAGGGGCAGAGGGAGAGAAAGAGAATCCCAAGCAGGCTCCATGCTCAGTGCGAAGTCCTACACAGGGCTTGATCTCACTACCCTGAAATCACGACTCCAAGATCATGCCTGAGCAGAAACCAAGAGTTGGACGCTTAACCTAGTGAGCCACCCAGGTTCTCCTAAATATCCCCTATATTATCTCAATTAACAATAACAGTAATCTCACCTGATAGGTGCTGTTATTTCCCTTATTTTTCAAAGGAGGAATGAGACTTTGAGAAGTCAAGTGATTTGAACAATGTTATCCTGGATCCCATATTCTGAATATAGTTCCATGTTAACAAAAAAAATAGTTTTGTAAAGCGGCTGAGATTATTAGTGGTAGTAAGGGGGTTATGTTTGGGAAACAGGGTGTGTAATATACTGAGTCAGATTATCCTTGAGATGTAGATTGTCTCTCAGAGTCTCTGATAGCTTCTCCGACACCTATCGCTTTTTCTGTGGGAAGCAGCCATAGATGTTTATGGATGTAAATTATTCATAATTTACACCACAGTTGTTTGCACTCAGGCCACAACTGAAGCTACCCCGCATTCAATATTCCTCAGGGTATCAATAAATTCAGGGGCAGGCATGAGAATTCTGCACAAAAAGTTCATTAAATAGTGGTAGAACTTCCAGTTCCTTACTCAGGGGACTTTAAAGGAAAAGCATAGAGAGAGGACAATGGTAGCAGAAGCAATAGGAAGAGGGGTGTTAAAGAAAGTAGAGAGAGAACCTAAATCATGAACATGGTCAGATGCCATTTGATGGTTCTTCTGAAAGGATGACTTATTAACAGTGCCATTAATCTGGCATTAAGCTGAAAGAATGTGAGGTCATCATACATGAGTTGATATTAAACCCAGATACTTACTGAGATGATCCAGTTCACCACAGAGCTTGGTTGTGTGGCTGCTGAGAATTTCTCATGGTGCATACTAAAGTTTTCAGTTGTCTCATAATCAACCCTAACCAAAGGTACTAATCTACACAGGAAATTTTCATTTCTTTGATATTTGTAGAAATGCTGAAGTGTAATAGCATATAATAAGAAATGAGTCCTGCTACCAATTCTTTAATATTATGCAAGTTAACTGCATACATGCTTCAGAATTTCCATTAAAATGTTAATATGATCCTTGGTATGTGCATCAACTTTTCTGGACATGGTTTTGTTATCTGCAAAATGCAGCATATGTATTAAATGATCTCTAACATTCCTGTAAATTCTAACATTCCATTATTCCATTTCTTTATCCTCCTGTAATTAAACCTGTTCCCTCAATCGCTAGAATGTAACATTGATGAGAGCTACAGGCATATGACCTAGATTCTAGAATTTTAAAAATCAGATCTCAACTGCTATACATATATATTTATTGAGCTGTATAAAACCATCCAAGTATTTTTCTGTCCTTTACTGAGTTAGAAGTTACAATGAATAGGAAATGACCAAAAAATACATAACATCTTTTCATTGCATTCCTTTCTTACTACTTATATATTTTAAAAATCTAAATTCATATATAAAATTTATTATACTTTAACATTTCCCTGATTATTGATTTAAGTATATTAAGAAAAGTCTATTGGATTTCCACTCATAGCATTGAAAAAGATCACCCAAATTTTTTGCCCATATGTCTTACTGGATTTATTTACTTCATCACAGATAATTTTCTTTTCTTTTCTTTTTTAAGATTTTATTTATTTATTTGACAGAGAGAGTACAAGCAGGGAGAGCAGGAAAAGGCAGAGGGAGAAGCAGACTCCCAGCCTAGCAGGGAGCCCAATGTAGGGCTCCATCTCAGAACCCCAGGATCATGACCTGAGCTGAAGGCAGACGTTTAACCAACTGAGCCACCCCGGAACCCCACAGCTAATTTTCCAAAGCCCTCTAAACAATTGCTGCAGTCCATCCACTTGGGTATGATTGAAAGCTGCTTTATAAAAACAAAGATCCTGAATTCAAGAGTTAGATCTTCAAGAAATTAATGAGTATTCTTTGGTTTATAAATTATGATCTCTTCAGGATTAAGTGCTGATATTATTATATTAGCATACAAACTAGTATCACATCCTGAAAGACACATGTCTACACAACTTATCCAAGTTTGTATAATACCCATAATAAATATATTGCAGTTTATTTTCTTCTAGGCACTCTTTCAAGCATGTGCTTGGATTAATCCTCACAACACTCTATCTGATTTATCCTATTACTTCCATTTTATAGATGAGGGAACTGAGGAGAAGAGCATTAAACAATTGGTCTAAATCAGGCAACTACTGTGTGGTGGGTCCAGGATTTAAATGCCATCAGCATGACTCAGAGTCTTGCTCTGAGGAATTCTATTATCTATTGTTTCCATATATCTAACATAAACTACATACATGGTTACTCTTTATATGACAGTTTGCTGTAATGTTAAATATGTACAAAAGTGAGTAACATGAGGATGTTTAGCATTTCTGCGTTTTATTTTATGATATGATATTGTGTTTTTTATAACTAACAATTAAAAGAATTATTTATTGTTATTGTCTCATCTAATAATATTGACAAAAACAAAAGAAAATATGACATTTCCAAAAATATGTCATGTGAAGTATAATACTCATAATAATAATAATAAATTGATTAAAGGAATTATCTACCTTGAAACAATAATTAGTATATATACACATATATTAGTATATATACACATATTAGTATATATACACTTATATATATATATATATATATATATATATATATATATATTAATTTTGAATAGGGATTTTTTGTTGTTATTTAGAAACCATCTTAGATGCATTGCTCCCAGGGATGTGGGATGGTGTGCCAAGATATAAACAGACCTTTGGGAATATCTTACTACTATTTCCCGAGGAAAAAAAGTTTCCATAATACTTATGAACTTTGCTTTGTGCATGACTGGAATTATACTGCATATAAAGGGAATCCCAGAAAATCATCAGGTAGAATGCTAGGTTTAAATTACTTTAAAAAAAATATTTATTTTTAAAGATTTCACTTATTTATTTGACAGAGAGAGACACAATGAGAGCGGGAACGCAAGCAGGGGGAATGGGAGACAGAGAAGCAGGCCTCCCGCTGAGCAGGGAGCCCGAAGCGGGGCTCGATCCCAGGACCCTGGAATCGTGACCTGAGCCGAAGGCAGACGCTTAATGACTGAGCCACCCAGGTGCCCCTTAAATTACTTTTAATGTAAAAAACATGAGATGACAAATCTCCTTCACATTTTACTTGGTGACCATCAATCCACCTTCACATCACCAACTTCATTCCACTTGCAGAAATTCTGTCATCTGGTAGATTGCAATGGAAAAGTTTGAGAGTAACTAATGGTAAGCTTCTTTGTATACTCTGAATTATTTAAGGTTCAGAGGATACAAAGATTTGCTGCATTTATAGATCTGCTTTTCTTTTTTGTTGTTTGTTTTTTAGATTCCATGTATAAGTAATCTTATATGTGTTTTTCTTTGACTCATTTCACTTAGCATAATACCTTCTAGGTCCATCCATGTTGCTGTAATTGGTAAGATCTCATTCTTTTTTATGTCTGAGCAATATCCCATTGTATATATACCATATTTTCTTTATCCATTCATCTGTCGGTGAGTACTTAGGTTGCTTCCATATCTTGGCTATTGTAAATAATGCTGCAATGAACATAGGGGTGTGTATATCTTTTCAAATTAGTGTTCTCATTTTCTTTGAGTAAATATCCAATAGTGGAATTAATGGATCATATGATATTTTTATTTTCAATTTTTGGGGGAACCTCCATAGTCTTAATTTTCTTCTCTATTCTACAAAACCCACTACAAAACCGATCTTTCCCACATTGAAGCAGACTGAAAACTTACCTTTTAGAATGGATAAGTTAAAGCCATTTTGTATTGGGAACAGTAGAGAAACCCAAGATTGGGGAAATCATATTGATATTAGGAACTAAGTGAGAAGTTGAAAGACAAAGTGGATTCAAAACTCAAAAAGGAAATTATGTCCAACCTAAAATACTAAACCCACTTAAGCTGTCAATGAAACAGGGACAGAATAAGGACATTTTCAGACATGCAAGATATCAAAACATTTTCTATTTTCAGGAAGTTGCAGGAGAATATGTGCAACAAAATGAGAGAACATAAAACAAGCCATATAGGTTATAGAATCAGAGGATGAAATATAAGAGACCAGCAGAAGCAATCCCCAGGTTAATGGTAAAGAAAGTTAAGAGCATAAGCATTGTACAACAAACCCCGGGAGCGACCTGTTCAGCAGATCAGAAGGTTCTAGAAATACTGACAAGATTATAAAAATAATAATTCTTGATGACTTTGAATATGTTGTTTATACTTACATTGAACTACTGAGCTGTGACTTATTGTTACTTGTGGAAGAAAAGAAATGTTGTCCCAATGCAGTACATGTCTCCGCTGCAGTCATAATATAGAGAATACGTCTCTAATCATGATACTATTTTTCTGGAAGTGGCTGAGCAGAAGCATGTTGAATAATGATGGCAGTGAAATAAGGGTTGTGAAGGAGTATTAAATCATTATTTCCCCAGGTATAAAAGTGAAAAAATAATAATCGTGTTATTCTAAAATAGAGATATAACAAAAATAGTAAAGCTAAAATTGTTCAAAATGGTTATTTCTGGTTAGCAGGAAATGGGGGAGGATCAGAGAAGATTATTTTTTTCCCATTAAATCTTTGTAGAATTACTTGATTCTTTAAAATGTGTGCGTCTACACTATTGTTAAATATGTATCCTAATTTTTTTTTTTTTTTTTTTTTTTAAAGACGACGACTTTAAGTGAAGAAAACAAGGTGTGAAGAAACTGCTATGGACTGGCCAAGCCCTGTGTTGTTTGGCAGAAAATAATATAGAGAAAATCTAGGAAGATAGTTTGGGACCTGACTGTATGAAATACACGTCAAAGTTAGAAAAGTTTGTTTTATTTTAGTTTTTAAAGATTTATTTATTTATTTTAGAGAGAGAGACCATGAGTGGGAGGGGAAAGGAGTGAGGGAGAGAGAATCTTAAGCAGACTCCACAGAGCGTGGAGCCCGAAGTGGGCCTCCATCTCACGACCATGAGATCACAACCCCAAGGTCACAAACTGAGCTGAAGCCAAGAATTGGATGCTTAACTGACTGCACCACCCAGGCATCCCAAAAAAGTTTGTTTTAAATTTCACAGACAGTAGGTATCACCAAAGGACTTCATATGGAATTATTTTAACTTTCCAGGCATCCCATACTGCACTCCCTGAAGAGAAGAACCGTTGTCTTACATGAGCAAGTACTGACTGAGCAGGCACAATTTTTCATTTGTATATTAAGATCTTTTTTCTGGTTACTAATAATTTTAGGGGATGAGGGAAATAAAATAATATTATAAAAGAATTATATATTGACCAAAATATTTGCTTAAGTTTTGGAAATTCTTCCAGAAAGCCCCTCACACCCCTGTGTCATGGTGTTTCCATTCAGTTCTTTAGTCTTTAATTACACCGAGTCCTTCAAGTACTGTAAGTACAGAATCAGTTATCAATTTTTGTCAACTCACCTGTGTTCTGCAAATTACAGCTGCCTACTTAAATTAAACCCCCTCTCTGGACCTGCAAAAAAATGGCTAAATGAGGCCCCTGAATAGTCTCTTTAACTAGAGGTTTTCAAACTTGCAACACATAAGAATCAATTGGGAATCTTTTTTAAAATGCAAATTACAGAGCCCCATCTCATGAGAATCTGATTCAGTAATTCTGTTCTGATACCCAGGAATCAATTTCTCTGTCTCTCTTTCTCTTTCTCTCAGCCAGCTACTATAATTTTTTCAGGTAGATTGAAGACAATATTTTTTGGAGGGTGAAAAAAAACAAAACAAAACACTAGATCTGTGCTATGCTCTTCCTTCCTTCCTTCCTTCCTTCCTTCCTTCCTTCCTTCCTTCCTTCCTTCCTTCCTTC
>NW_023270323.1:53338989-53453701 GCF_011800145.1 Mirounga leonina | reverse complement strand
TTCCTTCCTTCCTTCCTTCCTTCCTTCCTTCCTTCCTTCCTTCCTTCTTTCCTTCCTTCCTTCCTTCTTTCCTTCCTTCCTTTCTTTCTTGCTTTCAAAGCTGCATTCTCTCTGGCAAATTCTTGTTCTCTTACAGTGATAATAAGAAGGATATCATTAACATCTTCGGACAGACTGATTCTCTACTTGGACTCTGACATGAAACTGGATACCTTACTGGGGAGAATGAAGTCTCAATAACACTTTATTTGCTACACCTTAAAACAACCACCAGAGAAGCAGCTGCAAATGGACCATCCAGTTCAATGACTCCTTGTCCCATATCATCTGGGCTACTTATCAATGCCCTATCTTTGAAGACAAACTTTTAAAACAAGTACAGAATTTTTTAGGGTGATACAGGTTCTGTAACATCCTTTTAAAATTAAATGGAGAACAGCCTTGAGAATTCCCTGAGCAGACACAAACAGTTTAGTCATACAAACAAGCTTAATTTAGCTTATTTTGCAAGACTAATTCGAACAAGGTCCTTTCTTGCTTAGGCCTCTTGAAATCATAAGCAAAGCTTGAACTGTTTCCCAAGGTCAATATGAAATAACCACTGAGCATTTTCCTATCATTTAAGAAAATTCTAATGTTATAAACAATCACTGTGAAGAATAAACAGTCACTGCTTTCCACTATATAAGCTACTTTATAACAGTATACTCCTGAACCTCATTCCATGTTTCAGTTTGAGAGCTCCAGGTCTGCAAATTGGCTTTTTGGTGTGTGCAAAATAAACGTTTACTAATCACTACTTTGGTGATTCACTGGTTTTACTTCTGTCATTTCTGAATACTTGATAGTCCTAAACTATAGTCTTTTTTAATATTATAAAATCCTTACAGTAGAACAAAAGAACTCATAATTTATGGAATTATTCATATTGTTTGAGCAATTTCAGTAATCCTACCACCATCAAAGAAAAAAAAAATCACATGGACAGGTGCTTTTCCTCATGCAAAATAATTAACAATTGCAAAGATAGCATTAGAATCTTTTTGGAATATTTTAGCAGAAAATTAAACTTGAGAAAAAAATTGAAAGAGTGTGGAAAATGAATCTACAGGGAACAAAATAAAACTAAAAGCTTCTGAAAAGTGCTTCTTCGCAACTATGAGACATTTCTTTAATTTAAACAAAAAACACACCAAAAAAAGCCCAAAAAACAAAAAAGACAGTCATCAAACAATGTAGAGTACTCCAGAGAATTTTGGGTCAGCTGATTAACATTAGTAAAGTCTTACCAAATTTCAGTCCCACCTTGGCTTTGTCTCTTAGCAGTTGACTAAATAGTATCCCAGAAAAGACCCACAATGTAGAGAATAGCTATGGGGAGGGGAATCTTTCCATAATTTCTCTTTGTGGTCATGTGGCTTACTGAGCAAAGATGTGTCTAGTCCAAATTGAGATGGCCTTCAAATATCAAACACCAACAGCCTTTGAAAGATTTATTATTAAAAAAACAACAAAAAAGAATGTATAGGATGTCATTAATAATTTTTATTACATGCTGAAAAGATAACATTTTTGGATATGTTGGATTAAATAAAACACATTCTTAAAATAAATTTATTCTATTTAATTTTTGAAAAATATGGCTACCAGACAACATAAAGTACCTATGTGGATTGCTTTTAATTTCTATTGAGTAATGGCTCTATAAAGGCTCACACAGAAAGGAGCCCCTTCTATGTTACAATTTGAAATAATAGTAACAACACCTCCAGTCATGTTTCTTCATTCTTCTATCATTCTGTGCTGAAGGTGAGGTTTTAAAATAATACAGTGGCTATTTTAGAGATATCCAGAGCAGCAACTTCCTTTCCCTTCCTCTGTCTGGGGATCTTGCTTCTTTGCTATGGATCAGTCCCTGGCTCTGACCTTGCCCTTCACAACTGGCCTCCTCTTTGTCTTTGCCCTTGGAAATAATGCCTCTGTCCTGCCTTCTGGCCTCAAGTGACTCTTCTTTCTGGATGTTCTGCAACCACTATTTCTACAATCTTCGAGAAAAAAAAAAAGAAAGAAAGAAAGAAAGAAAGAAAGAAAGAAAGAAAGAAAGAAAGAAAGAAAGAAAGAAAGAAAGAAAGAAAGGAAGAAAGATACACTCAGTTTTATTTTTTTACCCTGAGCAAGATTCAAATAAAAAGGCAAGAAAAATATCAGCTATTCTTCATCATAATTGCAACAAATTGACATTTAGGTTACACATCTTTGTTTGTCTAATCTGTCAGTGTATCAAGCTTAACTGAATTGGCAGAATATCTGGAACTCCTAACTGCACGGATAAAGAGCGTGAAAGACTCTGAAGAGATTTTTTTTTTCTTTTGGAAAAAGTGGTTTGCTAAGCAAATTAATAATGTAAAAGTTTTTCAGAGCTAATTACAATTCTTCCTTACTTGATCATTAAAGCAGTTTCCCTCTGCTAGGCAATATTTTGTTAGCCTAGTTTAGCCATAGTGTGCAGTAATAAAACTGAATTTTTAAAAACATGGTCTATTATTCTGTCATTGTTTTTTTTTACTCTGAATGAACCTTGCTAAATTATAAAAAATAGACTTTAATTAATTAAATTAATTAGACCTGACTTTTGTAAAATGCTATTTCTTAAAAAAAATAAGAATAAAAATTTCAAGTTATGTTTCTTTTAATATCAAAATTTGAATATCTTATCCTGGGATATAGCCTGAGGTTTGGGAAAATGTGACTTCAAGGTACATTAAAAAAAATAAAAAGAAGAAAAGAAAAGAAAAAAATACATACCTAATCTGTATAATTAAGATTTAAATATTTAAGATTTAAAAACTAGTGTAAAAAAATGTGACTCTGGACCAACATGCATTTTTCTGGATCTATTTTTCAGTTGTAATCCAGACCAATATGCAAAATGCATATATAAAATGTGAAATCATCACATTTCAATGCATTCAATAATTTCTGCTGTTATAATTACTAATCCTGAAATAATTTTGGCATCTAGTAAAACTCTTACAGCAGTCTCCCTAAACTGCTCAGAATACAGTATTTGAAAATACAGAGAGCTGCAGAGAAGCATAAGAAACTGATCTGAGCATAAAATTCTCTGACATGACTCAAGTCAGGCTGGTAATTTCACACGAAGGCTGGCCTACAGCTCAAGCAAGTTCCTGTCACGCCAGGTGGTGTATGGAAGGCAGGCTGCCATGGGAGGTTTCACAGTTTCCAGCGCAGTGTGTTACAAGGGCATGCGAACTTGTCAAACTTATTATTGCAGAGTTCAGCAGCAAGATGATGATAGTCCTGTGGGTGGTGTCATGACAGGCCTGAGGAACCAGTCCCTTCCAAATTGGAGAGTTCCCTAACGCAAAGTAAGAGAATAGGACTTAGTCCCAAGGGGAACTGGCTGGAAAATACTGGGCATGCAGGTTGTTTGAGTCTTGTCCAAGTTCACAATGGTCACTTCCTTACCCACTGACTTGGCTTAACCAAGCTTTAGTCAGGCCTCTGTCCTCCCCACAGGCCTCAGAACTTTGGCTCACCCCCAAACTTGCAGGCACTAAGGTGCAGAAGATGCTCACTCCATGAACTGGCTGAGCACAGAAACATTTCCTGTGGAACTGTCCCAGTCAGGCTGTCTGCTGGCCCCTCCTCACCTGTCCAGTTTCCCCTCAAAGTCCCTGACATCCCTGCTTATCCATCCCTATAAATGAAGTCTCTTTCTGTTTTGTTTTGTTTGAGATCATTGTGAATGCTGAGATCAGAGTGTTCTCCCTGTTCAACAGTCATTTGGAATGCAGCCTCACTTTTCTTACTCTGGATTTATTTTTCTTTCACATTCCTATTGATGGATCTGCATTATCTTTCTTTCCTCCCACTGATCTCTTGTTCCACTTGCCTTCTTGTCAAATTCCATAGCCACTTTGAATGAGCAACAAATACAGGAATAAAATGATTTCCTTATGTGTACATAAGGAGTGAACATACTGCAAGTATGAGTGGAAAGCCCCCAAATGCATTTCTCCTTTTTTTCCTGAAAAATTCCTCCTACACCAGGTCTCAGCTCACACTTCGGATGCCCCAAATGAATTAGATATCTGGTTCGCTGTTTTTACTCAAATTGCTGTTTATGCTTAGCCCTGCTGTCGCTATTCTCACCCTGCATACCAATGCCTATTTCCTGATTGCTGCTCCAGGTCAGTGTCTTCTTCAGCCCTATCTTCCAGCACCTAGCACAGAGCCTACCACATAGTAGTTGCTCATTAAAACTTTCTTAATAAATTACCAAATAAATGAAATGATGAATGTCCACAAGCCCCAATTCACTGGGGAACTAGCATGCCCCCATTACCAAAAGCAGAAGACAAACTGTGTAAGAGAAATCTGTATATCAATGGCTAGGGAACCTGCAAAAGTAACCTGGTGCAGTGCTTGAAGATCCATAGTAGCAAGACTATGTTGATATAAACCCTATAATGTAATTTGACCGGGGCCAGGTAGGCAGTCACTCCCCTGTTTCATCTTGGCTTAGAAACTAAGCAGAGACTTAATTCTGCAGGTCAGGGTGGTAGCAAGAGATGAGCAAATCAGAGAAAGACACAGAGACTGGGAGGGAAGTTGAGTCCTGCTTCTTTTCTTTTCTTTTTTTTTTTTTTTTAAGATTTTATTTATTTGACAGAGAGAGAGAGACAGTGAGAGAGGGAACACAAGCAGGGGTAGTGGGAGAGGGAGAAGCAGGCTTCCCACTGAGCAGGGAGCCCGATGTGGGGCTCGATCCCAGGACCCCAGGATCATGACATGAGCCAAAGGCAGGCGCCTAACGACTGAGCCACCCAGGCACCCCAAGTCCTGCTTATTTTCATTAGTAACTTAACTTTGTGTTTCATGCTATTTTCACCAACCTGAACACCACTCTCAAACTATTGCATACCCGTTCATTTTAATTTCCCATTTTCATCTCCCCAGTTTTCCATCTGCTTTCCTCTGATCCAGTCAAAAATTTGCGAACAATTCTCAATCCTTATTATATTCATTTTTTTACCCCTATCTAAATGGAATCCTCAGACTGTGACATTTTCTTTTTTAAATTAGTTTAATGGAGATCTAGTGTTGGGAAACATGCTGAAATTCTAACCTTCTGAATAAAAACTTATAAACTTTTAATGAACTTCACTACCCAAGAGCCTGCTTTTATTACAGTATCAAAATAATGCAGATCACAAAGCTGCGTAATGGTGAGACTGGCAAAAGGTGTTGAATGACAAATTCCTTAAGCTGGTGAAACTGGGACACTTGTTTCATGAAATTCACAGAGCATTGGTATGTGTTTCATTTAGTCAGGTAACAGATGCTTCATTTAATTGCATCAATGTGTGATTCTTTGGACGAGGGCACATAGGGTATGCATTCAGAGAGAAAAAACAGTATTAATATAATGACAATTAGAAGTTTTTTTTCCAAAAATAACAGTGGTCTATAATTATTATTATAGTTAATAAACTATATTTTGTTGAAAGCAACATTAAAATATTATAAAAAGAAATGCAAACTATAGAACAATAATAACATTCCAAAAGAGAGAGTAATTTTAAAATAGATTTTTGCATATTGAGCCATAAATTAAATTACTTACCATGAGCTCTATTTTGTTCTAAAGGACTTTTGCTGTATTTTTATTGCTGTTACTGCTATTTTGGGATAAAATAATCTTCTCACAAAGAAATGTGCTTATTTTGTGTTTTTTTATTATTTGTGTTTATTATAAAACAATTGTATGAGCTGGGTTTACTATAATGCATCATGTTATGAATACTGGTTATTGGTATTATTAATATTTTTTTCCTTCTTTCCTCTTAATCAATGTATCATCCTGTCAGTTTGCAAACTGGCCCTATACAAACATGGCAAGGGGAGACCAAAGAAAGAGGCACATTATTCTGGATTGGTAGGTGACAGGTTTTAATAAGTTAGGGTACTTACATATGAAGCTTGTCTTGGGCAGTTGCAAGACCAATAGATTTCCACATCCACCCACCAAAATCTTAAAAGTTTATGTAGAGGCCTTAATTGGACTCAGTCATGTTTACCGTCCCCATGGTCCCAGCAACACATTGCTCTCTCAAGAGTGTGTCCTTGGGTTGTGTCTTTCTAGTGCAGAGAAGACAAGTGTAATACATGTTCCAATCACAGGGGAAGGGGTGAGGAGACTATTGTCCAGGTCCGGCTTGAGGGTCAACTGCTAGGCATGTCCTTTCAGTTATCTCCTCCAACATAGCCATGTTCTGGTTTTATTTAAAAAAAATACTGCATGATATCTACTGTGTTCTTTTGAACATCCCTCCAGTGGTTAAATAGTGTGTGGTGGGCTGGGAAAGGGATAAAAAAAATGTAGACAATTCTGATTCCTTCCTTAGTTTGTGTCTGGCTGCCAAAGTTAATATTCCAGCACAGTTCTGGGCTAGATGAGAAGTAGTGTTTAGAGGGAAGCACCACAGGGCAGGGGTATGGAGATACTGCTGAAAAGGAGCACTATGGATCATACTTTCTACTTAGCTGTTCATTACTCTAGCAGGAACAAAAGAGAATGGGTTGATGTTGTATTTATTTGTTTAAACAGTATGTATTGAGTGCAAACTATAGAGGAAGCATTGGTCTAGGCATTAGGTATATATTTTAAGAAATAGAAAAATCACTTCTGCCTCATAAATATTAGATTTCCCTATCAACACCACTAAAACTTTTTTAAGCAGCACTTCCCCTTGAATCAGCCCCAAAGCTGGACTATGACAGAAACAATGAATACATAGCCTTATTCCACAAGGCCTTATGTTCTCGCTGTGGTTCTACAGCATGATGAGCAGTTCATCCATGACAAATTAGCCTATTTTATGTAGCTGTAATATATTATAAACATTTATAATACATATTCGCTTTTTATAATTCCAATTTATAAATCATGGTAAGGGGACCCGATTTCTAGTCATAGTTCCAATAGTTTCTATAAGCTGCATGACGTAATTGCTCTTTAGTTCCTGTGCCCATAAAATGTGAATAGTAATACAGTAAAATTCAATTTTTACTGAGTGGGTCAAGATGAAGATTGTTCCATAAAAATGGATCTTCCCCAAGGGTGGTGATACATATGGACCATTTAACTTAATAACTGTACAGCGGGGGCGCCTGGGTGGCTCAGTCGTTAAGCGTCTGCCTTCAGCTCAGGTCAGGATCCCAGGGTCCTGGGATCGAGCCCCACGTCTGGCTCCCTGCTCCACGGGAAACCAGCTTCTCCCTCTCCCACTCCCCCTGCTTGTGTTCCCTCTCTCGTTGTGTCTTTCTGTCAAATAAATAAATAAAATCTTTAAAAAAAAAGTTTAAAAAAATAAAAAAATAATAATAATTGTACAGCGGAGGGAGTGGGGAAGGGGAGTCCTTTATTCTACTCTAATAATGAAGGGGACAATATGTACATTTTTAAATTTATTTTAACTTTTGTGAATGAATTATGATGCAAAACAACTCAATTAAAAATAACTAAATTAAAGGTCCATAGTAAATTTTGCTGTCTGATCACACATATTTTCAAGCCATTATTTCCTTTATGAGAGCTGACAGACATGTAAGCTCCAGTTTTACTCTTTCTTCCCTCCCTCCTCCTTTTCTCCATCAGTATTCTACTTTCTCTTAACACTGCAGGCTCTTGAGAGACCTCAGGCTTACTGAGCCAAATTTCATGAGACACCTGTTCAAAGGTTTCTCCTTTACATCTCTGAAAGTGAAAAAGCCCCACAGGCCATATTCTGTTATAATTCAACTGTGTCTAACACATGGGAAGATTTAAAAATATTCGTTTTTAAAACATGAGTTTAAAAACAAATTAATGAATATATAAAGAAGCTTTTCTGTAGAAGAATATTCTTTTATTATAAGTCAAGGCTAATGCATCTTCAGTTTTAATTGATAAACTACACAAGGGGAGGCTCTTTTTTACTGGGATTCCTAAGTAAGAGACTGACTAAGGAAAATTCTGTTGTCTTTATTTTTGGCTTTGGTCCTTAAATAGTTGTCTAGGACATTACTTTAGGAAATAAAAATTTGGCCCTGACTAAACTATAATGTAAATATTTAAATATTTAAATATTACCATGCTCAAAATTGGATTAGTGGAATCTCAAATGTGCCTTTGTATCTTAGTTTCTAGAAAATCCCAACTTAAATTTAATCAACATTTCTGTTGGGTTTTTAAAAATCAACTTCTCTTTGTTACCTTCTCTACTGTGTTTAGATAACTGAAGGGAAGATATGTTTTGTGTTATACAACTCACATCTTGGATTATAGGAAGAAAACTGACCTCTTACAGAACCAGATCTGTTTAGAATGTTTTGTTCTACTTCATTCATGTGTGAATAAGCGTTGGGCATCTTTCTGTAAAGTTATAGCACTTTTTAAGAAACAAGACTGTTTCACTTCTTCATGGATTTAATAAAGAGCCTAGGACTGATCTATGTCCCTTACAAGTACTTGACCAAAATAGGTTCACTTGACTTCTCAAAAAATCCTAGGCTTTGTTCAAAACTGTGGACACTGAGAAGGTATAGCACAATTGTAAATAAATTTTATTAAAGTGAGTCACACAGTTCATTTTAAGGACGAGCTCTTAGGATTATACTTTTTTTTTTTTTTTTGGTGTGGAGGTAACCATCGGGTCTATTCTTCTTTTCCTATTTTTCAATTTCCCACTGAATGCTAGGTCGGGAATCCAAAGATAGCAGCCTTCCTCAATTAGAAAAGCCTACTTAATTTCATGCATACATTTATTCATCCACAACATTAAAAAGCTGGAATGTAACTTTTTGCTATACACAAATGCAAATGGATATATCTGTGTGCTTATATGTATATATATATGACATATATATATACATATACGTATATATACATATATATTATACATACACATATTAAAATATTACTTTTTAAAAGATGCTTTCCCTTTATTTTAATGAAGGAACCATTGCAAATCATTCAAAATACTTCTTTTTTTTCAAAATACTCACTTTTAAAACTTCATTGAAATTCTACTGTTTCTTATTACTCTCATTTCTCTATGCCAAAGAACATTTTTAATTAAGGTTATATGCATCCAGGGTCATTAATAATCTGCAGATTAATTGCCACCACATGATTGTAAGATGGCCACTCTGGAAAGGTTATAAATTATATTTAAGTTCTAAATTCTAGTCCATTCAAACTGAATGAAAATACAGTGGGGGCTGATTAGCTGAGAAAATTGAGGGAAAGTGAGGTCAAGAAAAGAAATAGGTAAAAAAAAAAAAAAAGCAATAGTTAGAGGATACTAGGTTAACTATTCCATTTTATCTATGTTAGTAAAGTTAGAGTTATGAAAAATTTACCAAATATGAAAGTGTCAACTCAGTTGACTTTAGAAATGTTTACATATGCAGATGGAGATACTATTGTGGTATTTTATTCCAGGTTTTCATAAAGTCTTATAGCTTGTAAACTATGTTAACATCTTAACTTTAAGAATTAATTATATAAGAAATATATGTAATTTCAGATTTTCCTATACTGCACATATAATGGAAAATTATATCAGCATTTTAAAATTACTAATTAGAATTTCTTCATAAATCATAACTTATTAAATAAAATTTCTCTAGATATTACCTTCTATTTCTGGCAGCTACACAACAATATATGTGAAATTTTATTATACACATCCTCTTTTAATACTTCCAGTACTAATTTACATATTCTAATATCAGTTTTACTTGAGTAATATTACTATGCACATCTGAAATTTGCTACCTGCAGGCCTTGATCATTAAGAGCTGCTCTTCAAATAGTCAGAGGAGTTACAATAGAATTTCAGAGTAGGTTAAAATAACCAGTAGTGACTAGATATGCTTTTATTATGTCTTCCTATTTCTATATTATTTTTAGCTGAAGAAAAAAGAATGTAATTACATACAAACAAAAAACAAAAAAATTTGGACAGAAGTATTTCACTTAAGAAGGCTAAAACCATATATACAAAATTTATAAGAGACTGTAATAAGAATAGGAACTAAGGTATAGGTAATTAAGTCAGTTAATTGCAAAATTCTATTTTATAAAAATAGGGGAGAGAGATGAGGGGAGAAAGGGATATATTACTAAAAAGCCATAAAATAAACCAATTTTTATTTTTTATTAACCCTAACAGAATAACAATTTTTAGCTTTATTGAGATATGTTTTGCATACCACAAAATTTACCTGGTTAAGTTGTGCATACAGATCGATGGTTTGTAGCATATTTATAGATTTGTATGACCATCAGCACAATCTAATTTGGAATATTGCAACCCCTCCAAAAGAAATTTTGTACGTTTTAACAGTCATTCTCATTCTCCTCTCAGACTTCTCTTCCCATGTACCACCAACTCAAGGCAAACACTAATTTTTGCATCTGCCTATTCTGGAAATTTCACACAAATGGCATAATACAGTATGTGATATTTGTGATTAGCTTCTTTCATATAACAGAATGTTTTAAAGGTTAGTCCATGAGGTAGCATGCATTGATACTTTATTCTTTGTTATTACTAAATAATATTTCCTTAAATGTATATATGAAAGTTTGCTTATTCATTCTTTAATTAATAGACATTTAGTTTATTTCCACATCTGTCTCTTATAAGTAATGCTGTTATAAATATTCTTGCACAAGTTTTTGTGTAGACATATATTTTCATTTCTCTTGGGTATACAAAGAGCAATTGAATTGCTGGGTCATATATGGTAACTCCATATTTAGCATTTTGAGGAACTGTCAAATTGTTTTGCAAGGTGGCTGCCCCATTTTAAATTCGCCTCAAGAATTTATAAGTTCAGGGACACCTGGGTGGCTCAAGCAGTTAAGTGTCTGCCTTTTGCTCCGGTCATGATCCCGGGGTCCTGGGATTGAGTCCCGCATTAGGCTCCTTGCTCAGTGGGGAGCCTGCTTCTCCCTCTGCCTGCCACTGCCCCCTGCTTATGTGCTCTCATTCTCTCTCTCTCTCTATGGCAAATAAATAAATAAAATCTTATAAAAAATTTATAAGTCCACCAACAATTTCCAAGGTTTCTAAAATTTGTTACTGTCTGTATTTTTGATTATTGCCTTCTTAGTGAGTATGAAATGGTCTCCCACTGTAGTTTAGATTTGCATTTACCTAATGGCTAATGAGGTTGAACATCTATCCATGTGCTTATGGGCCATGTATGTCTTCTTTGGATAAAAATTCTATTTAAATAACTTCTGATTTTTTTTTTCTTTTTCAAGTTTTTATTTAAATTCTGGTTAGTTAACAAACAATGTAATATTAGTTTCAGGAGTAGAATTTAGTTATTCATCACTAATATACAACACCCAGTGCTCATCACAACAGAAGCCCTCCTTAGTACCCATCATCCATTTAACCCCCCCTCTACCACCTCCCTTCCAGTAACCCTCAGTTTGTTCTCTATAGTTAAGAGTCTATTTTCTGGTTTGCCTCTCTTCCCCCTCCCACCCATGTTCATCTGTTTTATTTCTCAAATTCCACATATGAGTGAAATCATTTCTGAATGACTTATTTCACTTAGCATAATATTCTCTAGCTCCATCCATGTCTTTGTAAATGGAAATATTTCATTCTCTTTTATGACTGAGTAATATTCATATGTATATATATATATATGTATGAATATTATATAAGAATATCACATCTTCTCTATTCATTCATCAGTTGATGGGTATTTGGGCTCTTTCCATAATTTGGCTATTGTTGATAATGCTGTTATAAACATCAGGGTGCATGTATCCCTTTTGTATCTTTGGGGTAAATATCTAGTAGTGCAATTGCTGGATCTTAGGGTAGTTCTCTTTTTCACTTTTTGAGAAACCTCCATACTGTTTTCCAGAGTGGCTGCACCACTTTGCATTCTCACCAACAATGAAAGAGGGGTCCCCTTTCTCTGCATCCTTGACAACATCTGTTGTTTCTTGTGCTGTTAATTTTAGCCATTTTGACGGTGTGAGCTGATATCTCATTGTAATTTTGATTTGTATTTCTCTGATAATGAGTGAAAAAGCAAAGCAAAGCTGGAGGCATCACAATTCCGGACTTCGAGTTATATTACAAAGCTGTAGACAGTACAATACTGGCACAAAATAGATCAATGGAACAGAATAGAAAACCCAGAAATGAACCAACAACTATATGGTCAACTAATCTTTAACAAAGCAAAAAAGAATATCCAATGGAAAACCCAGTCTTCAACAAATGGTGTTGGGAAAACTGGACAGCAACATGCAAAAGAATGAAAATAGATCACTTTCTTACACCATACACAAAAATAAATTCAAAATGGATGAGAGACCTAAATGTGAGATAGGTACCCAGCAAAATCCTATGGAAGAGCACAGGCAATAACCTCTTTGACATCAAAGGTAGCAACTCTTTTCTAGATATGTCTCCTGAGGCAAGGGAAACAAAAGCAAAAATAAACTATTAGGACTTCAACAAGCTTAAAAGCTTCTGCACAGTGAAGGAAACAATCACCAAAACTAAAAGGCAACCTACAGAATGGGAGAAGATATTTGTAAATGGCATATCTGATAAAGAGTTAGTATCTAAAACCTATAAAGAATTTATCAAACTCAACACCCCAAAAAACAAATAATCCAGTTAAGAAATGAGAAGACATGAATAGACATTTTTCCAAATAAGACATACAGATGGCTAAGAATTTCCTCATTTTTAAATTGAGCTATTTGACTTTTTTTTGTTGAGTCATTAGAGTTTTTTTTAATAAATTCTTAATACAAGTCCTATGATATATATATATATATGTATGATTCACAAATATTTTCTCCAATTCTGTGGGTTGTTTTTTCAATTCTCTTTGATGCCTTTACATCTCCATCTCTCACAGTTGGGCATAGTCTAATTCCTATTTTTAAAAAGTTCCCTACAGTTAACTCATAGAATTTCTGCTTCCCCAACTGAACCCTTTGACATATAGCATTTGACAGTGTTAACTGCCAATCAGTACATTAATTAGATAATCTCCATTATTTGCCTGTGTAATACTAAATTATCTATTTCCTTCTTTCCTTTCTTTTCTTTTCTTTCTTTTTTTTCTTTCTGTAACCTCTCTACCAGCTTTTACTGTCATTGATTGCCTATGTCTGTTTCTCTTTATACACTCTGAGTACAAATGAATTTTTGGCTCATTGTTCATCTTTGTATTTTCATCCTCAAAGAATTCATCCATTCCCTGCGTTTCAATTTCATTTATTTTTATTTGATTAAAAAATTAATTTGAGTATAGTTGACACACAATGTTACATTAGTTTGAGGTATACAACATAGTGATTCAAAAAGTTATTATGTTATGCTATGCTCACCACAAGTGTGTATACCTTCTGTCACCATAAAACACTATTACAGTATCATTGACTATATTCCCTATGCTGTACCTTTTATTACCATGACTTATTCCATAACTGGAAGCCTGTATCTCCCACTCCCCTTCACCCATTTTGCCCATCCTCCCACTCCTCTCTCCCCTGGCAACCATCAGTACTTATCAGAGCAAGTGTACATATATATATTCAAACTCTCTTTTTAACATTACCACTTGGATATTCCAACACTATGAAAAGAAGCAAATTGGCACCCTCTCTCTTTCATTAGTACAACACCCCTTCTACCTTGTTTTTCTCTTCTCAATTCCAGATGTCAGTTGTGTCCATCATTGTATTCCATTTGTCTTATCTTTACTCTGCTTGTTCCATTTGTCTTATCTTTACTCTGCTTGTTCATCCTCAGCACGGAGATTACTATAGCAAACTCATAGTTTCCTATGAAACGATTTCTCTCTTTTCTAAGCAACCCTGCATAATTTTTCAGAATATGTTACAATGAACAAAATTTTGTTTCACATTCTTCCTCAGAAATTGTTTTGTTTTCTTTCTTAATGTATTTTATACCTACAGCTCTCCAAATTTATCAGTACTCCCACACTCCCAGGAACTGATCTTAGACATGGACATTGCAATGTCCTTCCTGAACTTGACATTAATTCTTACCTTTCAACATTTACTCAGACTGCTTCATTCTACCATTTTTTTTTTTCCTTTTCCTTTATCGGTATTCCATTTCTTCTTCATTCCACCACAATTTTTTTCTACTATAGCTTTACCATTCCAGAATTTAAAATTAAAAAAAAAAATGTTTCTTCATTCTCTCATATTTGACTAGATTAATTGGTCAGTATTGCTTTTTGTTTTTGTTTAAAGAACTCATAGATTTTCTATTCCCAAGAGTTTTCAAATTTGAGAATGTCTGTTTTTTTTTACTTGAATGTCAACTTTTAAGGCATAACTTTCTTTGACTTTCTCTGTTCTTCAAATTTTGTTGACTCTACTGTTACCTTTTGTAACTGGGTTTCTGCAAAGAGACCTGGATAAATCAAGTGTTTATCTTGCATTTTTCTATCTCTCTTTTTCATTTATTCTTTTTTCCCTCCGGGTGTCTGTCACATTTTTTATGTTTGGTAAAATCTTAACAATCATATGTTCTGATGTTTAGAGCTTTGTTTTGAATTTTGCCATGCAAGAAGAGCTCTCTATTGTCTGCTATAGTTCACTCTTCATTACATTATCAGTGATCTGCTTTTGATTTTGAGCATTTGTTACATAATGTAGGCCGAGGAAATTTTTATTTAGTTAGGACTGTGTATATCTCATTCCAATATGCATTTCATAACTTTGGATTTGAAACATAACTCAGTCCATAGCACTGGAGCTTTGACTTACAAGATTGATGAGTCCCAGTTATTCACTTTCCATGTTTCACCAGTTTCTTCCACATAGCTATTTCTTCAACTGCCTGAGGATATCCATGAAGACTGTTGATTTTCAGATTGGAGTCTGTTGATGAGAATTTTTTTTTCTACATACCAATGTGGCTTCTATGTATAAGAATATGATTAGGAGCCTTTCCATGGTGTTAATACTCCCTCATTTTATTCCCTCTCTTACCTTTCTCTCTCTCTCATGCACACACATACATACACACACACACACAGTTCACCACTTACTGAAGTTGATGTGATCCTTTCTTTGTTTAGGTACTAGGGGCAACGAAGTGTGTATATGTGTGTATACGTGTTTTAGTTCATTATCAAATTACTGCAATTTGATTCTGTAGTTTCTGTAGTTCTATTCTCTCCTCTTAAATAAGAATATTCACGCATTATGTTAATTATTACAGGTTGTATCTTAAATAGTTCTTTATAGAGTATTTTAATGAGCTCATTTGTTGATACCAGGCATACCTTTAAAAATATAGCTGTTATACTTTAGATTTGTATGCAACATTTAATTGCGTTTGAAATGGTTTACTTTTATCTCAGAATAGGCTATGTTATATTTTGGTGACAAGAAACACCAGACCCCAGTGGCTTTACAACCAAAATTTATTTCTTGCTCCTGCTATTCCATATCAAGTTTCAGTGACTCTTAGGGACAGCTGACTTCCATTTTATGGCACAACGTTCTGGATGGTTTTAAGCTTGTGGCCACTCTCTATCAAGATGGGCTACCATGACCACTGTAAAAGGGAAGAAAGAAGGCTGTTTCCTGCAGGCAGACTTCAGTGCCCAGAGGAAAATATGTGGCTATGCTATTTCAAGGGTGTGAGGGCATGTAATACCAACTTGTGCACAAGTGCAGAAGGAATATAAATTAATGTTGTGCAGCATTAAGTACCATGTATATAAACATACCTTTAGGGGGCGCCTGGGTGGCTCAGCCGTTAAGCGTCTGCCTTCAGCTCAGGTCATGATTCCAGGTCCTGGGATAGAGCCCCACATTGGGCTCCCTGCTCAGCGGGAAGCCTGCTTCTCCCTCTCCCACTCTCCCTGCTTGTGTTCCCTCTCTCACTGTGTCTCTCTCTGTCAAATAAATAAATAAAATCTCTAAAAAAAAAAATAAAAAAATAAACATACTTTTAAAAGGTATTCATATTATTTTTATCTTATAACTGGGACAACAAAAAATGAAATAGGATTTAAAAACTTTCAAATAGGGCGCCTGGGTGGCTCAGTTGGTTAAGCGACTGCCTTTGGCTCAGGTCATGATCCTGGAGTCCCTGGATCGAGTCCCGCATCGGGCTCCCTGCTCGGCAGGGAGCCTGCTTCTGCCTCTGACCCTCCCCCCTCTCATGTGCTCTCTCTCTCTCATTCTCTCTGTCTCAAATAAATAAATAAAATCTTAAAAAAAATAAAAAATAAATAAATAAATAAAAACTTTCAAATATATAACTAAAGAGAAAGAATAATTTAGACTTCTTTCTAATGCATTCCTTTGTAGAGATGGAAGCTTAAAGTATTGACCTGCATTTTACTACTCCTAAAAAAGCCAACACATTTTTCTCAAATGAAAACAGACTAGCAGAAGCTACTGTACTAAAAAAAAACACCCCCCCCAAAAAAAACTGACTGACACTGTTTCATTAATTATTTTCTCAATTCTTCCCTGTTTAGTACAATGAAGGTCAATAGATGCTACAGATAGAATTTTTTTCCAGTTTCAAAAAGTTCGTCTTCTCTTAGTTAATAAATCTGAAAGGAAAACATGAGGGATGGCTTAGAAAATGCTTAAGCACTGAACAAAAACTTTAAATTAAAGATCTATAATTTGCTGTCTATTAATCATAAATAGAGAAACTGAGAAATATGTCAAAATTATAAGTAAATTGAAACAAACAAAACAAGAATGGCAACTTTTGAAGGAGAAATTGATGTTTTATTTAAAAAGTTTAAATATGTAAATACATGTGTTCCTTGGGTTTTATGACATGGTGCTCAAGCATAAACTGATGAGTTAAGCACCAGGCTAAAAAAGAGAATAGCTCCAGACAGGTAAGTGAGAGAGGAAGAACGGAAAGCAAAGGCAATCTCTGGGGTTGCAGGGTAGGCCAGCTGCTATTTCCAGTGCTGCCTTTAAATACTATAACTTTTTTTGTTTTTCTTTGTTTTAGAAAATGTCATGTACCATGAGCTGCAGCTTTGTTCCAGTTTCACTGCCTGTCATAGTCACCGTTGACAAAGCCAATCTTTCTCCTGCCAGTCTGAGTTCAACCGTACTGCTGACTTCCTCCCAGAGTGTGGAAAATTTATTGCAAAGCAAGGTGCACATTATGCTTATAGCTATTGCAGCAATGCTGGCAATAATCTACTGGCAGAACCCCAAGCAACTGCTGTATGTGACAGAGGAGAGTAAACTCCTAAAGCACAGTGCGTCCTATATTGTATGTGAGAGTGTGCATTAGTAAACAGCCCTCTGTTATGATTGGTAAATCCTCCATTAGCAGCCATAATTTCCAGTGCTTATATCATTTACTATTTACACATTTTAACAATAAAGCAAACAAAGATTTTGTGCATGCATTAATTAGAATGAAGATCTAGATGTTAAAAACAGAATTATAGTAAAAAGATCTTCCATGGTGTAGGGCTTGCACAGTAAATGGAAATGCATGTTTCAGGTTTCAGTTTTAGGAAAAAAAAATTTTTTTTGCTTTAATAGAAGTCAGTGAAACTTCTTTTATAATCTTAATATTTTTGAGTCTTTATTAACAAAAGGGTAGATTAAAGTTTCTTCCACATGCAGCAAGGGCTAATATTCAAAGGTACAGCATTTTCAATGAGATACCATGTGTTTAAATCCCATCTCTAAAATTTATTGCCTGTATAACCTTGAGCCAGTTGCTCATCAGCTCTGTATTAAATTCTCTAATCAGTAAAATGGAAGAAATAATAATACTTATTACCCGGAGTTGTAGCAAGAATGAAATGAATTGATATGGGTAAGATGACTGAAAGGATGTCATGTAGTAAATGCCAAGTAAGCTTAACTATTGTGGTTAGAATATTGTCATCCCTTCTTTTGTCTAATCATTGTTTAACGCCCTGCAAAGTCTGACCTTATATTTCCTATTCAAAGGTATTTGAGTCAAAGTCCCTTACTCTGGCACTTAACATTCTCTGTAACTTGAACAATATTAGTTCTTAAACAAGGAGGAATTGAGCCCCTTAGGAGACATTTGAGGTCAGTCCCAAACTCATCTTCTATTAGCCCACATCACTAAGGAAAGGAAAGCACCATCTCCTCTTTCTTCCATCAAGTACTGGTATCTTAATCTCACTGTCTGACTGTCCTGATTCACTCAATCCTGGTTCCTTGACCATTGTTACTCACTCCTATCCCTTTTTGATATACCCTCTGGAAACTTCATGATATTAGTAACGTTGAAGGCTTTCTCCACTTTATGGAAGTAACTGAAACTTAATCACCTAAGAACATTCAGATATCCCTCTTCAATATTGGCTCCTCCTTCTCCAGCAGATCCTAACCTAAATTCACTCCTTAATTTGGCACATAGGGATATCAGTAGTATGCTTCTATCTTCCTCTCCAGACTCATCCCTGCCAGATACCTACCTCACAAATTATAGGTTAGTATCAAAACATGTCTTCAAGTTTTCTGCAGATGCTGTCACTTTATTTATTTATTCACCCATCCATGCAGGATTTAATTCATCACACATCAATTGAGTATCTGTTGTGTAGACAGCATTATGGAATGTGTCAGCTATTTAGCCATGAACAAAGGCAGATTCTTACCCTGAACCCATGTTGCTCCAAAGGTATGCTATTTCAAACTTTAATTCTTTTCCTTGTGTTTTTTTTTTTTTTTATTTTTTGTTTTTTTTTTTTCTGATCAACTAGAAAAATTGTAAACATCTTTTATAATTTGGTTGAGAAATTAATTCAATCAGGAAAATTTTTTCACACTTTTGTACCCCTAATCTGAGGTAGATTCCCTTGCTCCTTATGCAAAGATCATGTTCCCCTATATGTCTATTACTAGGTTTATTGGATTATGTGGAATTCTCTGTTCCAAGATTAAGATTTCCTGCAGGTAGGGATCACATTCATATTCATATCTCCAACTCCTAGCACAATGTCTGATATATGTATTAGCAACTGAGTAAGTGATTGATTCTAAATTGTATATATCACTTAAGGAGAGATCTAATACCCCTTTTATCACAGAGACCCATTTAGACTGAAGCATCTCCTAACTGACTCTCTTCTTCATCTACCACAAAATCTAACTCTGAATTTCAATACTCAGTGTTTTGAATAAGTAAATATTAGTCTTATTTTCCAGGCACAATTAAAATCTTACAAGATCAGTAGAAGACAGAGATTTATCATTATTTAATATCCCCTACTGACCTATATTAGTGCTGGAAACAAAATAAGTAATTTCTCTGTATAAAAATATAAGATGTCAACCTCACACCTGATGCTTTGCAAATTTCAAGTGGAAGATACTTGAAGGTACTTTTATTAAAGATGACTATAGTCAGAAGTGAAACTGGGGCATCATTTGATTAATATAAAATACAAAATTAGGGTCAGCATGCCTAATGTTTTCTCAATTTGATAATATTTGGCTCCAATTGAATATTATCATCTCAAATCTAAATATGAAAATAAAATAATGGTTTAATTTATACTCAATCTTACTCACTATGGAACAACAGACTAATTTATCTTTGAGATCCTTTTGTGAATGATATCTATGTTAGGGGCCCTTTGTGTAGTGTTACTATTTTTTAATTATAAATTATTTATTTAAAAACCTACAAAAGCTGAAGTTTGTACTAGTGAAATATGTGTTTACTGTGTTTCCTTGACAAAGGAACTGAAGTTGATACAGGCAGGGTGTGTGAAAGATGATTTTGGAGCTCAGAAAGGGAAGCTATTTTCAGAGATGGTTACAATATATGGAGAGACTTAATATAAAATGTTAATAGTTCTTTAATTGAGTGTGATTATATGATCATTTATATTTGTTGACCCCTCTCAGCCTAATTTTCTGGTCCATTTAGAGGTGAAAGGTAAGGAAATGCAGACTCATAAATGTTTAATTTATTATTTAATCACACTTCTCGCAGGTCTGACCAAGAAGACCTTACACTTCCCCTGGTCTTGACTAAGCTGTAGGCAGGTTTTGTTTTTCTTAGAGAATTTTTTTTATAAAATTTTCAATTATAAATTCTTTCTCCACCCCTTTGAGATGTAAATCTTCTGCAATCCAGAAATGTCTTTCTGAAGGACCTAAGACCCATCACTTTGAAATGTAATCATAAAGAAAGACAGAGTCCCTATCCACCAAACTCTGGGAGGGTGGGAGCCTAGCTTCAGTAAAGGTCAATTAACAAACACAGATGGCCTAAGCACATGGACTCACCTCCCACCTAATACCCTCCAGTACTCTTCCATTATCTCACGTTACCTTTGAAAAAGCACGGAGTTGAATTCAGTCTCTCTCCCTGATTGCGATAGTCTTGAATAAAGTCTTCCTTGTCTGCTTAACTAGTCTGATACAACTTTTCTTACAGAATTCTTAGGAGGTGCAAGGCCAATAGTCCAAGAAATATACAAAATCTGTCACCACTCCTACTCTTTTTCTCACTTGTGTTACCTTACTTCATATTTTCCTAATTTGGGCTGATTAGTATTCATATTGTCTAATCTCAGTTTCAAGTAAAATATATGGAACAACTCTCTTTCTCTTTTTTTACTTCATCATTATTTTAAACCAAGTTCTTTAAAAATCTTTTTTGATCTTTAAATAAGGCTATGGGAAGTGTGAGTTTATCGGAAATACGTATGAGTACATGCCTGAAGGCAGTTTAAATGAGGAAAGCAATTTGAGTTCCTCAGACTTGACCTAAAATGTGTTGCATAAAATACAAATTAGTTAACCCACTTAGAAAAGAACTTATTCAAACACTGATTCTGAGAGGCACAAATCTGGAAGTGAACTGAAAGTGAGGCCTGGACTCAGAGGCAGATCTTGGTCAGAGAGCTGCCATCCAAACCTCGGTTCTGCTCTAGGCTAACTTGTGAGGTGTGGACTTCAGACTCTTTTATTTCAAGATTATTCCCTTAACTCCTCTCCCATCTCATGACCCCTCACTGCAGACTTTATTACAGAACGTCTCACATAACTGAATTTATCTCCTCAGGAAGTCACCATTCTATTTTTACCAAGTCTCTCCACTCCATTCTATTCTTCCCAGGTTCTGTTCACTGATGAGTCAATCTGATGAGTGATGTGAACAAGTGAGCTTATTAGGTTGCCTTTGCAGGTACCATATTTGTGTTTTAACAGGGACCTCTGGAGAGAGAAATTTAACCCTATGGTGACCATACCATACATCTTGACTAACCCAGTAAAGTTAATAGCCCCAGTTGTGCTAGTGTAAGTACTTATACTAAGCCCTTTCACTCTCAACAGTACCCCAGTCTGGGCATAAATTTAAATGGGCACCCTCTGTATTTCAAAAAGTGCCTCTAATGATGGAAGTTTCAGATATAAAGGCAAAGTGTTGGGGGAGAATACTGCCAGATTCTGGGGACTTCAAAATCATAACATAAGAGGAATTTTCTAGGGTTGCTCATATTTAAATGAAGGGGGAATGGGTTAGCCTGGTGATGGGTATTAAAGAGGGCGCGTACTGAATGGAGCACTGGGTGTTATACACAAACAATGAATCATGGAACACTGCATCAAAAACTAATGATGTAATGTATGGTGATTAACATAACATAATAAAATAAAAAAGAAAAAATAAATAAATAATAGAGCATGGAAGTATTTTAATGAATAATTTTAAAGTATTAAGAAAGTAATATCATTGCTGTTGCTCTAAAAATATTTAGGCTTAAAAAAACATTGCATTAACCAGAAAACAGACTTGTAACTATAGAGAACAAACTGAGTATTACTGGAGGGATGTGGGGGGGTGGGTGGAGAAAATAGGTGATGGGGATTAAGTAGGGCACTCGTGATGAGCACTGGGTGTTGAAGTGATGAATCACTAGATTCTACACCTGAAACTGTTACACTGTATGTTAACTAATTGGAATTTAAACAAAAACTTGGGGAAAAAAATCCCACAGCATTGCCATTCACTCAGCCTCAAGGGTTTAATTTTTTTATGTTCCTATCAATTCTCTCTGCCCCTCTCGAATATTACACCATTCCACATTGTGGTCGCTTCATATTTATTTTATATTATTTCTCTATGGGTAACTGTTTACACTCGTTTCCCTAACTAACTCCCATGCCCATCTTTTATCACTAATGATTTATTCTGCATTTTCCTAAAATGATAATTTTATTGTTTTTGAAGACACCTTTAGTTTATAACTGCGTGAATTATGCAAGCATACACTGTACATCTATTAGTGGTACATACCCAACTTTCTGCTAGAAATCAAATACAGTTGTCTTGATTGCATTCTCAGAACACTCTCATGAGTTTCCTAATATTATCTCTAATTACAGATGATAATACTCAATTTGCAAGTAACACCATGACAATGAAGGTCATCAAAATCTTTTCTAACCACTGATTATTCCAGAGCTTCTTGCCACTGCTTCTTTCATTTTTCCCCAAAGAAAGTACTTGCTCCAGCCATTTGAAATATCTTGCATCTCCTAGAATCTCTTATGTCTTCCACATTTTTGTGTCTCCGAACTTCAAATTACTTCTGCTCAGAATGACCATTTCTAATTTCTCTCTGGAAGATGCCACCTTGTGTTAGAAGAACAAGAGGAGTTCTCAATGCATAGCATAATGTTCATATATTTGCTATAGCATATCTGCAGTGGGTATGCTGTATGTCTATACCTGTGTATAGTTTTTTAAAATTTTTCTAGCCCGCTAGATTAAAATGTCTTCAAATAAAGAATCAAAGGTCATTAATTTTTTGTTCATAGTCCCTAACACTATTTTAAGCACATTATAGGTGCTCAGAAATGTCTGCTTTGATTAGTGAGTGAATGAATAACACTTTATGATGTTGATATTTGGTATTATGAAGTCAAAATACTATACAAATTACCGCCATTAGAAAAGATCAATGAGGAGCGCCTGGATGTCGTTAAGCGTCTGCTTTCAGTTCAGATCATAATCCCAGGGTCCTGGGATCGAGCCCCACATCGGGCTCCCTGCTCCGCGGGAAGCCTGCTTCTCCTTCTCCCACTCCCCCTGCTTGTGTTCCTGCTCTTGCTATCTCTCACTCTGTCAAATAAATAAATAAACTCTTAAAAAAAAAAAAAAAGAAAAGATCAATGAGTTGCATCTAGCCATTGTTACATAGTAATCACTGTTTCAATTTGATACTTTAATGACCTGACAATAAAGAAAATAATTCAGAACTGTGTTTTCTGAACTGATATTTTAAATTTGATTTTAACTACAAAAAGTGGGAAATATTAAAATAAAAGATTTTCTTAATAGATTCCAAGTCTATTTTTCATAACATTACATTTTTGGCAGCTGATCCTTATGGAATAAAAATGATGTGAATCTAATAATAAAATGTAAGCTAGCCAACTCTATTTCCTACAGAATACTCTATAAAATAAATTACAAGAAACCAAACTCTTCTAGACAGTAGAGATGGATAATTCCAATTTATCTTATTTCGTGAGTAAAAATATACCTATCATAAATCCTTTCTTTTAACATAAATGGCTACTGTTAAATTTCTGATGATGCTACCTCCCACAAATTATCACCTAAGAATCTTTAAAAAGAAGCTAAAATATATTATAGATGATTTCATTCTTAGCATTCATATCGATCCATATACTACATTTGAATTATTGCAATCAATTGTCCTTCTAAAACATATTTTATGTAATGATCATAATACCTCATACTAATTCATCATCATGTTGCAAATGCCAAGTACATTTAAATATAAAAGCTGTATTCATCCATAAGCAATAAACATCTATTGGTCTTGCCAGTATAGAATATGTGTGTTCAAACCATAAGAGCAAGAAAAACTTATATTAGTTGACACAGAAATCAACAGTTATGTTTCTCCTCTTTTCCTTTATTTTCTCTGATTTACCATATGTCTTCTATATCCCTTACCTTCCTGGTCATTCATATAGTTTCCTTTTCCACCACTGGTAGAAGTATATGAGATTAAAAAAAAAAAGATAATATTTAATAAATGAAAGGAACTGTACTTGGCAGTTTACATAAATTGTTACATTTGTAATATAGATCTTATTTCCCTTTCTTTTTCATGTGAGGAAACAGAGGTGCAGTAACAGGTGCATGATGTCTTGAGTGATGCTAACAAATGGTATAGTAACTTAGAGGGAAATCCATTGTAAAAGTCAGAGATGGCTTCATGAAAGAGGCAAAGTGAAGGAAAGGTATGACATGTTAGAATTTGCATAAAGTAATAACTAGTGGAGAATTTGTTTAAGGGAAAAGCTGGTGATAAACTTGACTTAATTATATATAGATTATGAAGGTATCAAATGCTGGATTGGAGTATGAAATTTATTTTTTTATAAATGGGATTTTTTTTAGGTTTTATATGATGCTTTAATGTATGTTTTTTTTTTTTAAGATTTTATTTATTTATTTGAGAGAGAGAATGAGAGAGAGCATATGAGAGGGGTTAGGGTCAGAGGGAGAAGCAGACTCCCCGCTGAGCAGGGAGCCCGATGCGGGACTCGATCCAGGGACTCCAGGATCATGACCTGAGCCGAAGGCAGTCGTTCAACCAACTGAGCCACCCAGGCGCCCGTGATGCTTTAATGTATGTTAAGCTACATTTTAAGAACCATAGAGAATCTATTGGAATAAGAAGAGATGTCTGGTGCCAGTTGGAGAATTTTTCAATAATCTATGAAGAGAGTGAAGAATGGACTATGGCTGTGACTTTGGAAGGAAATGGAAGGAAAATATAAATAAATCCGAGAAAATGGGAAGACTTGAAAATGATAGATTACATACAAAGGTTATCTAGAGATGGGAAGGGAAACAGGTGTTCAGGGCAAGGGGAATTTACCTGGTCTTCAAACTTAGCAGATAAACTAAGGTGTCCCTAATGACTTACATCCTACTGAAATCATTCCCCTGAATGCAGGTGGAACCCCTGACTTGCTCCTTTCTAAAAGGCCACTGACAAATGATGAACTGTCACTCTCTCAATTAGCTTATGCTCTACAGCAAAGGTTAAGAAATTTTACTCTTATTTCATCAAACTGAAGAGAGAGAGAGAGACATTCTTGCTAACTTTGAAGAAGCAAGCTACGATGCTATAAGAAGGTCTATGAAAAGGGTTACATGGCCAGGAACTATGGGTCTCCTCTAGGTGCTGAGATTAGTCCTGGACAATAACCAGGAAGAAAGAAGGAACCTAAGTCCTAAACCACAAGGAGATGAATTTTGCCAATAGCCTCAGGAGCTTAGAAGTGGATTATTTCTCAATCAAGTTCCCAGATGTGAATGTAGTCTGAGCTACATCTTGACTGCAGCCTTGTGAGATCCCTGGACTAATTTTTTTTTTCCAAACTATTAACCCATGAAAATTAGGAAATAATAAATATGTGTTGTATTATGAAATAATAAACATGTATTATAAGCACTAAGTTTATGGTAATTTGTTATGCAATAAGAAGAAACTAATATACCAAATATATAATTGGGATAATCCCATCTGTTATTGGCACAACTCCCAAACTACTAATTAGATCACTCTCTCGTTGCATAAAGGCTATGATGGGGTGAAAGCTGAATGACAGCCTCAGCAACAGCTCCCTTCTGCAGTCAAGATAATAAATAAGAAAACAAAAATCATGTCATGGTGGCACAGTGGGAAGGTTCTAAAATTAAATGCATTCATGAAGTATATAGAGAATGAAAGGCTGGGGATCCCTCTGATTTCTCCACTTAATTCACCACGTTGGTTCCTGCAGTAAAGCCTCCAATCCTGGATGACACTAACCTTCTACAAAATTAACTTAACAGCACCACTTTCACTCACCATACCAGATGTGATAACTGCTAGAGCAGATTTTTATGCTCTCCAGGTTTTGGCATATAGACATTGACTTTGTGAATGCATTCTTTTCTATCCTTATCATAAAAAAAAGGATAAGGCACAGTTTGCACCCATATGGAACAGACAATAATATATATTTCCAGCCTAGCACAGAGGAGTATGCTAACTCTTCAATTACATATAATAATATTGACCAAAGAGATTGAGACTATCTAGACATTTTGCAGAACATTAAAATGACCCATTACCTTAATGGCATCATGCTAATTTGGTTACATGAGCAAGAAATGCCTAGCATGTTAGAGGCCTTGGTTGATACATCCACTCTAGAGGGTAGAGGATGAACCCTATGAAAATCACCACATCCCATTACCGCTTCATTCACTTCTTCAGGAGTTCTGTGGTTAGGGCCATTTTGGCACATGATGTCTAAAATAAAAGACAAATTAGAACATCTTTGCCCATGACTATAAAGAAGTGTTTATAACTCCTTGCAGAACTTTTCACATTACAGAGGTAATATATTTTACATCTAGGAATATGGCTCAGGTCCATGTTTTGAGTGACATTAAGGCTGCGGGTTTTGATTGGGGTATAGAGCAAGAGGTCCGGTCTGTGGTGCAAGCAGCCCTGCCCCTTGGGACTTGTGATCTGCCCAAATCTGTGAGTGTAGATGTATCAGTGGGTGGAAAAAGACACGTGACATTTATGACAAGCCCTAGTAACAGAACAATGATGCAGGACCCCAAAGATCTAGACTAAGGTCATACCATCTTTTAAAAAAACATCCCGTGGTTGTCCTGGGCATACTATAAATGAAGCACACAAGCACATGGCTTCAAGTGACCATAATTTTGGAATTCTAATTATGAACCAAATTATTTCCGTTCATCAAGTCATTAAGGTTGGGCAAGGCAAGCAGTAGTCCATTATAGGATGCAATCAGTACATCTGGGATAGTACAAACAAGACCAGAGAGCAAAAGCAGTCTGCAGAAGCAAACTATTTTGAACCCATTATCATCCGCCATATTGTACCATCTCCTCTCCTTTAGCTCGCACTCATGGCTCTGTAGAAAGAGCAACTAACACGGCGCCTGGGTGGCTCAGGCGTTAAGCGTCTGCCTTCAGCTCAGGTCATGATCCCAGAGTCCTGGGATCGAGCCCCGCATCGGGCTCCCTGCTCGGTGGGAAGCCTGCTTCTCCCTCTCCCACTCCCCCTGCTTGTGTTCCCTCTCTCACTGTGTCTCTCTCTGTCAAATAAATAAATAAAATATTAAAAGAAAGAAAGAAAGAGCAACTAACAGAGAAAGAAAAAGCCGTTAAAAAAGTTAGCTCAGTGCGTGCCTAGGTGGCTTAGTCTGTTAAGCCTCTGACTCTTGATTTCAGCTCGGGTCATGATCTCAAGGTCCTGAGATCCAGCCCTGTGTTGGGCTCCATGCTCAGTGGGGAGTCTGCTTGGGTTCTTTGTCTCCCTCGACCCCTCTCTTCCTCTAAAATAAATAAATAAAATCTTTAAAAAAAAAAAGGTTAACCCAGAATCTGTGTAGGCTGAAAATGGAAAACAGCTGCATTACATCCTCACTCAGGCATAGCCCTGAAAGATATATGAAAGAATACTTTCCAAAAAGGGCAGAGCTTTGGTGCTGTACTTCATCACCTACTTTGTATATAAACGGGCGTGGCAAAGGGTTGAATATAAATGAGATAATACAGGATTCCATAAAGAACATGAAGTTCTCAAAGGAAGAAAGCCCGTGCCTGAGAAGCAAGCTGGAGTTCCACAGAATGGTCAGCTCTGGTTGCCACCCGAGTCACAGTAGGTGCTTCATATGGAGAGAACAGTAAGCATGAAGAGCAGTGAGTGTGGCAGGAGGAGGTGACCGCTGCTCTTACATGAGCGTAGGGCAGGGAAGTATATGCTGAAACAAAGCAATCCTCTTGGGTTCCTCTTGATATTCCCTTATCTGATTGTGATGCTAAATGTTTAAATGAAGCAAACTTAAGACCATGTTTCAAGGGGCTTGGGCACCTTGAAAATTATCCTAATGTCATCATCCCCACAGGTAGCTAAGACTAATAGAGGTGTTCACAGACTGTGAGAGGGATCCAGAATGGACAGTGGAGAAAGGAGGTGATAAATATGAGCTATAATCCAGAGGTCAGCTGTGGAGTTGAGACCTGTAGTTCATTCTTTAACTTTTCCTTTTCTAAGCTTTTCCCAGAATCCTAGAGGAGTTGCTCTCTGAACAAAGAAGTGGATCTAAATGGCAGAAGAGATTGACCTATGGGCTAGGAGCTCTCCATTCAGTGATGGACTTAAGGCCTCTATTGCTGCCTGGGCTACAGCAGACTGCTAACATTCAGCCTCTTTAGGGATGCTTCGGCATACAGATCTGCCTTTTTCACAATGACATCCCTCCTACTGGCCAGTAGATGGAAACAAGGATACAAAATATCTGGGCATTTTACCTCAATGTGGGGCTACTCTGGAGGGCTATTTAACATCAGTTGACTAAGTCTTTGGGGTCCATCTTGCAACTCCTCTCCCTGATCACTTTTGCTTCCTTCCTCCCCTTCCACTGTGTACTCCAGTAAACTTCCTGCCTACTACACTTCATCTTAATCTCCTTTCCGGAGAACCCAAACTACTACAACTGCCATCATATAAACCGTGTATATTTTCAGAAATATGACCATCCCACAAAATGTCCACACTATAGAAAGCATTATTTACATCTTCTTACAAATGTCATTATTTTGTGTAATATTTCTTTTTTTTTAAGATTTTATTTATTTATTTGAGAGAGAGAGACAGAGATAGGGGAAGAGAGCATGAGTGGGGAGGAGGGAGAGAAGCAGGCTCCCGATGTGGGGCTCAATCCCAGGACCCTGAGATCATGATCTAAGCCAAAGGCTGATGCTTCACCAACTGAACCACACAGGTGCCCCATGTAATATTTATAAATCACACTTTTCTTGATGGTATTTCTTTGTTTAGTGCTTTTAAGTAACTGTCCTTCCCAATCATTACCTCCCAACACTGATTTCAAGAAAAAATTAGTGTGGTAGCTTACTACTTTTTCTGCTACCTGCCATCATCTAACTGATATACATTGTATGAGTTACTTAATCTCTCTGGATTCAGTTTTGTTATCTAAGAATAATGAACCAAAGATATAAAATTAAATCCATTGCAATATTGTGCACTAAAATGGTGATAGCCCATCTGTAATATTGGTAAAATAATTTTTAATTCAAGTCTGTGATTTGTATAAGGCACTAGGGTGGGTTGGAGGCCTTAGTTTTGAAGCAAGGTTTCTTGAGATCAGAAATTTTTATCCAGTATTCTTTAATAATGAGGCAATTCATTTACCTACAGTGTTAAATAAAACAAAGACACTGCCATTAGCCATATATATATGCACTTGTAAAACCAAATCCAATCTTTGCTTTATTCTTACCAGCATAGTCTTTCTTTGTTCAATTTAGGCTTGGAAAACAACCATTTTTTCATTGCAGGCTACAAAGAGTGATAGTACCTTCTAAAAATTAAATGAGGTTGAGATTATTTAAAGATCTTTTATGTGAAGTTTAGAAGCTTAAGATACTGTGTGTGCCCTGAAGAAATCTCATCATTAGATGCCTTTGAAAGACCTTATTTGTGTTTCACTCTGTCTTGATATGTCTTTAGTTTCTTTAATCAATGAACACAACTGCTCCACACAGCCCTAGGGCAAGAGTTGCCATAGTCAGTTTTCAGTGTAAGAAAAAAGCAAACTGAAAAGGGTGTTCCAGAATATGTTTACTAGTATCTCTGATGGAAGTATTCAATCACCCTACAGCTACCACACTCTGTGAATGGCAAATGCATCTTGTCAATGAAATCAGCGTCCTACATATTTCCTCCATTCCCTAATTAAATTTTGGTGTAAATCTTTAAAAGGGAATGATTGCAGCATTTTTGATATTCGTTTGGTTAGGCAGGTATGACAACAAAACTCCAAATTCCCAATTTGTATAGATTTCCTCTATCTACGGCTTAAATAGTAAAACAAATAATTGAATCAATTTTCAGTGTCTTTAGCCCATTAGATGAAGTCTGTGAAGGGTAGAGAAAGAGCTAGCAGAGAAGACTTAATTGTAGACTGAAGAGTAATTCTATATGTGTCAATGCATTCTTGACATTACACTATGTAACTTAAGAATATAGGCTTTTTAATTGGGCAACTCTGGGTAATGTCTGAGTTCTGCCATCCACAAATTATGTAACTTGGCTAATTACTAAACACTACTTACTTCAGTAGTCTCTTTTATAAAATGAGGATATTAACTAACAGTACTTACCTCCCAGGATTGCTTAAAATATAAAAAGAAAATGCATGTAAAGGAGTTGGCACAGAGTTTGCATGTAATACATTTTAGCACTTCTTCTTCTCCTCTTTTCCTTCCTTTTTCCTCTCCTCCTCCTGCTATTCCTTAGTCCTACCGTTTTGTGATGGAAGGAGGAATCTGAAAATGTAGTAACTTTTTTTTTTTTTAAGATTTTATTTATTTGATAGAGAAGGAGAGAGAGAGAGCACAAGCAGGGGAAGCAAGAGAGGGAGAAGCAGCCTCCCCGCCAAATAGGGAGCCCGATGCAGGACTCGATCCCAGATACCTAGGAGCATTACCTGAGCAACTTAACCAATCAGGCAGCCACTTAACCCACTGAGCCACCCAGGTGCCCCTCAGGTATAATCTTTCTGTAGAAGCCTTCCCGCATTACCAATTTAATTCGTTCCAGCATGTGATTCTATCTAAATATACTGTTTTATTCTTCTCTTAGCATTTAAAATCACTATATTATTTATCTACTTATTTACTATTTTATAAGTCCAATTCCAGTGTCTGTCCATGAGAGAACAGACTTTGTCTTGCCACACTCTATCTATCCTGGCATCTATTAGGCCCAGTGTAAATGTTTGTTGATTTAAGAATAAATTCCTTCCTCTTCCTGCTTGTTCATCAGAAGTATCAGCAGTTTATTCTGAAAAAGACCATCAGAAAATTCTGTTCATGCAACATAATACAGTTTATTAGACTTATTGTAGCAAGGGAGAATAATACCTGACTAAGGTCTTCTTAGAAATGAAAATTGGGGTATGGTATAGTTAAGCTTTTAGGGCTTGAATTGAGTGATTTGAGGTGAGGCTTACAGAACTGGCAAGTAGCGTGATTACTATTATGATGTAATTGTTTTGGATTGATGGGCACAGCAAGATGAGGAACTTGAAATGAGTCATGATAAGTAAGCTGTTCAGTTGTTTTGGCATCTTATTTTCTAGGAACTGATATTTTCTGCAGTAAGCATCTGAGTTATTTTTGCTTGTTCTCAGTATTGCTTGGTAAAGAACAAGAAATTATGCTTCATCCAAGAATTGTTTAACACAGAGACCAGGAAGTGTTACCAGATCCAATATTAACACAGGGACAGAAAATTATTTGGTTTTGGTTATTAAGGCTTTGTTTGCTTTGGACACATGAATTCCTTTCTTATTTTTGCACTATCATTACTTCTGTATATTACAGTTTGACTCAATTTTGATTTAAGTTTTCATTTGTTTTTGCATGACAACATTCTAGAGCTCCTATTACTTGCACTTTTTTCTACCTCCTTTACAGAATAAAGTTGTATCATTCCCACACGTTCAATACACATCAAAATTCAGTCCTAAGCTTCCTTGCAATTTTTTGCCAGCCCTTATTCACTCGGATATAGCAGGTATTGTTACATCTTCAAACATAATCTGTTTGCAGTTGACTCCTGAATATTAAATTTTTATTATGGCTTTTCTCCTAAGAGTTAATCCATTCTCACAAACTAGTTCACGTTTCTAAGGTATTGTTCCATCTTCACACCTTTGTATAACTAAATATTGACCAGTGGACATCCTCTTATAGTGTTTTTTGAAAGTTCCTTTAAAGGTTCCATTGGAAATGAATTTAACTCTGTTCTCTATGGAGACTCCTCACCCCCATCCCATTATCATTTTTTTTTAAAGATTTTATTTATTTATTTGACAGAGAGAGATACAGTGAAAGAGGGAACACAAGCAGAGGGAGTGGGAGAGGGAGAAGCAGGCCTCCCGCGGAGCGGGGAGCCCGATGCGGGACTCGATCCCAGGATGCTGGGATCATGACCTGAGCCGAAGGCAGACACCCAACCATCGCAGCCACCCAGGCGCCCCCCCATTATTATTTTTAGGTGGCATTAGCAACAACCAGTTCCAGTGTCTCCCGTGATAAACTTTGCTTCCTTCCCATGGCTGAGAATATAGTTTAGTCTCTTTATTAACTGATATCTGATCTTTATAAATAGATTATTCTATGGTCTCTTAACTACTTTTCTTCAACCTTACCAGATTCATCAGTTTAAATTCCCTAAAAATCTGCTTTGAACTTGTTATTTAAAAAATCTTCAGAGGGACCTGAGTGGTTCAGCTGGTTGAGCATCTGACTCTTGATTTTGGCTCAGGTCATGATCTCAGGGTCATGGAATGGAGTCCCACACTGGGCTTCTCACTCACTGGGGAGTCGGCTTGAGATTCTCTCTCTCCCTCTGCCCCCCCCAACCATGTGCCTTTGCATGCTCTCTCTCTTTCTAAAAAAATTTAAAAAATAAATAAGTCTTAAAAAAAGAAAAAAGAAAAAAGCTTCAGTGACATGAAATTACTGATAATTTAACATCGCATCACCTTAGTTTAATATGTATGGTTACTTACAATAAGTCCCTTAGTTAAATTTTAGTTAAAAAACTATTCACTGTAATAGCCATGCCGGCCTACTTGCTATGCCTTGAATATGCTGTTCATTTTTAAACTTCATTCCTGATCGCATATTCTCCCTGCTTAGAATACTTTCTCTCAGTTCTGTTCATTTTTTAAATCCCATTTCAAATCCCTCTTCCATGATACCTTCCCAAAGTTATATAATCCTCAGGGTCAGCTAAATCTTGGAATTTAACAGACTCAATGTTCATTTGTAATGAATAAATGTATTACCTTGACATTGATTGTCATTTCATTGCTTTTATTTGTATTTACTTTTTCTCCCATATTAGATATGTAAAATCTCATGATTAGAGAGTTTGTCACACACACTTTTAGATACTCTGAAAACTACTGTGTACCTACATAGTTTACAACAAACATCTTGTTTGTTGAGTGCCATCATTTTAGAGATTTGACATTCAGTAAGGCACTGGCATGGTTTACAGAAAGCTCTCTGAAGGGTTAAAGCCATGCGGTAGAAACATAGAGTGATCTGGTTCACTAGGAGTTAAAAGACACGTGAATGAAATAAACAAGGTGGAACATCAGAGAATTGTTCTGAGATGAAAAGTACCTACAGGCCCTTCAGGCAGCACTGAAAATATCCTTATTCAATAGGCTATAGTAATGCTCAGCTTTCTCTTACATAATGTATTGTCTTTGTTTCTGTCCTATTAAATGTATGAAATATATTGAAGTCAATTTGTTTCTAGTCTATTCATGAAAAAAATACATATAGTTTATCATCTTCTAGGACTTCAAAATTATAAAAAACGAAGAAACTACATTTTCAAATATTTTGCACATAAAACTATTTCCAAAGTAAAACCAGGAATATTTTCCATTAGCAACTGAGTTTCCTTTAGGGACACTATAAATACGTTTATTACTTTATTGCTCCAATTTCTGCTGCTTGAATAGATGTGGCATAATAGCAGAAAATAACACATAGTAAGTCTTCAAGAAGTCCATATTCATTAAATTTAAAGGTACAAGGTAATAAAATTCAGTTTTCTCTCTTATTTATTTTCATATCTTACTTATTATTTAGTTAAGTGAATATAATTTTTTTTCTAGTATCTAATTGTTTTTCTAGAAAATGAAGCTCACAGGGGAATTCCTGGAAGATACTTCAATTCTATGTACTAACTAAAAAGACATTTCCCATGCATCTATTAATTAATTTTGAAAAAGTATTTCCCGCATGTTCTGAGGACTCCTAGCCTCATGCGATCATAAAATGTGGTGCAAATAAATAAATAAATAAAAATAAAAATAAAAAAAATCTGTGCTCACATACATTGGGGAAAGCTGCTCAACTTTCATTTGGAGAGTCACACTGCACATTTCAATTATAAAGGTTCTGAAGAGACTTTAAGGAAATAAACTTGTTTCTTTTATATTTAAGCTAGAATTTCCCTAGCACATTATTTATATTTCTTTAGAGTAGTATTTTTCAAAATATATCTGTTGAAGAACAGTTTTGTTTTGTTTTTGTTTTTGTTTTGTCTCTAAGCCATCATGGTATATGCTTCTATAAAATACTATGAAAATGTAACATTATAAACATATACTAAAAAAAAATTCATGTTTTCATTTTTAGCTTCAATAGGGATAAAGCAATACTTCCACATTTCTAGAAAATTCAAAGTAGTTACACTCAGTTTCTCATTGTAGACTGAACCTGGTTCACAGACCATAGTTTTATTAGCATAAATATAGAATACATTGGTTTCCAGGGTTCTAGAAAATTCTTAAGTTAGCTATAGAATAATTGATAAAACATAAAGCATAAAATTATTAACTTTAAATTTTTTCAGTAAACTCCACTTACTTGTGATATATCATAGTTATTATTTTCTATATTAAGAAGAAAATAACCCCTGGTCTAACTGGTTTCCTACACTTTCTTCAATCTACTTTCCTTTAGATTGCCTTTTCCTACATGTAAGTTTATTTGTGGAGAGTAACAGAGCTCACACTTTGTTATTGTTGTTCCTTCTGCAACTTATAGATTGACCTTGGTGTGCATTGCAGTTCATTAAGCTGCTTTTGGTCTAATTTATTATTAGAAGGTCAATTGCCATTGGGCATAAATGATTAAGGATCTGACAGGAGAGGGCAGAGGATCAGAGATTAGCTAAAGTGAAGGATAGAACAGTGACTATAATAATGTCTTGTGTATCTTCTTCAGGGACTTCTGATGTTCACTTAATGTTCATCACATAATGACTGTTAAAAGATAGGGACACTGAGATCCTAAAACTGAGCTCACTTAATGGCAGAATCCTCAGTGGCTTCACAGAATTTGATTTGGACATAGGCATAATCTATCTCTAGCAGCCAGTCAGCCTTGCCCAGTTCTCTTGACATGACCCAGAGAAGTTAAATGGTCTACCTCATTGGTTCCTAAATTCTGCATTGCAGCATGTGATTTAGTTCACTTTTTGTGGGAGATTTGATATATATATGTAAAATACAAATTTATGTATAAAATATATAAATTATATCCCCCAGACCTCACACAAAAACATCCTAGGTCAGGAATCTTAAACAGAGCTGAGTTTTGTCTCACTACAAATCCCCAATGCCATTCTGATATGCAATCATTTTGGGAAATTAATTTACCATTGGATAACCTTTTGATAAGTAGGATTATTTGGCCCAAGGCACCTTCTCTCAATCTAGCCTTCATACTCACTAAGAAGATTTGGGGGGTGGGGGGGTTGGTAATAAGACTTAGCAAAAGTAGTGGCATCTCAGCCATTACAAGATTGCATTCTTCTGTCTGTATATAAATTATTTTTCAAGGTTTGAGCAACCACATATATGAGTGTAGCCCATGGAGTTCTCCCAAAGATTTTAAGTGTAAAAATTGATCCAAGGATGTGTGCAGATTATTGAATGCTTCCACATGTGACTTTCAGATCTTCCAGTTCCACACTTTTCTGTCTCTGCTTCATTTACTATCTCTAAATAGCTTTATTTTTATTTATTTATTTTTATCCCTAATCTTTGCCTTCTTAGTTATGTCTGCCTCGGATTTATTGAGTTATCGGTGTCTCTTCTAACAAAACCGATTTCCGGAGCCAGTCACCATACTGGCCATGCTTGGTCTAGCCTTTGTCACTGACACTTTGCAATGTGCTGTGAAAGATGCTATTAATTTCCTGAATATGCACCTATCTATAGATCAATAAAAGGTTCCTGAAGAAAAAGTTAATGCTTCCTTATTATCTGGACTCACTAAGAAGCCTTAAGGTTCTGTTCAACTTGACTAAACTTTAAAGAGCCTTCTTCCTGTCTCCCAGCCTCTGACCTCCCTTTTCTTGGAGCATTTACTGTAGAAAACTTGTAGTTGCAAAATTCTCTGTCCCTTTGAGATTTAAAACTTTTTAAAAGCCTCTTGGCAGTTTTACAACCCAGAACTGTCTTTCTCAAGGTCCTCTGAGCCATCCGTTAGAAATGTAATCAAGGAAGATGGTGCCCTATCTGCCAGTCTGCGTGGGAGAGCAGGAGAGCAGGAGCCTAACTTCCGTGACTGCTGTGATCCAAGTCATGAAACAATCTTAAGAAAGTTTACTTTTTCTTTGGATAAGGCCCATTAGCACACATAAATGGACCATGATTCCCCGCCCAACCACATTACAATAGCTTGAATAAAGTCTCCCTTGCCTGTTTAACTTTGTCCTGAACGATTTTTGCTTTGATAGGACTTTTTTGCCATAGGTTTATCTAAATATTTAAAGATTACTAAATAAATATAAAAACGATTTTTCTTAAAATCATTATTTTATAGTGCTGTTATATACAATAAAATCATTATTTTATAGTATTGTTACATATTTTGTATCTGATAATATCAGGCCATTCTGCATCTTAAAGAACTATAAACATATTGTTCATAATAATTTATATCAAACTATAGAATATTATTTTTTAACTCTCAACCATTCTTATTATACACATGATGAAATATAATTAAATTTGCATGCCAATAAAACAATATTCCAGATATTCTCCCTTGTTAATACTCACATGTATATCTTAATAGAGCATGTCCTGATTTTTCCATTTCATATTTGCCATATTATATTGCATAGTTTTTGCCATTTGATTCATCTGAAATGATGTCCACCATTATTCTCTTATATGCTATATATTTTATAAATATATCTGGCTGCTTCAATTTTTAATGGTCCTGTCTCAAATGATAAGGACTTATCTCTCTGAGTATATTTTTGGCATTTTAACTTGCTTTCATAATATCTTCTAAAGTGAGAATTGAAAAAAACAAACAGCCATTTATTTTACACAATTCTTGATAAATTTTTCTTTGTGAAAATTTACCATTTTTATCGGTTTTATTTTTCAAAAAGAGTGTTCACTATAAAATAAAATAGAATTATATATACTTTATGGACTCTAATCATCACATAGTGTTTGATAGGAACATTATATATGTGTTTTTTTTGGAACACTTTATAATTTTTAAGAGAAATTATGATTGATCATTCATCACCTTAACATATTCTTGCTGATTTGCCACCAGAATGTTTTAAGGACTATCTTTTACTGTTAAATTCAAAATAGTAATATTTAAATGTTATATTTTAAATCATTAACACTATACTATTTAATGTAATTTGCTAGGCTTTTTTTCCCCTTCATATTCACCAACTAGCTGTAGTTTGATCCATGGCTACCAACTCTTGTAGATGCATTTTTATCAAGTTCATCACAAATAAAAGTCTTAATTTAAATAGTAGATAGTTAAGATTGGAGATGAGGATTTTTAACTGTATTTTGTCATAAAAGACGATTCAGTTGAGTTTGATGTTTAGGTTAAAGAAATAGGAACACAGAGAGGTGAAGTAAGTTGCCCAAAGTTGCAATGTTAGAAGATGGCATAACAAGGACCTGACTCAGGATCTGTATGCACCATTGCCAAAGCTTCTAACATGGGGCAAAACTCCCTCCTTAGCAAACTGCTTGGAAGTGAGTATGCATTTCCCTTCTCTACTCCCTAGAGCATCATCTGGCACATCCGAATGATTCAAGGTCCAATTTACTCTACCCTTTTGATCATTTTCCCCAACTTAAAACCATTGATCTTAGGAAAATCACCCCATGTGATGAACAGTGCTATAACTAAATGTGAGATATCACAATTCAGTAATCTTTCATCAAAATCAGATATTCAATTTTAAACTTTACAATGTTGATGTGCTTAGAGGTGACTGTATGGCTGGATTTTGAAGGAATAGACTTCATGTATTTTGAACACTGTTTTTCTCTATTCCCAATTTCCCTTTAATTTTACATTGCTTGATGTGCTTTCCACAGCTCCCTCACCCCATCTCAACATAGAGTGGAGGGTAAGCGTCCCCTGGAGCTGGTGGTATTCCCATTCTTTAAATTAGTTGATTATGGGCTAAAGTAGATGTCATTCTCTCTGAGGTGTGGAAATTCTCTCTCTAAAATGACCAGTCTCTACAGACCAATTAAGCAAAAGAATGCTGAGCCTGCTTCTGACAGGTAAAGCTCTCAAAACACACAGCAACTGTCAGCCTATGTACCTCTAAGCAATTTCTGCGAGAGAATTTTCTGAAAGGTTGAGCTAATGGGTTTGAGTACAGCTGTGCGCACTGTTTTGCAGAGCCAGCAAAACTAAAGAAATACAAGTTTTTGCCGGTTTCCTAGAACAGCGGTTCTCTGCATTCATAAACAAGACCTTGTAGAAAAGCAAAGCATTCCTCCGTTCCTAAAGACTACTTTTCATTTGGGATAAGCAGCAGTTTCGAACTCAGACCACCCTGTGGCCTCTAGATGCTTCAACATAAAAGGGCAAGTCAGATTTTATTGAGTAGATTTGGCTAAATTTGTCCTTTCAGCCTTTTCCCCAAGCTTGTATCTGCTTTTCAGGGAACATTCTCAGGAGCCTTTTCTGCATAATGGTATCTGAAATGTTGTCACCACTGATCGATCTCAGATTTTTTTGAGGAACAATTATATATTACTTGGGAGTCAAACTGCATACATTTTCTTTACTTAGTATTAATTTTATTTGAGTATAGTAAGTGAATTGAACCTCCGATTCCAACAGACTTGGATTACAACCCTCAGTTCAGCCACCTAATAGTTGAGTGTTCCTGGCTAAGTTAGTCAACTCTTTCATATTAGCCCTACTGTTCTCAATTCCCACCTCCCAGGTGTGGGTACGACATCAGCTCACATGCCTGCAATGTATCAAAAGAGAGTCTGGCACATCATGCATGATCAGTGAGTGAGTCTCCCTTATCCACACTGCAGCACACTTCTGAAGAATAAAATTAGTTTTGAAGTTTGTTTTTAAGGATTATATTTTTTAATGGAAAACACCACTGAGTTTTCCAACCATACTCCAATGTTCACCAACATTATTCCTGTCTTTCACTCAGCGAAGAGCATTGATATGGACCAATCTGATCCATGAACTACTTTTCTATGGTCCATGACCTAAGAATGATTTTTACATTTTTAATGCAGATTTTTTTAAAAAGGAGAATAATATTTTGTAACACATGCAAAAGATATGAAATTGAAATCTGAGTGTCCATAAATAAAATTAGAACATAAGCATGCTCATAAGTTTAGGTATTGTGTATGGCTGCTTTAGTTCCACGATGGCTTGGTTGAGTAGTTGCAGTAGAAACTGTATAGCCTTTCTCTTCAGATTGCAAAGCCTAAAATATATACTATCTGGCTCTCTACAGATAAAGTTTACACACACATGGTCTGGAATATGAGGTAAGACCATGTCAGTATATTCCTAATGACTTCATTGAGTAAATCACCACTCAAAAAATATCAACTCTGACATTAAAATTTAATATGGAACCAAACAAAATATCCCCATTGACTTTATCGTTTATTTTCTTGGATGTGAATCACAGAGATAGGGGAATAAAGTCCAACCACATACTTTATTTTTTATTTAAATTCAATTAACCAACATATAGTACATCATTAGTTTCAGATGTAGTGTTCAATGTGATGAGCACTGGGTGTTATACACAACTGATGAATCATCCAACCACATACTTAATTGCAAAGAACACATTTTGAATTCAAGAGGCCCTAAAGCCTTAGTTTTTCTGGTAAATTTCTCTTGTAACTTTTGTAACTCATTTTCCTGCCTAGGAAGATAAGTTTCTTATTTGTGATCAAATAACCACTAGCTTGAATCACATCTAAAATTCTAAAATTTATTTATTTATTTATTTTTAAAGATTTTATGAATTTATTTGACAGAGAGAGACACAGTGAGAGAGGGAACACAAGCAAGGGGGAGTGGGAGAGGGAGAAGCAGGCTTCCCATGGGGCAGAGAGCCCAATGTGGGACTCGATCTCAGGACCCTGGGACCATGACCTGAGCTGAAGGCAGTTGCTTAACAACTGAGCCACCCAAGTGCCCTAAAATTCTAAAATTTAAATTGACTAGTTATTTATTACTCTTTGTCAGAAGTTACCTTATCACTATGTTAATATCTATATAATAATAATATAATAATATCATATTAGTATGTTAATATCTATATAAATATCTTCTGAAAAGCATACTCTTTATTTTTTTTAATTCTAGTATAATTAGCATACATTGCTATATTAGTTTCAGGTGTACAGTATAGTGACTCAACAATCCATACCTTACTCAGTGCTCATGAAGACAAATGTACTCTTAATTCCCTTCACCTATTTCACCCATCCCCCTATCTACCTCCCCTCTAGAACCACCAGTTGGTTCTCTATATTTAAGAGTCTGGTTTCGATATTTTTTTGTCTTTTCTTCGTTTTGTTTTAAAAAGCATACTCTTGAACTCTTTCAAATGGTCTTCATTCCTTTTAAATTCAGTTGGCTAGAGGTTGCCTTGAGAGATAACAGAAAACACAGACAGTGAATTAATTTTTGACACTGTGGCCTCCTGATCAATAAAATAATTAAAAAGCACATCCTTTTTCCATTGTGTTTCAGACTTTCCTTTAATATTCTAAATATTTCTAAAGATACTGTATTTTATTTGAAAGCTGTATAAATTCAGTGTGTTTTACTGAAATAGTAAAATTGAAAACATGTTAAGAATAAAAGTAGAAGAAAGGTACACATTATCTTATATTTTCTTGTGTCCTTGTAAACATTCCATGCTCTTTTCAATTTTTGATCCCAAAATAAATTTGTCCATGCACCTACACATTCAAATGAAAAGAAGGATGAAGGACAAAAGGATTCAGATCCAAAGAAGCAGGACAATAAAATAAGCTGCTAAAAATTAGGACAGCATGATAGGCAGAAAACAATTAGGGCACTGCAATTCAGAGATAGGGAGAAGTAGAGGGCAAGGAATAACATAATATGACAGGTGAAGAATGAGCTGGGTCTTTACATTATAAAGGAGGAAGATGGAGCGCTTGGATAGGGAAGGAAAATCAAATGAACATCTGCTGACTCAAAATAAGGTGTCAACACCCCAAAGGTGAGATATGAAACTAAACAGGAAAAGCGGTAGTTAAAGGGCGCCAGATTGTTTATGAAAAATTAAAGAGATTTCATGAAGATGAAAGAGATTTATCTGTTCCTGTAAAAGTAGACATATTTTGTCTTTGGGTGTTTCCTTCTTCAATATGTATCCAAGATGCTAATTTATTTTGTAAAGTTTTAATAGATTTTAAAAATCCTAATATATTGTTCACAGTGGATTTTATTTTTAAATACCATAACTGAAATAATTCTAGTTCCATTTTACATAAATATTATTTAAAAAGAAGTTCTCATAGTATCATATTATATGGCTGATGACTATAACACTAAAATAACCCATTGATATTCTGCCACATAATTAAGTATTCAAATATTTACAATATAATAGTATAAGCTTTTTCATATAATAAGTAAAATATAGGATCCATAGTTAATATTTCTATTATTCCAATTTCATTTCTGATTTGTTATCCTAAAACTCATATTTCAAAATGTAGTGACATAATTAAACAAACAAGCAAACAACAGTCACCCTCTCCCCCAAATAACAAGAACAGAAGCAGGAACAACAATAAAAAGAAGGGCCAGATGCACCAGATAATGTAGGATGTTTTTTAACAGCAATTTCCATTTAAATGATATGAGCACTACATGAGGAACAGTAGTGTGAGGGAATATACATTTTCCCAGTGTGAGACAAGTATCATTTACCAAACCTTAACTGACTTTGTAGCTCTTAAAAAGAAAACCAGTAGAAACTAGCAAATGTCATCCAATGTCATACCCTGTAACAGTATTGTGTGTCCTGAATCTCTTATTTACTTAGAAATAGTTTATGCCTATATCTCTGTGAGCTACCCAGTGATAGCAGTAAGGTAGTGCTTTTTTCTCACTAATTTAGAGCAGATGCAATTTCTTTACTAATTCCTAGAGGTATTTTGACGGAGTTTAAATGTGCAGCCTGGCTCCAAATACTTAAACTCAATTACCCATGTGTGGAGAGGCACATTTGAAAAAGAACGAATGCACAAAGATATTATGCAGCTAAGATCAAAGAATAATTTACTATGATAAGAAAAAGAAAAGGAAATAACAATGAGATTTTGTAATGTCTCTGCGGAAATGGAAATTCATCTTTTTTGTTGTTCAAGGTTAAGCTCAGAGGGAAATTCACCAGTTTTATATTCTCAGGTGAATCTACCAAATATATTCTGTAAGTAGTAAAAGTAGGTTTGTATTTAAAGTTTCTTAACTACCATTGATATCAATTGGGGTTTTTTAAGATTTTATTTATTTATTTGTCAGAGAGAAAGAGAGAGAGAGAGTGCACAGAAGCAGGGGCAGATGTAGGCAGAGGGAGAAGCAGGCTCCCCGCTGAGCAAGGAGTCCCATGCAGGACTCGATTCCAGGACCCTGGGATCATGACCTGAGCCAAAGGCAGACGCTTAACTGCCTGAACCACCCAGGCATCCCTATATCCATTGTTTAATGCAAGCCCTCCTCTGCAACCCTGCCAGGATTCATCTTTTTAATTATGTGAAGAAATATCTTTTCCATACTCACATTTTTGACAAAATTTATTCTTAAAAATCCATTCTTAATTGCTTGTCAGAGTATCAAAAATCTCAAGACAGAATCAACACTCCTTAACAGTTTATAATCATTGGAGAATTACGGTGTTCATTCTGTACTTAAAAGTCCCCATGGGTTTAAAGTTAAACTTATTGGAGTTGAATCCAGGCAATCTTATCATGAATCACTAAACTCATATTTACAAGAAAGCAAGGAGAGTATATTGTAAGATATATTTTTTCTAGAAGTTGAAATGCATTTTTAACCAGATATTGTTTACTATTTATGATCAGTCATATTTAGATTATAGATACAAATGACAATGTAAAATTTCCTTTAAAAAAGAACTGTCACAAAGATAAATAAGCACTTGCATTTTTTTGGTGGCTAAATTTTACGCAATCTTTCCTAAAGGTATTTATGTCTATATCCCAGAACCCCAAGTGTATTCTGAACAAAACCAAAGCCACCTACAAAACCACCCACTCCTTACTAGATCCCTAGGTTCAGCTCTATACCCCTTTTCTTGCCAAGAAGATATACTCCCTCCATCTCTTGTTTTCATTAAGATTTCACTTTATTGTAATTATCATAAGCACACATTCCTTCTTGGTCCTGAACTAGGTATCAAAGAACTGATCAAGTAAAATTATGATATTCTTGATTTTGTGCCCAACTCAGAATCACCACTTTAAGCAACAAAGACCTTTGGTGCTGCTCCCAGGAAAATGGACACACTGACATGGCTCTTCAAGAAAGAAACACTACTTTCACCTTTGGTGTCTGATGTTTTGATGATTCCTGGGTCGGGATTTTAGGTCTGATGTCATTCATTCATTCATTGCTTGTTCAATTAAGAAAACTTTGTTAGTGCCCACTATATGTAAAATACGTTCATAGGCCTGTATATAATAATTAATAATAATAATAATAATAATAGCCAGCCTTCATTGGGGGCTCACTATACACACTGAGCTAAAAGCTTGACACCCCAAAATATTTTTGAATTAGTCATAGAATTTTGAATTAATTCATTACTGTGTTGTTTCCAGTGCCTTTTAGTAGTCATTATGCAAAATAATAAACTGAAAGGGTTCACTGTATTCCTTAACTTATGTATGTGAAGTGATATTTATTGTTTGTTCTTCCATTTTATCTATATTCATAACTAGTATTTTCCACCACCTATTCACTTCTCAGTTCCCTTTTCATAACAACATACAGGAATTTAATGTCATTTATTAATTAAGATAGATGAAATAAAATTACCTCCAGGTTTATGTGACTTAAAATGCATAATTATTGTGAAACTAGGACATAACTATTAACTTACAACTCTCTTTCTTGACTTCTCTTGACTGTATCTGCCTTCAGGTACTTGCCCTATTTTTTGTTGTTTTTCACACAAAAACTCCAACAGTTTACTATAATCCATTTTAACTTTCTGAATTTCTTTTTTGTGCTAACATCTGTGCTGGCACTCTTTTGAAGCTGTTCACGAATCCATCACCACTGACCTCCCTGTTTTGAAAAATAATGGTCCTGAGTCTCTCCTTGCCTTACACGCTCTCTCAGAAGCATTCAAAAAATTGAACAGCTCTTCCTTCTTGAAACCCTAACTTCTCTGGACTTCTGCAGTACTTACTGATCTCTGGTTTTCCTCCTGCCTTACTGAGGTCTCCTTCTGAGTTCAGTTTTTTGGTTCTATCGCTTTTCTTAACTTCTAAATATAGTTTGTCACAGAGATTGCTTTTTCCTGGGCTTGCTCTCTCTCTCTTTTTGTGATTTTGCACTTTTTATACCCTGTATCCTGGTAACCCCTCCTGGATGGAAATATGAATTTTTCTATCTATATGTCTCTAACTCATACTTGTGTCTATAGCCCTAAATGCTGCCCTGAATTTTAGAGTCATGTATATACATTCTCTTGAGTAATTAATTTATCCATCCATCCATTCATTCATTCTATCAATCTTTCAGCAAACATTTCATTTTTATGTTTAAAGCACTTTTGTAAATGCAGAAAATTTAATTTTGAACCAGCCAGAAAAGATCTCACATACATGCTGGTTTTTTTCTGAAATATTTTTTAGGGGATGAATCTTCTTTTTGATTCTTAGGACATTTGACTATAATATGAAACTCCAGGCATTAGAACATACTAGACTCTCTGAAGGGCACTTCTAATTCAATGTTGCTACAGTCTTTTATGAAATTTTAAAATACTGCAAATAAAAATTGGTAATTTAATTACTATTTTATTCAAAGATACTTCTTTGTAGGATGTATTTTTATGGTTTGTGTACTTCAAATATATATGTATTTATTGCTAATGTTAATTATTGTTAATCTATATTATATAAAAACATGTATTAATGCTACATATAATATATATTATGCTAATTAATACATATTATACTATATTTATGCTAATATGTGTATATATTATATACATTTGATATATACATATATTTATATGATATATGCTATATATATACCTATAATAAACATATTGACCATTATATTTATTTCACTCCAGATATGGAAGAAATAATTCAGTTAAAATAAGCTTGATAAGTAACTGATGTTTGCATTTCATGTATTTCACACACTGCAAAGTGATATGCAGAGCAACAAAAATAAGCATAGTTTTATCCTCAAGGAGCATATAATACAAAATCATACTATCAACACTGATAGATAAAAAAAAGAAAGGGAAGTGCCATAGCAAAACACATGTTCATCACAAACATGAATGTAATACTGCATTAATAGATGCATACATAATATCTGTGTACATGATTGAGCATGGAAATTGTGAATTTAAAGGGTGAGGGCCCGAGGGACATTTGCTGTTAAAATGATATTCAGCCCCAAACACCATCTGTATGTTATGTTTTGATATATTTCTGAGTATAATCAAGTAAATCAACTTAATAAATAAGGGGCTCAATAGTGACGAACACCTTTAATACTCACATGCCTTTCAGATTTCAATCATTCATAAAAACACATTCGAGTGCCTACTACCATATACAAAACTGTCGTATCTATTCTACTTTATGTGGCATAGAATCTGCAAAATTTCATCATTCCAATAATTAGCTATAATATTTCATGATAAATGAGGCCAAATATTGCTTATGTATCCTTCTATTTTTAGCCCCTGTATACCTATTGATAATCAATTTACACATTTATATTTACCCAAAGTGTCAATAAAGAAGCCCCTTTTTAAAATGAGTGACAAGAGAAGGAGCATTTGACTTCAGTTTTTTCTTCAGAGTTAATACACAAAGGATCTGTGTCTGCTTGAGACTCCAGGATTCAGAGCAACTTTTTTCAGTCCTGATAGTGCATGGAGAATCTTTAAAAATATATATCTATGTACCAGTCGTTCTAGAGATTCTGATTTAATTGGTCTGGGAGTAAGATGTGATATATATTTTAAGATCTGCATCATTTCAAAGCTTCTCAAGTGTTGCAAATAGCAGCCGTATTTAGGGAATCACTGATCCAAGTTATCAGTCAAGATACTGATGGGCGATAGATGGGGCACTTAAAGGTTTAATAGAAGAGATCTTCTAACAGAGATGTGGACAGAGGACGGAGTGGTGTTACTATTATCTGACAAGCACTGTTGTCAGGAGAGGGGCTTCAGGAGAGGAACCTTAGCTATGGGTCAAGAAAACAGCCACATCAACAAGTTAGACTGTGTGGGGAGGAAGGACACAGGTGTGTAGGTGAAGAGGGACTGGGGTAAATTTTGTCTGTTTTGCAATCTCTGGCCAGTGCCTCCCCTCAGTAGAATCTAACTAGAAATCCAAAGGCAAGCAAACTTAAGAATCTGGTCCTACAGTCAGTTGATACAGACTAAACTGTGAGAACATATCATGGAAAATAACGAGTACTTGAAAGACTCCTCAATTCAATTTTTAGTTCAATACTTTTTTTCTAGTCATGATTTCCTATCAGTGTTGCAGCTCTTCATTTTCAAATCCTGTATTCAAATGTGCATGCAACATGCTCTGTCTTTATACAAAGTTGTTTTTTTTAAATTATATAAAATCAAAATTGGAGACTTTTTTTTTATTTAAAAAAATTACCACAGGGGCGCCTGGGTGGCTCAGTGGGTTAAGCGTCTGCCTTCAGCTCGGGTCATGATCCCAGGGTCCTGGGATCGGGCTCCGCATCGGGCTCCCTGCTCAGTGGGGAGCCTCCTTCTCCCTCTCTCTGCCTGCCACTCTGCCTACTTGTGTTCTCTCTCTCTGTCAAATAAATAAATAAAATCTTTAAAAAAAAATTACCACAGTAATTATCTAAAATGAAAACTGAAAAAGGTAGTGCTACAAATTCTGTGATTATCTGGTAAATAATATCAATAAAGTTCTAGACATCTCATACATTGGTGCTGAAAGGGCGATCAGACTCAAACATACTTTAAATTGTTTTTATACAAAAATATTGCCAACACTTAAAAAATAACATGGTAATAAGTAATTATAAAACCCTTCATATTATTTAAGTGACCCTCTAAACAGTTTTGTCAGTTAGCTTCTAAAATCACTTAAATTCCAATTAAAAATGAGAAATCTAGGGGCGCCTGAGTGGCTCAGTCAGTTAAGCAGCTGCCTTCGGCTCAGGACATGATCCCAGGGTCCTGAGATGGAGTCCCACATTGGTCTCCCTGCTCAGCGGGGAGCTTGGTTCTCCCTCTCCCTCTGCCTGCCTCTCTGCCTACTTGTGCTTCTCTCTATCTCTCTGTCAAATAAATAAATAAAAAATATTAAAAAAAAATGAGAAACCTAAAGCTAAGAACTATTAGTCATTTGAGTTGTTTTTAGACTTTTAGCAAGAATTAGCTTATATAATATAATATTTATGGATGATTTTGCATCTGTTTCAGATAGCATTAGGTAATATTTCTCTTCAGAGCATCATATAATTAATGAGAAATTCAACTCTCCCAAGGAATTCTCAACAAATGGCCAATTTAATAAAATAATTTATAATAATTTAATAAATATATAATTTAATAAAATAATTTATATTGACTGCCTATGGGCAAGACATGATGTTAAGTATGTAAAGTAATGATAGAAAAACAAAGAACTTTTGGATAAAAGACTCAGAGATAAGGATAATTCTTTGTCTCTAGCTCTGCTCTCAAAATTTGAGCTTTTCAGGCCTATTAAAACAAAACAACAACAATAACAAAGCCTTTGTATTGCTAAAACTTTGGAGATCTGGGAATTTCTTGCAAATGGGCATTTTTTCTATATTTCCCCAGGTATTCTGTCTTTGAGATTCTGGTTAGGTGCCATGTTGGCTTTTCATTTGTTTTGTCATCTAGTACCATCATTTGTTAAAATAAAATAAAATGCACTGATATTTTGGGACAACCATCCTCTTTTTCCTTCCAAGTTCCTTATTACTGTCCATCTTGTCTGTTACTTCAGCCATGGTGGCCTTTTCATTGTTCTTCAAATATGCCTGGTATACTCAAGCCTTGGGACTTTTGCTCTGTTTTTATCTGATTGAAATGACTTTTGCTCATATTACCAAATGGCTCAATCTATCATCTTCTCAGATCTTATCACCTCAGCAAGTTCTGATATGAGTATTATAATTACAACCCATTTTCTTGACCACCATGCTTGACCCACTCACCTTGTCTATTTGTTTATCTCTTAAAAAGTATCATCTTCCAACAATGATATATTTTATTTCTAGTAGTATTTTTATTTTATATCCCCCTTCATCATAATAATCCATGAGTGCAGGGATTATTGTCTTCCAAAGTTGGCTCACTGTTATATCCCAGAAGCCAGTCCATTACAGGCACTATGAATATTTGTTGAATGAAGTAGACATGCCCACCACGATAGCAAAATATTTTCACATTTACTGTAATTGATTTAGAAATAAATGATAGCAATTTTTGTAACTGACTTATAAATTAATGCTAAAAATCACAATAGGTATCACAACTTGTGGGATGCAGTTGAAACCTTATATATAAGGAGTATTATCACCTTAATTATCAATTTTAAAAGAAGAAAGGATAAAGATAACTAGCTAAACATATGAATTACAAAGTTCAAATGCTTAAGGCAGAACATGCTGGCAGAAAATGGACAGGAAAAAATGATAAAAAATAAGTGAAAATTCAGTTACTTTATAAAAAGAATTATATAGGCAAACCCCTGCCTGTCAAAGTGATTAAAGGAAAAAGAAAGATGACACACATACAACTTTTATGAACAAAGAAGGGGATATAAAACTATAGATGCTAATGAAATTAAATAGAAAAGTGAATATTATGAACAATGATAGGCAATAAATTTGAAAATGTAAGTAAAATAGTTGGAGAGATTACTCTCAAATTACTTTATGAGGCTATCACAACTAGTATCAAAACCATTAAAAGACATTATGGGAAAGAAATATTTAAAATTAAATGTACTCAAACACAGATGTCAAAATCCTGAACAAGCTATTTAACAAAATAACAATACAAAAAGATAGTATATTTTAACGATATGGATTTTCTCCAAGTATGTAATAGTACCTCAGCACTAGAAAATATATTATTACAATCACTACATTACCTTTAACGTTATTACCTGGGATTATTAAAATGTTTTCCTAAAATTCAACAACCTATCATAATAGTAAGTATTAAGAAACAAAGGTTAAACAAAGTTTATCTATAAAACCCCTACATAATAGCATGCTTGAGGGAGATGTCCAAAGCATATTCTTAAGATTTTGAAAAAGGAGAGAATCCATTAAATCACCACTTATATTTATGTTTTGGCTCAAAGTTTGGCCAGTACATTGTAATAAAAGAATTAAAAAATGTAAATAATTGAAAAGATAAGTAAATATATACTCATTATTTGCATTCAATAAAACTACATAAAAAACTATGAAGAAAAAAACGTTAAAAAACTGGGACTAATCTGGTTGTTTAGCATATTGCTAGGTACAAAATCTATAATTAAAAGTAGACTGTGTAGATTTGCAATTCTATATGTCAACAGTAATTAGTAAAGTATAAAATACCATTTGAAAAACATATTTAGATAGATACATACCTACCTACATTATATATAAATGTGTTAGAATATATATATCCTAACCCTACAAAAATATAACTAAATATGTATAAAAAAATGTAACTCAATAATCACAAAATTATCATGGAAAATACAGTCATTAAAAATTACAAATGCAGAAATATGCCATTTCTGGATTATAAGTATCAATATTATTAAATGTGTGTTCTGTGAAAAATATCTTTCGATTCATTGAAATTTCACACAGAAACACAGCAAGGATTACTAAAGAAATGAAAAAACTAATCTAAATTTTATCCAGAAAAGCAAAGTCGAGAATATTTGTCAATCTCCTGAAGAACATGATGGCTAGACTTTCCTTGTGGCTATTAATAATAGTCATCATAAAGAATTAGTAGTGAAGATTGTATGGTCTTTTTCCAGGATGCACAAATAGATAGTTCAATGAAACAAAACGAATATTCCAAAATCATTCCCTGGTTCTGGTAAGTATGGGAACTTGAATTGTGAAAGAGGGCACTGTAGGTTCTGAGGTAGACTAAGTATCCAATAAATGATTCTGGAACAAGTGGTTAACAATATGGAAAGAATGAAATTGAAACCCTACATCATACCATACTCAAAAATCAATTCCAGGTGGATTAAAGTCTTAAGTATAAAATTCAAATCTATAAAACATTTAGAAGGTAATATGGGGGAATATCTTTATGATTGAAGAGTAAGAAAGAATTTCTTCAACAAGATACAGTGCAAATGATGAAAGAAACAATCGATTTATTCAAATAAGAGCTTATGTTGATCAGAAGTCAAGTCACACACTGGAATATGGATGAAAGTATTCGTACCTATAACTTTAAAAGATTAACATGCAAAGCATATGAAAAAAAACCTCTTTTAATAAATAAGATATATAATCAAACAAAAGCACAATGATTATTATGACATTTCACAGAAGAGAAAAAACAAATTGCTCATTAAAGTTTGAAAAAGTTACTGAAACTTATTAATACTGAGAAAGCACAAACCAAATTTACAATGAGATGCCATTTCACAACTATAAGATAGGTAAGTATTATAATTTCCAACACAGTAAAAGCTGTAAAGGATGCAGAGTAACTATAAATTGAATCCACATTTTGGCAATAACTAGCAAAGTTGAAAATGCCAAATCCTATGATCCAGCAATTATAGTTCTACATTGTTTCTTCACCATATGATGGGATAGCAGCCATGTTTAGAATATAGTGGGAGAAAATTCAAATCTTTATGCACAGTAAAATGGATAAAAGTGTTAGAGTAGACAGTTAGACTTTAACAGGATGCCTGGAGGCCAGCAATGAGAAAGTCATGGCCCACTATGGTTTTGGGGGTGGGGGGGGTTAGAGACCCATCCTGGCAACACTCCAAAAACAAAGCCACAAGAAGCTGAATCAAATGAGACAGGCTGAAGAGAAAGAAGGCCAGAGACTCTGGCCAAGTAAGGTAAAAATGGCAGGAAACCCTGCTCCCAAAAAATCCCCTCCCAGAGTAATAAAGATGCCACATGCTAGTTAATGACTGTCAATAAGAGTTAGAGACCCAAATCCCGGGCACAGCTCTCCCTTTAGCTCACCCACTCTCACATTTTCAGAGTGTACTCTCACTTTAATAAACTTTCCTACTTGCACCACTCAACCCTTGTGTCTGGTCTGTCCTTGAATCCTTTCTTGCAATAAGACCAAAAGCCTCTGGTGATATCCTGAACACAGGCTAGGAAGAAGCCTCAGGGCCCAGGGGTCTCCCCAGTTCACCTGGCAACAAGAGATGTGGCTATACATCTATATATGGACACAGACTAACCATTTCACTGGAGATATATATATATATAAATTGTAGACCTTTGTAGAGTACTCCATATAAAGTCGGTGGCAAAGAGTTCTACAGAGCATAGTTTGTAATAGAATACAAAGATCTACAATCATGAGATTTTAAAAATATTATTTGTTTGTTGCCACTTACACACTTATTCAAAGGTCTCTGTGAGGAAGATGGAAAGTAAAATATAAGTCACTCAGCCTCTTTCTGCAACAATCCTATTGGATTCCACTGAGCCCTTGGAGAAAACAAAAGTGGCCATGAAATCATAGAGGGGGGTATTTGGGGGCTCATTCCTACAGATATTCCCTCATTAGGGCTGAATTTTCTAAACAATGAATAATCCTATCAGAACTTACTAAAATGCTTTTGGGGAAAGCAAAACAAACAAACAAAAAGGCGAAGCAAATGAGAACAAAACAAAAAACAGAAACCAGACAAACAAAAACCATGCAAAATTAAAACAACAGCAACAAAACCCCAAAACAAGCTGCTATTTGATGCAAGATTGAAAGTAGGTCTCTGGAAATAACCTAGGTTCCAGGAAATGCCACCTTCACTCAGGTTGCAAGAGTCTGGAAAAAGTTTTAAAACTCAAAGCATAAAAAAGTCTGGGAGAGAAAGATAAACTGGCTTACACACATGGTTTCTCAGGAAACTGTTCCACCCATTAAATACTAAAATATCTGAGTAGTTAGTTAATTCTCAGATGCTTCAGTTCTCATTTGTAGAGCTACTAAGAACAATTTTTCAACTCCATAAACTAAGAGACAGAGATGACCTCAACCACTGTGATTAGTCAAGGTTTTCCAGAGAAACAGAACAAATAGGAGATATATGATATATTTGGTATTTGATAAACATAATAAATGTGATATGTATATATGGGGATATACTCTCTCTCCATTTATGTATATATAAACCTCATGATCTGCTAACTGCAGACTAGAGACCCAGGATATCTAATCTGGTGGTGTAATTCTAGCATGAATCAGAAGGTCTGAGAACTGGGGTGCACAGAACTCATGGTATAAATCCTAGGACAAAGACAGAAGACCAATGTGCCTGCAAGTAGCAGTAGGCAGGCCGGACGCAGGATCCTTTCCCTTCCTTTCTGCTCTATTCAGGTCCTCAAGGAATATGATGCTGCCCACCCATGCTGGGGAAGACAATTTCCATTACTGAGTCAACCAGTTCAAATGCTAATCTCATTTGGAAACACTCTTACAGACACACACAGAATTAATGTTTAATCTGTGCTCCATGTGGCCCAGTTGAGATATATTGTCTACTATATTGTCAACCTAGCTTCTGATTATTCTCCAGAGTTTATTGATCCACTGCCATACGGTTAGGTATATATGATGTGCAGAAAAGAGAAATGAGATTAATATTGAGTTGGCTTGAGGAAACTGCTTAAATTAAGAGGAGATTCTATTTATTTGCACATACATAATATGTGCAAATAAAGTTGCTCAAACAACATAATTATTTGTCCAATTTGATTGTGTGTAATCTGTAAAGTAATATATAAATAGGAGATATTATTATTATAGACATTTACTTAACAGCATTGCATTTTAAAAATTTGAGTATAGTTGACATACAAAGTTTCATTAGTTTTAGGTGTATGACATAGTTATTCAAGTTCTCTTTATGTTATGCTATGAACATTTATTTTATTTGTATTGCAATTATGATTTTTCTTTTTGGGGAACCAGGGGGTGAAATTTAAAAAAATGGCTACAAATCTTCCTCACATTCATGCCCCTTTGCAAAGTGAACTTACAGTTTCTTCCATCAAGATATGGCGTCTAGTCCTTGTATGATGGAGGTTTCTGTGATTTGTCCTGCATAACCGACCACCCAGACCTGCATGTAGGCAGGCAGGCTTTAGCCTTAAAGCAATGTTTGTGAGACTGGCGCTGCGTGAGTGACCTTGGGAGCCTGCTTAGTGGACATTAGCTGGCCTCCAGGTCAGAACTGGCCCTTCCGGTCTGGACACCAAGAGCTATAAAATTTGCCTTGCATCCCCTCTGGCTTCAGGCTGGGCTGGCCACCCCACCCCCTGCTCCCGGAATGGAATCCAGGAGGGGGGAGGTAAGCACATCTAGTCCAGGCTCCTTGAAGATGTAAAGATATGATAACATAGGAATGCAGCTCCCTCCAAACAGCACATAGACGAACACATGTTTAACTTCAGACCATTTGCCCTATAAATATGGCCCTTCTGGGGATGGTCATTTGGAAGTCTCACCTGAGGGGAGGACGCTCCGCCCAGGCCTCTTTGCCTGGCTGTGTACACCGGGCTTCCCCAGCTAAGGAGGTTGGATGTCCTAAGTACACGATTTGATTAACTTTGTCTCATTCTCTTTTACTGCTTACTATTGCCCTCATCTATGCGTAGAGTTTTCTTCTCTTCTTTCTATTTCACTATGTTTTTACTTTATAATATTGATAAAGTGTTTTTTCCCCTTCAAAACCAAAAGCACGCTGTTGTGAATCTTTTTTTTTTTGGACAGTTCCTTGCCTCTTGAATGTAGGCTGGTCAAATGGCTTGCTTTTTCCAATAGGATGTTAGCAAACATGGCACAGCACAGGATCCAAATGTTCTTGAGCATTTGGGTTTGCCCTCTCTTGCCGTGGTAAACCGTGAGACCATCGCTCTGTGAACAAATCCAGCCACCAAGTGTGAAGTACACACTTCCGTGGCATTTAGTACATTCACAGTGTTGCACAATCACCTCCTCTATCAAGTTCCCAAACTTTTTCATCGCCTCCAGAGAAAATCCTTACCCATTTCTTAAAAGACTTTATTTATTTGAGAGAGAGAGCATGAGGGAGAGAGATCACGAGCAGGGGGGAGGGGCAGAGGGAGAAGCAGATGCCCCCCTGAGCAGGGACCCCGATGTGGGGCTCCATCCCAGGACCCCAGGATCTTGACCTTAGCTGAAGGCAGATGCTTAACCTGACTGAGCCACCCAGGTGCCTGAAAACCCTTACCCATTAAGCAGTCACTCACCCATTCCTCTTTCCCCAGCTTCTGACAACAACTAGTCAGCTTTCTGTTTCTACATATTTATCTATTTTGGATACAGATATAATAATATGATAAGTGCTCTTTTATGTCTTCTTTTTTTTGAGATTAGCAAATGTGTTCAGCATTCATTTACATTGTTGCACGTTATCAGTGCTTCATTCCTTTTTACACTGAATAATATTCCATTTTATGCATGTAGCACATTTTCTTTATCTATTCATCTGTTGATGAAGATTTGGATTTTTTCATCTTTTGGCTACAATGAATAGTTGCTACTGTGAACACGCGTGTACAAGTACTTGTTCAAGTACTCATTTTTAATTATTTTTATATATATTTAGTTGTGGAATTGCAGAGTTAGATGTAATACTATGCTTATTCATTCATTTTTTTTTTTTTAAACAGCTAAATTGTTTCAACAACGCTTGCACCATTTTACACGGGTAAACTCCCCCAACCCCAGGAATATACAAGGGTTGCAATCAATTGCTGCACATCCTTGCCACATTTGTAATTTTCCATTTCAATTATTATCTTTATTAAATAGCTACTCGAGTGGATGTGAAGTAGTATCTCGCTGTTATTTTGATTTTCACTTCATTAATGATTAATGGTGCTGAGAATCTTTTCATGTTCTTGTTGGCTATTTGTATTTTCTCTTTGAAAAAATATCTATACAAGTTCTCTGCCCATTTTTTAATTGGCTTATTTGTCTTTTCTGTTGAGTTGTAAGAGTTCTTTATATATTCTGGATACTAGACCCTTATTAAATATAAGATTTTCAAATGTTTTCTGCTAAAATGTAGGTCGTCTTTTCACTTTATTACAAGACAACCAGAATCCTTACACATTGCTGTTTGGAATGCAAAACTGTACAGCCATTTTTTCAAGTACTTTGGCAGAGTCTTTTCATGTTAAACAGTTACTTATTATATAACTTAGCTTGCACACTCTTAGGACATTTTCAAAGAGAAATGAAAGCCTATTTCAACACAAAGACTTTTATGTGAAAGCTCATAGAAGCAGTATTCATCATTGTTAAGAACTGGAATTAGTTAATTCATTAATTAATTTATCAAATAGTGAATGGATAAACAAACTCTGTTAACACATATTATGGAATACTTCTCAGTAATACAAAAGAATGAACTATTGATACAGTAACAATATTGCTGAATTTCAACAATATTATGCTATGTGAAAGCAGTCAAAACCAAAGACTACATACTGTTATTCCATTTATACATAATTATTAAATTTATTAAAAGGCAAAGGAGAGGAGATTGATAGCAAATCATCAAAGGAAAAATTTTATGTCATTTTGGTGAAGGCTACACCATTTTATACAATTGCTGAAATTTACCAAACTATATTCTTAAAATGAGTCAATTTTATTTTATCTAAACCATACCTAATAAGTTTGGAGAAAATACATAATTTATTTGAACCAAAAAAAATGAAGAGCTAATTAGATATGTTCAGCTGTATTGGTAAAATATTTTATCTCTGGGACAGTAACTATTAGAGAAAAGATGCTGATTAGTTTCAAGTATAAATTGTTGGGTATTAATTATTACATTTTGGGGGAAGATTCTCATAATTTTTTCTTTTTATATTTTCAAATCTCAGTGTTTAGCCATGGTCAAGTAGCTATTTTATTTTAGGGAAAGATATCAGAGGGCACACTTGCACCTGTCAGATTTGTATTATTAGCCCAATAATTAGGAATAAACTGAACAGTAAGAGAACAATTTACTGTTTTATTATTTCAAATCCTGTAGCATTGGTAACCCTGGAAACTTTAAGAAATCTCATAACTCTGTGTCCTTGTCTTCTGAATGTACAAGGCAAAGGAATTACCCAGAAAATCAAAGAGCCTTATTCGCTGAACATCAGGAACATTTTTATGTTTCTTATTTCTCAAGTTTCTCATTTATTTTGTAACTAATTACAATTAAGTATCTTCATCATGGATGTTCTCCAACAGACATTTTTTTTTGTCTAATAATCTCTTATGCTCCTATATATACATATATAAATGATATACAATAAATAAGAACTGCTTTGAAGACCACTTTTTGTCCATTAGCAGATTGGTTTTTAAAATCATATGTTATTACTATAATTAATAATCTATCTTTATTATGCAAAATTGAAGAAATTCAATGGAATTAAAACTAGTTAATAATCTAGACATTACTTAATTAGTTTTATAATATATAACATATCTTTTTTAATGTACATCTGAATATAAAACTTAGCAGGAAGTAAAAAGTTACAATTTTGTGGTATATATCAGATTTTCATTTTTTTAGCTTGCCCTTTGCATTTGGGTAAGGCAAAGTTTTTCTTTCCTATACATTCCAAGTTAAGAGACTCTTCAGATTTAAAAAGTTTCCTTACATTTGAAATCAGAGTAGCTAAAGTTTGTAAGATATCAGTACAACCAGTATTTATTTATAGTAATGGTTGCCTATCCTATTATTTTATTTTTATGTTTAAAAGAAATTTCCTATATCAAAGCAATTGTTGATAATATGACATCATGTAATATTTGATACTATGTTCCAAAGCTAAATTTGTAGAACTTTAGTCTTAACAATCAATTATAGTGCTCTAAGTCACTTATTTTATTTTATATTTCTCTTTTTGGTTATCCCAAGCATTGAGTCTGGTCTGGAAAAAGCACCACATGATTAATAAAAACAATCTTTCCCTTTTGCTCTCTGATTTTTTTTTTTTTTTTTTAAATTTCCTGCCATCTCACTCTTCGTCTCACTTTCTGTTACATTGTTCCATTAGGAGAAAAAGGTAGAATTTTTGACTGAACTAGAGAATTGGCTGTAAAATATGAGTGAATTCTAACTAATAATTGCTAGATCCAGATCGGGACCAAAGGCTATTTTCCCTAGGTTCTGTTGTTTAATTGAAATTCTTCTGTACTTTTTTGAGCCAAACTAAAATTGCTTCATAAAAATCAGTGATGTCAAATTCTGAAATGTGATGCTGAGTGTGAAGATATGCACACCACAAAAACAAAATGCCTCAAAAGACACTCCATTATTAAAAATAACTTATTTTTCTATATATAATTCCCAATAATCATTAGTTTTGATGATTGCTGGGCTGGGCCCAAATGATTTAGATATGTCTTACTTTTTTTTTTTTAACATATAATGTATTATTTGTTTCAGAGTTAGAGATCTGTGATTCAACAGTCTTACACAATTCACAGCGTTCACCATAGCACATACCCTCCCCAATGTCTATCACTCAGCCACCCCATCCCTCCCACCCCCCACCACTCCAGCAACCCTCAGTTTGCTTCCTGAGATTAAGAATTCCTCATATCAGTGAGATCTTATGATACATGTCTTTCTCTGATTGACTTATTTCGCTCAGCATAATACCCTCCAGTTCCATCCAGGTCGTTGCGAATGGCAAGATTTCATTCCTTTTGATGGCTGACCATACTTTTCTAAGAAAACATTTTAATGACAAAATATTAAGACTAAAGACAGCATTTTCAAACTGTCATTGACAAGAAGATGATAAATCCAACCATAACAGTTTTATGAAAGCAAAACCCATTTGTGAATCAATCAGAAAATTAAATAAAATTATAATTACAGTAGTTACTCATTAATCTGAGTAGTTATAGTGACTTAAATGTATTTTTTTAAGATTTTTTTTTTATTATTATTCATGAGAGACAGAGCGAGAGAGAAAGGCAGAGGGAGAAGCAGGCTCCCAAGGAGCAGGGAGCCCGATGCGGGACTCGATCCCAGGACCCTGAGATCATGACCTGAGCCGAAGGCAGATGCTTAACCATCTGAGCCTGTCTTAAATGTATTTTAAATGAAACTAATTTACTAATAATAGCAAATACTTCTATATTGTTTAGTACATTCCACACACTATTATATTTGCTTTATAAATATTAACTCAATCCATACAACAACCTTCAGTTAGAAGTACTATTATTGTTCCTATTTTAGAGGCAAGGAAATTGGAGTTCAAGAACATAATTCGTGGGTGCCTGGGTGGCTCAGTTGGTTAAGCGACTGCCTTCGGCTCAGGTCATGATCCCGGAGTCCCAGGATCGAGTCCCAGGATCGAGTCCCACAGCATCCGAGCAGGGAGCCTGCTTCTCCCTCTGACCCTCCCCCCTCTCATGTGCTCTCTCTCTCTCATTCTCTCTCTCTCAAATAAATAAATAAAATCTTAAAAAAAAAAGAGCATAATTTGTAGATACTTATTCAAAGAATATGTGGTGCAACTTACACTCAAATTTAAAGGGTCTAATTCAGACTTTGCTTTTTTTTTTTTTTTTTAATTCAAAGAACTGTGCTGTCCTGACTCCCTTAATATTAAAACACTTAACTTTAGTAACAAACAGTATAGCTGTACTTGCACCATTATGTCTGTGAGGAAACCCCACCTGCAGAATAAACTTTCTTGAGTTATCACTGACTGCACAAATGAAGGTGGGTCGGGAAGGTTGTGCCCTCTCTTAAATTAAGAGTTTGAGCTACTGTAGCAGGAGACGGGTTTCGTTCAGAATTCCCTTGAAGCGAGCAGTACTGCCCTGAGGGCAAAGCCCAGAGAGCAAGGTGAAGAATTAGGACCTTAGGGATCATAAACTCCACTAAAGGGTCCTCGGAGAAGCACAACGCCCTTTTCTCAGGTGCCGTTTCCTTATCTCTTTGCTTGTATGGAAGTGATACTGTGTACTAAATTTGGAATAATTGGTCATATTGGATGTCTCTGATTTGTGTACTTTCTCCCAGTATGTTTTTGCTGGTTTTGTTTTGTTTTAATCTGTTAAAAAAGAAAGAAGGGAGGGAGGGAAGGAGAGAGTGAGAAAAAGAGAAGACAGAAGGAAGAAAAAATGGAAACCTATAGAAAGGCACAAAAAGGGAATTTTAAAAGTAAAAAATTGGTTCTTTGAAGGCAAAATATTAAATACAAGATTGGTCAAGAAAAAGAGGGTGTGTGGCGCCCATGCACGACATAGCAGGAATAAGAACATATGGGATTCAAATATTTTTTAAGAAATTAAAATACCAGGGACGCCTGGGCGGCTCAGTCAGTTAAGCGGCTGCCTTCGGCTGGGGTCATGGTCCCGCGGCCCTGGGATCGAGCCCCGCATCGGGCTCCTTGCTTGGCGGGGAGCCTGCCTCTCCCTCTCCCTCTGCTTCTGCCTCTCTCCCTGCTGGTGTTCTGTCTCTCTCTCTCTCCGACGAATAAATAAAATCTTAAAAAAAAAAAAAAAAAGAAATTAAAATGCCATACTAGAAGCAACTCAAAACTAATTTTTAAAAACCTAGAAAAATAGTCAAATTCTAAATACAATATAAACTGCCACAGTGACTCAAGAAAAACTTTAAAAACCTGAAAAAATCCATAGTTGTTAAAAAACTCCACTACAAATGCAATCTATATTTCTAAAACAGTAGCCCATAGTTTAAAAATTAGAATTTTAAATAACAGTAGTGACATTAGCAATGAAATTTAAATGACTGAGAATAAATCTGACAACATATATGCAAGACTTATGTGCCTCAATCTGTAAAACTTTATTGAAAACATTAAATAAGGACCAAATTAAAGAAGAAGTATCCGATGTTTACTCACAAAAAATATCAGCATCATACAGGCATCTGATCTCTTCAAATTGACCTATAGATTTATTATAACTTCAAACAAAATTTCAATAGGGTTGTATGAGAAATATGACAACTGAAACTAATAATGAAAGACAAGAGGCAATTTTTCCAGCATGCAATCAAATATTACTATAAAAAGATAATAATAAATTCATGTCATTTAAGCACAAGGATAGAAAAATAAATTAACCAATAGAAAAGTGTGGAGAGCCCAGACATGAATCCTTAGGTAATTGAAAATATTATATATATAAGGCAGAGATAAAATTGAAAACCTGCAGAGAAAAACAGATTATAAAATAAATTAAACTGAGAAAACGGGGTTGATTAGTTAGATAAAAGAAAAGGGTGATTTTTATACTTTACAAAATAGTGAATTTTGTAAGATAATTGATATATGATAAATGAAATATTTAAATATTTGAAAAAATTTTAAACTAAAAAGGAATTAATATTTCAACATTGAAAGATAAAACATTTCTTTTGAAAGATGTCATTCATTTATTTGACACAGAGAGAGAGAGAGCATGAGCAGTGGTAGCACTAAGCAGAGCTGCAGCCAGAGGGTGATGGAGAGGGGGGGTGGAGGGAGAAGCAGGCTCCCTGCTGAGCGGGGAGCCCAACGTGGGGCTCCATGCCAGGATCCTGGGATCATGACCTGAGCTGAAGGCAGACGCATAACCAACTGAGCTACCCAGGCGCCCTGACAAAAGTAGTTTCTTAAGCAAGTTCCTAAAATCACTATTTGTAAAGAAAAAAATTGATACATGTCACAATATGGAAATTAAGAACATGTGATAATTTAAGAAAAACACCATAACAAAAGTGAGAAGACAAATCTGTTGGCTGAAGATAATAGGAATACAAAATGCTGAGGATGGGTTATATACACTTTAAATCCTAAACATTAAAAAAAATTAAAAGTAACAAACATAGATAATGTAATGAGATGTGCAGAAATTTCCCAGAAGACTAAATACATATGGACAACTAATACAGAAAAGCATAATGAATCAGAAAAAGACAAATTAAGAACAAAATGAGACATTACATTTTACTGATAGGTGGGCAGAAATGTTGGACAGGATGTGGATTATATGGAACTATTACACCTCGGTGATGGAAGTATATATTGATAAAAAAGCGTTGGAAACCCATTTGGTATTGTCTTGCAGCATTGATAATTAAAATCCTCTGTGACCTAGCCATTTCTCTTCTCAGTATAATCTCTGGAGAAACTTTTGAACTAGGGTGAAAGAATGTATAGAACGTTCGTAGAAGTTTTACTTATTTTAATTTTTTAAAAATGGGCACAAATTGTCTGTCTGCATGACAATGGATAAATGAGTTGTGATAAATTCGCCATATTTTGTAGCTGTGTAAATGAAAGATTTATAACTACACTCAACAAATTGGACAGATATCAAAAATTTTAGCGTTGGAAGTCTCAGGAGACTACTTTCGTGGCAATATTTTTATGAAACTCAAAAATAAGCAAAAACAAATAATATGTTTTATAACTTGTATATATTACATATATGCTCTACTTTGTATTGAATATTATTTAAGAAGATAATACAATACAGATAAACAGTTTGAAGGCATTTTTATTTACATGTTATTTAAAAAGGAATCTAGAAAGTGCTTGCTCATTTCAAATCTGACCACTCTGTCTTAACAGTCCTCACCACTGACTCTCCACTTTAGTTAAACATATTTAGATTATATCCTTTAAAGCTAATCTGCTTATTTTTCTTTTTTAATAATAATTAAAGTTTATCCTTTCAGACTGAATGAGGCTTTTTTTTTTTTTGGTAGTTTGAACTTGCTGTAGAATAAACTTTTTAAATTTTTCTAAACTTTCTAAATTTTTGTGACTGAAATATAAATTATATTTTGTCTGATTTTAATTTCTAAAGCAAATATTCAAGGTAGATATAGGGATTATTCTAGTCTAATTCATGTGCATTCAAATAAAAATAAAACTCAATTAGTTTAAAGAAAATAAGAACCTGTTGTTTCAGCTCTGAATATCTCTGGGTTAGCATCATTTTTAGTTATATGATGTGTGGGATCTCCAAAAGTAGATCTAAAATTACATGGTCTTTACCTCTGTTATTGTGGAAATAAAGATTTAAAAAAATTAGGACTGTCATGTTCTTTGCAATTTGCATTCTCATGGTTGGAATAGTATCCTCTTGTATTTAGTGGTCTCAGAACTGTATTATGTATGCATGTAGTAATGTATGTATGTATGTATGTATGTATTTCCTTCCTGTGGATAGGGTTTGGTTAGACAGAGAGGTCATGTGAAATAAGAGAGTCTGGGCACTGGTATCTAATTGAATGGAGACTGTGCATCTGTCTAGCCAAGGAGGAGTAAGTGATCTCCTCAGAGGTAATTGCAGAGAAATAGACACATTTTCTCTAACCTCACGGATATATTGAAAGTCTTCAAAGTCTTTGGCCCCAGCAAGACACTGCTGAATCATAAAGAACTGTTTCTTTAGAGTTATGGGTTTGGAGCCAGATTGTTTGCAGATCCAAGACTACATAGGAGGAAGTAAAGACATGGAACAGTAGAGTCTCCTCTTCCCAGGGAAGTGAAACAGAAGAGAAACAAAGAATTAAGTTTAGAGATGGATGTGAGGTTAGACATTATTAAAAAAAGAAAGAAGAAAGAAAGAAAGAAAGAAAGAAAGAAAGAAAGAAAGAAAGAAAGAAAGAAAGAAAGAAAGAAAGAAAGAAAGAAAAGGGAGCAGTCCAGAGTTCATATAGGAAATATTTCTTGAGCTATTAAACTGCTAATTTCTGTGATTGTAACCAGGGTTTCTTAGTCAGTTAGAAATTAGGATGGACTGAGGCTCCTGGGTAGCTCAGTCAAGTGGTGGACTCTTGATTTCAACTCAGGTCATGATCTCAGGGTCCTGGGATTGAACACTAAATGGGGCTCTGTGCTCAGCGGGGAGTCTGCTTGAGGATTCTCTCTCCTTTTGCTTTTCTCCCTGCTCATGCTCGCTATCTCTCAAATAAATAAATAAATCCTTAAAAAAAAATAAAAGAAATTAAGAGGGACAACTAGGTACAGAATTGATTTTAGGTTGGGGTCAGCAAGCTGTATATGACCAAAAAAAAACAAAATCAAGAAGTCAGTGGATCTGAGCATTTTGTCCAGAGAGGTCTAAGCTATGGATTTCAAGTTCTTGGTTTAGGAGCTCAACACAAACAGAAAGTAAATGAGATACTGAAAGACAGTATGAAGCTTAAGAGATGATATAGCAATTATACAATGAATAATCTAAGATAGACATTTTTATTTCTTTAATCATTTGTTAAGGTCAATGGGCCATAGGTGAACGGCACAATCCTCAAAGGAGGAAGGTGTGATAAGTAATTAATCGCAGAATGGTGGAAAGATATTTAATAAATGAGGGAGATTCCTTTTCCCTGTGTTGCCTTTCACCTTCTAGTAGAGTATGAGAAAATGAGTAGCTGGAGTGGTGGGGGATGGGAGGGATGGGGTGGTGGAGTGATAGACATTGGGAAGGATATGTGCTATGGTGAGCGTTGTGAATTGTGTAAGACTGTTGAATCACAGACCTGTACCCCTGAAACAAATAATACATTATATGTTAAAAAAAAAGAAGATACTAGGAAGGGAAAAATGAAGGGGCGGAAATCGGAGGGGGAGACGAACCATGAGAGACTATGGACTCTGAGAAACAAACTGAGCGTTCTAGAGGGGAGGGACATGGGGGGACGGGTTAGCCTGGTGATGGGTATTAAAGAGGGCATGTATTGAATGGAGCACTGGGTGTTATACCAAACGATGAATCATGGAACACTACATCAAAAACTAATGATGTAATGTATGGTGATTAACATAACATAATAAAATTAAATTTAAAAAAATGAGTAGCTTACAGATAACAAGGCTGCAGGTAAATAGTGTCCTCAAGGAAATTTTTATGTTATGTTACAATGCTGTGGGTTGTAGAAGAAGGGGTTCTTTTTCTTTAAATATTCTGATATTTTCTTCAACATTCTATTGTAGGCTCTCTTCTCACTTCTTCCATCATCTCTATAGAAATCATTCCCTCCAGTGGCAATAGTTGTAATCTATATACTGAAACTCTCAGACAATTTTCGCACCCCAGACTCCTCTCCTGACATCTGGGCCTGTGTTTTCAAATGTCTTCTTGGTATTTGAACATATGTCGTAGGCACCTGAAACTCAACAGCTGCAAGACTAAATTCATAATATTGTATTTTCCCTAAATGTTCCCTTCTTTTTTATCACAAACGTGATGGTTAGTATCCCTCATTTTGAGCAAATCAGATATGTATGTGTGTCTTTCCTGACTTCTCCATTTTCCTTACTCCTGTCTCTAAGACCTATCACGTCTGTGTATTAATACATTATAAATCATATATTCTCATTGCCATTGGCATTAACTTTACTTAAGTCACAATTTTTCACCTAGTTTGTGATACATCTTGACTCTTAGTGGGTCTTTCTGCCTCCTCTTTCTCCCCTCCGTGGCCCTATTCCTATACTGAAGTTAAAACCATACTACAAAAGCTCAGTTGTAATTAATTACCTTCGATCTAAAACCCTCCAATGACTTCTGATTTTCCTCAGGATAAAACCAAGACCCTGCAGCATGGCAAAAGGTAAATTCCATTTCTATTCTCTGCTAGCTTCAATTCTTAAAATTCTTATTCTTATACATTTCATACTCAAGATTCCAGTTCTATTATACAAACTGAGTTCTCAGAACATTTCTTACCACCAATGGTATACACATTCTACTCCCTCTGTCAGAATCCCTTGAAAGCATTTATTTACGATACTAATTCAGATTTCCATATCATAGTATTTCTAACTCTACTCTTGCACTTATCTTCTGTGTGTGTGCATACATGTAGAATATATTTTATATAGAATTATATACTCTTAAAAAGTGAGAGTATCTCTTGTATTCCCAATGCCTAAGCTGTGGATGATTTATTGACAATTATTTACAGTGGACCTCCATTTTTAAAAACAGGGTAAAAGTGTTTAGGGTAGGAGGAAAACCAGTAAAGAAGCACAAAGATATATCAGAATGAGATTACCAGAGAGAGAAAGAATAGCATACGTTCCAGTCTTGTAATCAAGCCATTGTTTAATATGTACATCTGGGTTTTTTTTTTTCTTGTTTTGTTTCCTGATAGTCCAAGATACAAGTCTGATAAAGCTAGGAATTTATGTAATCTTTACTTAATATTAAAAAATAAATTTTCCAAATATCATGGGTTTTCCTTAAAAATCGCATTTCTAGAGCATTGGAGAGATAGCATTAAGCTAGCTGTGCAAATATTGACCTCTTAAGGGAAACATACAGTGCAAGTGGTGAATACTGAGATTGCCAAGTGAGGAGGTAAATTCAAATAAAATGACAAGTTTCGCATCTTGACTAACTGAGTAGCAGTGCTCAGGCATAGAGAAGGAGAAAGAGAAAAAGCAACAGAAGGTGGAGAGTAAAAATGAAGAGGAGGAGGAACAGTTTCCAAATGAAAACAGAGTTGTGTACCATGAACGTTGACTCTGAAGTGGAATGCATGAAGAGTATGCAGTAGACTACTGAAAACACAGGGATTTGTCAGAAGTCATTACTGAGGATTTACATTTGAGAATCACTTGTTCAAAATGATTATTGACATTAAAAGATTATAAAATTTACTGAGGGATTTTTATAGGTTTCATCTTTCACTTCCATTAAAAAAAAAAGTACATGATGGACGTTTTTTTCAAATTCTCTTTGGAAGTAGGTAATTCCAGTATACACTCTTTCTTGTAATAATTCTAAATATTGTTAGATATAAATGAAGTACATGGTATGCATACAATTTCATCACTATAAAATAAATTATATTTTGAATATATGTTGTTTGTTGGGCATGCATTCACTATTGCATGTTTTGCCCTATTTAATCCTCATGAGTCATAATAACCCTAGAAGGTATACAAGCACAGAAAAACTAACTGAATAAATATCCAGTGACATGAAGCTGAGGAATGGTGGAGTGACAATTTGAACCTGGGTAAACTGACTCTAAAGCTGAAGAAATAACCACACGAACAGTGAAATGCCACTTGTGGACTCCACATCTCCTACCTCCAGATTGGTTGCCTCCACTGGACCTGGATATCATGAATGTAACAGGGACAGTAATGATGTATTCTCTTAGATACTAAGTATCTGAGGGAAGAATTACCATGGAGATGCAGAACATATTTAATTCAAAGAAATCACAGGAATTCCTGTAGAAGAAAATAATTCAACAAACTATTAAAACAAATGTTTTCAATTTTTAAATGCTTTACCAAAATAGAATTGTGTTATTGACTAAGATCCTCAGAAGGAATAGGATGAATCCTTAAAAGTTTTATTAAAAATAACTTTTACCAGATTTGGAGCAAAATAAACTCAGGGAATTGTTTTTAAAATAATTTCACTAAAACACACACATGTAAGAATATAGATGTATTTTTTTTTAATCTAAAGTAATCAATGACAGACTCAGGATACTCATATTACTTTCATTAGATGCTCATTTTTCTTAAAAGAGTGATTAAGTAGGAATATTTCTATAATAGTATTTACCACACTGCCACAAAATTTCTATTTTTAGTTGCAGGGCTGTCCAGTTATAAACTCTTTGGGGCTAATCTGTGTCTTCTTCAGAGTTAGATCAACAAACTTAACATAATTGATAAGTCCTTATAAGTCTGTAATTAAGCCTAATTGGATAAAAGAGAAAGGTACTTTTACTTGAATATAATTTGCTGCCTAATTCATGTTGGTGAGACAGCCCTCCTTTTTTTGGTAATTGCAAATTCTTTATTTATAATTCTTAGAAGTTAAGTTTCATAGAAGTTTTTGTGAATTGAATCTTTTATAAACTTGATATTTTTCTCTACCCAAATTTCTAGTATATCATCTATAACGAAGTGTTAAGCTTTGATAATTTTTCCTCTTTTTCCTTGGTCATAACCAAAATCAACACAAGTTTTTAGTTCCACTCTTTCCTTAAATCCCATAAAGTATGGTAACACTTCCTTACACACAAAGATGGAAAATGTTATAAAAATTAGTCCTTTTCAAATTTTGAAAATATAATGAAAAGTTAATTTCATTCACAATTTCAACAATAAAAATAAAACATAAAATATCTTAGAATATACCTTAGAAAGAATGAATAAGAGGTAATCAAACCAATAGTAAAATTTTACTGAAAGACAATTTTTTTAAAAAAAGTTCAATAAATAGCGTGCGTTAGTTGGTCTTGAGCTTCCAACTCTTGATTCTGGTTCAGGACATGATCTCAGGATCCTGAGATCAAGCCCTTTGTAGGGCTCTGAGCTCAGTGGGGAGTTTGTTCCAGATTCTTTTTCTCCCTCTCCCTCTGTCTCTCTCGCTCCCTCTCTCTCAAAATAAATAATCTTTAAAAAAAAAGTTCAATAAACAGATGAAATTCACCATTTTCCTTTATGGCCTGCTTAACAAAACGTTTGCTAAAAAAATATCTGTTAAATAAATGGATAAATTAACATATATTTCTCAAAAGGAAGAAATTACCATCTTGCCCTTATCCTTGGAGGCTTCCTATGGCAGAATCTGAGTTCCCTTGTGAACAGGGAGGTACACTAAGAACAGAACTAGGAGCTGGTAGTCCATATAATCCAATATATTTATAAGGAAAGGTTTGACATAGGGATGGCCCAAGATATATTATTGATTTACCTTTTCATCGTGTTCTGCTATTTCTTGGATACATGACTTGGATCAAGTCTCCAAGATTTTTTTTTTAAGATTTTATTTATTTATTTGACAGAGAGAGACACAGTGAGTGAGGGAACACAAGCAGGGGGAGTGGGAGAGGGAGAAGCAGGCTTCCCGCGGAGCAGGGAGCCCGATGAGGGATTCGATCCCAGGACCCTGGGATCATGACCTGAGCCGAAGGCAGACACTTAACAATTGAGCCACCCAGGCGCCCCAAGTCTCCAAGCTTTAATAGATTACAGATATAGAAATAAAGATAGAGATATAACTGTAGTTACAGATACATAGATAAAGATATAAATTATACCATGCATAAACTACTTGTTACATTCCCTATCAAATAGTAAAATCACCGTAGAGAGTATTGTCATAATTGCTATTTTCTTAATTATTTTAAAATATGCCTGTTTGGTACATTACAGCTTCTGATCTGAAATCCATTAATTTTGACAACATACAAAGACCTTGGTTTCAGTCCAGGCCCTCCACACACACACACACACACACACACACACACACACACATTATGACACTGGCAAAGCCCTTACTTTCCCTAAGCCTCAGTTTACTCATTCCAGATGGAAAAGAATTGTTTACCTCTCAGTATTACTGGAAATGTGTTTTAATCTAGAAAGAAATATACAAGAATTAAAGTGGCATCATTATTTTGTTATCATACTGGTTTTCAGGAGGCAGTTCCAGTAGAAGTTAATAGGAGCAGGGCAAACAATGGGATTCAACTGCAGAGAGGCTGATGCTCTTTTCCAGTTGCCCAATACTCCGTAAGTCACAACTAGATATTTTCAGTAAAGAGATGTTTGAAATAGTATGGTGAGAATAAATTCATTTTCTCAAAGGTCTTGGAAATCACTTACTTCTTTTTTTTAAATTTTTTATTGTTATGTTAATCCCCATACATTACATCATTAGTTTTAGATGTAGTGTTCCATGATTCATTGTTTGTGCATAACACCCAGTGCTCCATGCAGAACGTGCCCTCCTCAATACACATCACCAGGCTAACCCAACCTCCCACCCCCCTCCCCTCTAGAACCCTCAGTTTGTTTTTCAGAGTCCATCGTCTCTCATGGTTTGTCTACCCCTCCGATTTCCCCCCCTTTATTCTTCCCCTCCTGCTATCTTCTTCTTTTTTTTTTTTTTCTTAACATATATTGCATTATTTGTTTCAGAGGTACAGATCTGAGATTCAACAGTCTTGCACAATTCACAGCGCTTACCAGAGCACATACCCTCCCCAGTGTCTATCAGCCAGTCACCCCATCCCTCCCACCCCACCCCCACTCCAGCAAGACATGTGACCAGATTCTGCATACTCTTCTTAGATCATCTCTAACAATGCTGTTTAGTAATCCTTAATCAATTGAGAGCTTATTACAAAAATGTATATTATAAAATGTTCTTCAAATCTCGACCATCACAGGAATATGTGGTTTATAGTTCTCTGTAGTTGTACAGAAGTGGCTGTGCTTAAGAATCGTTGTTGTAAAAAAAATAAATAAATAAAATTAAAAAAAAAAAAAGAATCGTTGTTGTAAGGAGCACCAAGTGTTTTATGGAAGTGTGGAATGACAATATTGAACACTTAAAAATAATATTACACTGTATGTTAGCTAACTGGAATTTAAGTAAAAACTTAAAAAAAAAAGAATAGTTCATACTAATACTGGTCTCTGGTTTTCATTGCTTAAGTCCTGTGCTCATGTATGAATGGTAATATTTGATGGCACTCATAACCTCACTATTGCTTCAATGCTTCTTATTGCCACAGAATAACAAGTAGGAGAAGGTGCTTTATCCCCATTGGTAATGAAGGTAAGAAAAACTCAGTCTTAATTTAGGATAAAATATGTAATTGTTTCCATTGGTTTTGGATACCTTGTTTGAATCAAAAAATCATTTACAGACATGGATTTGAAGACCAAGAAAAAGATGAAGACAATCTTGTCTTGCCTATGCTTCTTTTACCCTAGTTCCTCAAAACCTAAGTGAAATATCAGTATGAAAATCATGTTGTAAAGCACTACCAAAATTTCCCTATAATAAAAGTGAGAACAAACTCAATGGCATAAACTTTTCCTCAGGAAACATTCTAAAATTTAATTTATTATGATTGAGTGAACATTTTCATCATCTATAAAATTATTAGGAATCTTTTATTATTATAATATGTGTAATTTGCCCAAACCTGCCAATCATCCTTACTTAAAAATTGTTTGTCAGAATATTGTTAAGGCAAATACACAACTTGGAACAAATTCAGTGACATCTTCAATGAACAGAAAAACTCCTATTATTAGGATGATTGCATTACATCATCTTATTCTGGAAAAAAAATTTCAGAGACCCTAAGCTGATTTTTTTTCTTGTTGATTTTTAAATAATATGTCTTAGTACATGATAAAACCAATCCTTTATGTGTGGGTTGCTGATTTCTTCTCAATAATTAAATTTTTTTCTACAAATAGGTGTCATTTTATGTGGCTGTGTCTTAGGACTAATGAGATGAATGGGACATGCCATGGGACAAGCTGTAGATAAGGCATACGTTGATGTAAGTAAGAAGTGTGTAGATAAGAGAATATTAAACTAGGTAGAAAATATGATGGTGGATATATTTATTAGTCAGGGTCCTGCTGGGGGACAGAAATCACACCAGTATTTGAAACCAAGATGTTTAACACAAAAATCTATTAACTAATAACTACTAATTAAAAAAGGTTAAAGCATGCTAAAGAAAAATAGTAGAAGATATAAGAATCAGCTACTAAGACTGAAGCAGAGTACCCAAGAAAAGAACAAACTTGGGAGAGCCTTGCCTCCCACCAAGTCTGAGACACAGACTTCCTTGGAAAGCACATGTAAATTACTCCACTATCTGATGGAGAAGTTTGCTGAGGTGCCCCAGCCAAGAGTTGAAAATCAGGAAACTGCCCAATGGGACATTGGTAAGTCTTGATGAGGAGCTTTCTAGGGTGCTGGGGAGAAGCACGGAGAAACTTGTCACTGATGCACCAGCAGGACCTACTAGGAAGCTGCCCACTGGCATAATGCTGAAACTCATAGGAGAGCTCCCTGCTGGAGTGCCACTAGAATCTGCTGGAGCATGAGAACCGGTGGGAATTCAGCTGTATTCAGGAAGTCTTGCTGGAGCAAGAAAGTCAAGCTCAGTGGAAACAGGAGGATAGGCCCGTTCTGTCTGCGGTAGTCTTTCCACTGCTCTCCACTGACAAATTTAACATTGTGCCAATTGGCAAAGGAGAAATGATTACAGGTTTACTCTGAAAAGCGACATCTGACATGGTAGTATTTCTGCAATTTCAAAAACTTTAAACCATGAAGGTAACAGAAAACTCACTTAGGGCAGAAAAACTGCATGATGAGTGTAGTTGAAGAAGACTAATAGTGTAGTGTCTTTATCAAAACTCAATATCTTATCTCAAAATATAAGGTACAATTAACCTTTAAGTAGTTCTTAAGTTACCACTAAATTGCCACTTACAGGGGCACCTGGGTGGCTCAGTCGGTTAAATGTCTAACTCTTGATTTCGGCTCAGGTCATGATCTCAGGGTCCTGGGATAAAGCCCCACTTTGGACCCTGTGCTCAGCAGGGAGTCTGCTTGAGATTCTTTCCCTCTGCCCCTCCCCTTGTTCTCTCTCTCTCAAATAAATAAGCAAATATTTTTTTAAAAACAAAACAATAAGTTGCCACATACATAGTATCATCTTTCAGGAACCCCAGTGGAAAGTGTTTCCGAGACTTTTTCTATTGTGGTTGGCCTTCAACTCCAGTGTTTATCTGTCTACTGTGATGAGCCTCTAAGTGACTCTGAGCAGCTTCTGCACCTTGTGACCCAGGCAGCTTATGGTCTGGTGAAATCTTTCTTTGAGAGAAAGCCAGCTCAGATGGTTGACTTCATTTCTATGTACTCTGCTCTTCTCTGGTATCTTGACTTCTGAAGTCCTGATGTGTTGGTTATCCTAAATTTCAATTTTTGAGTTCCAACACCTTGGAAGGATTGGTTAAGATTCTCTGCTTCCTAAGATAGTTCTTGCTCAGCATCTCCATGTTAATATATCCTGTATGTGTATTTTTTTTTATTTCTGATTTGTCCCCTAAGTCTCATAGTCTCATTGATCTTACCATCTCTCTTGTGCCATTAAAGAGGAGATACCTTTGTTTTATATTTTAGTTTGTTTCTATTTTCTAGTTGTTCTCAATGGGAGCATTGCTCTGCAACATGATAATTCACCATAGCTGGAAGTGGAAGCCCATGAAAATATTTTAAAAGAAAATGAATTACATACATGACTTGTATAGAGTCTATGATTTATGGTAAAAATTATTTGTGAGAAGGGCAAAATGCAACCTCTAAAAAGTTTATTTTTTTCCTCTTCTTTACCTCTGTTGATATTAAAGCAGGCTTTTCATCCATGCGGTCTTATATTTCTGTGAGGAAACATGTTGAGTATCATTCAACCCAAAGTCCTAAATTTAAAGATAATATCATTTTTCATTCTGTTAACATCTCTTCTGAAGATCCAATTTGTTCATATGCTGAGGCAAAATGTTAGCCTTCACTGAAATATAGCAGTAGTGACTTACACTTTTTTTTTAGTGACTTGAGCCTCAAGAGATTTTAGTAAATCAAGACTGCTTAAGTCAGGCTAGTCTGTCATAAGGGCAAAAAGGCACAAACCACTGCATTTTAATTTATTTTAGAGTTTCTGCTTTCCTGAGTGAGATATTACTGAATTGCAAGGTTGCTTTTCAATTAAGTGTGACATGTAGAATATAATCATGCATCCATTTAACAATGTATCCCTTATGCCAACGGGGGTCTCTCCTTTTATGAGTGGCACTATGGTTTCTAATAAAATATGGAGAGGATTTTTGCTCTCAGGTTGTCACATATTGAGACAAGGAAGTAAATTTCAATGCAAATGAACACAGAGAGAATAATTAAAGGCAATATATAAGGATGGGTTTAGCAGTATAAGTGATAGCATACATGTCCTGAAAATATGGCCAAAATGGGCTCCCATGAAGGCAGGTTCTTCCTGCAAGCATATGAATTTATATTTAACTTGTATTCAAATAGCAAATGATAGATAAAAAGCACATCTCATACATTATGAGTTTACTTTTTCTTCTCAAAAACACAAAGTGGGAATTTCTGGCTAAAATGTTTGCAAGAGATCTCAAATAAAATGATTACCAACACATATTTATTCAACAAATAGTTTTTATGATTTTACTCCTGGGAAGGTGGCACTGTTGGCCCCTAAGGATACAATGGTAAGGGAAAACACCAGGTTTACCCTCACCATTTATTAGAGGAGATTGGTTTTCATCAATTTCTCATACAAATAGAGTATTTCAAACCATAAGTGATAAAAGGAAACTAAGCAGCATATTCTAAGCATATGTAGGAGGAATAGCTGGTCTTGTCTGGGAATTGGGAAAAGCTTTCTTGGGTGAGTGCTTTGAGTTAAAGCATGAACAAATGTCATGTGTATCATGGAGGAGGTTGAGGTGATAGCAACTCCAGGCAGCAGAAAGAAGGATGCACAGATGAAATAGATGAACAATCTGTCTAGAATGGAGAGAGTGCAGAGTGAAACCTGCTTCATCAGACTACACCAGGTGACCTATCTTGATCACAGAAGTGCTTCTAGCTCAGGGAGGGGGAATTTAGTAAGGTAGAGAATAGAGATAATGTGTTGCCTCTAAGCCAGCTATGGGAAATGGTGCTGCCTTTGTTCCATTAATCCTTCTTTTATATTTTCCCCCTGGGAAAGAGGCCCATTGCCCTGAAGCACCTGCTTCCAGGACTCAAACTAAGCAAGTGGGTCTAAGTAGCATGAAGAGCATGAAGAGAGACTCATGTCCTGCTTCACTGTTCAAGCTACATAGCACACCCTCCTCCCATATAGGACTGACAGATTTGTTCCTCTGCCTGCTCAGAAAAATGTCATCTGAGAGCTCATTCCTCTTCAGGAATTGTTTTCACTGAAGAGATTTACCCCCCTTCATCTATGTCTCCTTTTCCAGTCAATTTATGTTTAGTGATGATCAACACAGAGCAAGAGTCGTAGCCTTCTCCCTGAAACTCAGGGCAGCTCTGAAGGGCTCTCCCACCTTCAAAGATTCTCTCAGTGTTGGCGGGGGTATGGACTGCACTGCTGCCCAATATCTCCTTCTGATCAATCTTGTTTCTACTGTTTTCTCCCAAACATTGATCACAGGACTGCTCACTAAATAAATGTCCTAAACACACATGTCCATCTCAGTACCTGTTTCTGGGTGAACACATGATACTTTTCAAATTAACATCTTCTTGTTGATCAGATATCACAGGGTGCATCAAAATAGATGATTATTATTCTGGAATGTGTGTTTAAAGCTGGTCCATATAGCATGGCATGGAGATCAATGCAGGAATTTATCTAATTGTACTGAAAGTAAAAAGGCAAAAGGTTAAGTCTGCATGCTGGGCAAGACTCACCTTGACAGGAATGAGAGATGAATAGTTGCCAAATATATTTATCCCTACCTTATATCCTCTGAATGACTAAAATTAATTAACCGCACCAGTATGATGATTCATTATCTTGCTGGCTGATTCCTCAGCACAGGGTGCACAAAATGCTTAGAAAACAGTTGTAACTTAAAATCCAATAGGACTTTCTCTTGCTGTACCTTAGTGGAAATGTCCCTCTTTTGGGAAATAGGAATCTAATTCTACAAAATACTGAGTTATGAGAATGGAACCAAAAACTCCTCCAGTGAGTCATGGGAAGTGTTGGTAAAGTGGAATACTCCTGCTTCTGTCCCTTAGTTATAGATCTCTGTATATACCTATTGCAAAAATAGGAGTGTATAATAGTAACTGATTTAGCATACATACAGCATTCTGGAAAAGGGTGACCATCTTCTTACAACATTAACCTCAACCTGGTACCTCAGCTATGAATTCACAAGGCTCTTCCATCACTCTCTTTGGTTGATCCATTAATTCTATGTTCTTTCTTCCACTTGTGCCAGGACATTCCAGAAATACTTGTACTATTATCATGATCCTTAGGAAATCCTCATTCATACTGTCACTAATTGAATATTTGAAATTATCTATTATGTCTCACTTGAAAAATCTCTTAAATCCAGTTTAAACTTTAAACACTTCTACTTATAAACTTTTCTTTGAGTTTCCAATAAACATAAAATCCTCTCTGCTTAAATCACAGAAAATGTTGGTTAAAATTTTTGGAAAAGGTATTTCTCTGCTCAAATGCATGATACATCATTATGGGATAGTTCAAATTCTTCATGCAAAGAACTGTATTTGAAGAGCTGTACTTAAATAACTACACTAGGGATGTCTAGGTGGCTCAGTCAGTTAAGTGACAGACTCTTGATTTTAGCTCAGGCCATGATCTCAGGGTTGTGAGATGGAGCCCTACATCGGGCTCCACATCAGCAAGGAATCTGCTTGAGAGTATCTTTCTCTCCCTTTGCCTCTCCCTTCACTTTCTCTCCCTCTCTCCTCTCTCTCAAATTAATAAATAAATCTTAAAAAAATAAAGAACTACACTAGAGGAAACTTATCCACACCTGGGCCTGACTTAGATGATGCAACTCTACACTTTGAACTGGTACAAAAATGGATGAGACTTTTGGTGTACTGGAAAGGGAGAATGTATTCTTATGTGGAAGAGATGTTAATGTTGGGACCCAGAAATCAGACTATGGTTGTCAGCTCCCAAGATGGCCCCAGTGATCTCTTCTTGGTATTTATGTCCTTTAGTAGTACCAACTCACATTTAATCAGACACATTGTATTCTACGAAACCAATAGAATATGGCAGAAGTGGTGATGTATGACTTCCAAAGCTCAGTCATATATAAAAATATTGCGATTTTCCTAACACCTTCTCTTGGATCATTCATTTTGGTGAAAGGCAACTACTATGTCATGAGGATACTCAGGAAACCTATGCAGAATCCCATGTATTTGGGTATTAATACTTCCTGACCACAGGTGGAACTAACTTTGCCAGCAAGTGTAAATGAGCTATCATGGGGTGGAATTTCCAGTCCCAGTTAAGCTTTCAGATGACTTCAGCTCTGGCTGATATATTGACTGCAATTTTCTGAAAAACCCCAAGGCCAAACCACCTAGCTTAACCCTCTAAGATTCCTGACCCTAATAAATAAAAAAATGAAATGATAAATACTTGATATTTTAAGCTACCAGGGTTTAGAATAATTTATTGTGCAGCAATAGATAATTGAAGTAGATGTGGAAGGTCTAAAAGTCTGAGTAAGTGGGAATGCTGGGTTGAATACAGTATGTAAGTTTAGAAGAAGCCCTTCACCTCAGTCATCAGGAAGGCACTGGTGAGAGATACACCACTTCTTAGCATCACTAAGAAGTTTAGTACAGTACCTTCTCTTGAGTCAAAGCTGACCATAGGTCACAAATATTGACTTGTTCATATTCATGGATAATTATGTACCTCTTTCCTCCTCTACCCCACAGATAATAACAGCCAGGCGCAGTTGCTTAAATGCCAAAAGACAGAGACTTCAGTGATCATAGAGATTAGTGAGACTAGAGAAGCAGCCAAAACATCTTGATCCACAGGGAGTTTTAAAGGTGATTATTAGAGCATGGTACATCTAGGGGCAAAAAAAAAAAGTGGCAATAAGATTTATGCCTACCATTTCTAACTGGAAAAAATATATATAGAATCAAGAGGCTGACAGTAATCACCCAAATAACAAATCAAGATGCCTTGCTCAGTTCCTGGATTTGACCCAATTTTCAGGTGCAGTACCCATTGACTGGAGAGATCAGGTTCCTAGGAAGTACAAACCGGTACTATTTCACTGTGTAAAATCCTCCAAATACTTCTCCAAAGTAATTTACAACCACTTACGTTGGAAACCTGAGAAACCTAAGCATCTTCTTGACACTTCTTCCCATTAAGGCGGTGACTTATGGGGGGGGGCGGTTAGGTAAGAATGGAGTTGTGTCTTAAGTTTGGCTCATAGTGCTTGCATAGCATGAGTAGAATCAACAAGCGGTGTAGGTAATTGGGGATGATATACTTGTTAGTTGGAGTAACTTCCACTTTGCCTATATACATTATATCAATTACAAATTGCTGATTAAACAGGATGAGGAACAACAGGAGGCTAGTATATCCATGACGTTTACAAGCATTATCATGGAAGGAGTAGCAAACCACCGAGTAGACAAAATGACTTGGGCAGTGGTCTTTGGTTCTTATCATTGGCCACTCTAGAACCAACATGATGAACACATAAACAAGGTGGCCAAGATGGTAGAAGTGAACCCTACACATGAGCCCAAAGGCATGAATTCCTACTTTCCAGTACTTACTTCCTGCTTAATATTAAACAATCCAACAATAGAGAATAACAAGCACACTTCAATATGGCACTATTCATTGGAAGACTAATTGATTACTTAATAAGTTGACTATGTTGGTACGTTTCTATCCTGCAAAGTCCAGCAATACATCCTCATAGGGAGAGATATTTATACCTAGTAAAGGTCAAACTTCTTGTACACAAAGCCTCATTCAATACCACTATCCATGTGCTCACAGAATAACCGATCCACAGGCATGGAATTCCACACAATGAGGCATCAGACCATTAGACCCTCTTTACAATGAACTTTGGGATCCACCTGTGTTATCAGTTACCATACCATTCAGAAGTATTTGGTCTCATAAAATGTTGGAACGGGCTTCTAAAGGTATAACTGACATGCCAACTGGAGATACAATAATCTGAAAGAGTATGGTGGCATCCTTCATGATGTAATCTATGCATTAAATCAGACATCTGTATATGGAACTGTGTGCCTAATGAAAACAAAACAGAACTAAACTAACAGACAACAGACACTGTTTCAGTAACAAAGAAAAGGAAGCAGGAATGGATCTATTTACTACCTCTCCCAAAAGCCATTTGGGAGACTTTTTGTATCAAGTCCCTGTAACTCTGGGATATGAATGATTTGAGTTTTTAGGTCACAAACCAAAAATACTCTTGCTAGAGGATGTAGAAAGGATACCATTAACCTACAAACTATGGCTATTTTCAGGGGTATGTAGGATTCTCAAGAGCAGGATCCAGCAGACAAGAGTAAGAGCTACTCTCTTGGTAAGGCAATTGACTCTGAGGAGCAAGAAGAGGGAGACTGCTTATTTTAATGAGAGTAGGGGAAGGCTATGTGTGGAACCCTAGTTATCCACTTTTCCATGTCTTAATACTCCCTTCTGCTATTGTAATTGTGAGTGGACCTATGTGACAACTCTGTCCTGAGACATAGAATCCTTTAGTAAGTTCTTTTGATTTGAAGACTAGCCATAGGTATGGCTAAAACATTCTGGCAACTTCACTGCAATATGAATCTCTTCCTATTCTCTGTTCTTCCCACTCTTGTTTCTCAAGTTGTCAGAACTGCATTGTAGTTTGAAGGTTCTACCTGACTTCTTGTAATTTACTTTTTTAAGCAATGTCTTATGAGCACATCATCCCTCACTGGTCACTGCTCTTCTGAATTCTTACAGGAAAACCTATCTAGACCTCTCCTTTCACAATTATCAAGTATTGCCTCATAATTTTATATCACTGACTTTTTATGCAAATATCCTCTCTGCAACTTGATTATAATCTTGGTAAAGAAGGAAAAATAAAATAACATTCAAACTAGTCCCTAGTTCCCTAGGTACAGTAGTTATGCAACTAATGCTTTTTGATGTTGCTACTGAATCTACATATTTGAATAGGAATAATAGCTTTGGCTGTGCAAACCAAACAGGTTTATCTGAGGTGCAATTTTTGCTAATTAAAAGGATTATTATACATCACTACCTTATCTTAACCTCCAAAATCAAACTTCAACTGTGCCTGTGTTTATGAGTTTTGTAAAATACCAACTTTAATAACATGCATATAAAAGTAAAAGTGATACATTTGAAAAGAGCATACATTATTAATTCCACAAGTATCATCCAGAAAGTTCTTGGTAATAAAATCAACTTATTAGCTATTCACACTGAACACAATATCATGAGCCATAAGAAAATGAGATTAAAGAGACATGGGGTAATATGGATGTCTACTCAGGAAGCTATATGTTATGATGACTGTTGAAATACTTGGGAAATATATTTCTATATGGCAGTAAAATAAAGAATTTTGAGGTAGAGAAAAACAAGCACCTCTATAATTATCTTGTTGTTTATTTTCTTTTTGCAGATATCTATAAAATTAAAACTTACCATGGTCATAATGCTGACATACATCCCAATATCATGTCCAATATTTTATCTCATGGGCAATCCATCAGCCAAGACCAAGGTCTTAATGATACATCTTGACCCCTTTCACAAACTAATACTTAACATTCATAACATATTAATGGAAAGAAGATAGGCTTTCAAGCCAGACTGACCTGAAACTTACTACATGCTAATTGCATGACCTTAGTTAAGACAAGTAAACTTTCTCAAGCCCATAATCATCATCTATAAGATAATAGGAATGCCCATCTTAGACAGCTGGGTGAAAAATTAGTATAATGTTCCTGGCATGCAGCAAGCACTTGAGTGATTATCATTTGTCTCTTGCTCTTGTCAACCCAACCATAAACAATAATGTAGAAATGATATTTACAGGACCTTATGAAGCTGCATTATTTAAAAAAGTAATACCAATGAATTATCTACCCTCATCTTTAGGGAATTAAAGTCTGGAAAAAGATTATGTTAAATATGTAATGATATGACACTTCCAACCTTTTTTTTTTTTTTTTTTTTTTGTAAACAATTCAAGTTTAAGTTTTAAAGAAATTTAGCCTTATTTGTCCTACATGTTTAGGAGAAAGCTCATAGTAAAGTATAATTTTGTTCATCCATGAACCTTTCAGATTTATCACAAACCATGGATAAACTTCTCCTATTAACATAGAACTAGTGTACTTGATTTCTGGTATCAATTACCTTTGGCTTTTTATTTAGAAGAAAGAGAAAGTTTAATAAAGATAATTTTCAAATAGTAGATGATGATAAAAATAGAAAATGTGTTCCAATTGAAACATGCATTTCACATTTTTTCTTGTTTAAATAAAATAGGTATACAATTTTGTAAATTTAGTTCTATGAATAATACATCTTACATGAGGCAAGACTGGCTAAAAAACACTGGAGGATTATTAAAACCACTGGCTCACAAACACAGCATATGTTCTGTGATACCTCTTAGGAGAATGTTTCAAAGTGTTCTTATTTGATTTGTATATCATCCCTCTTTGGAAAAATGATGCCATTCTGCATATGTTTGCCTTTGCTTTAGTAATTTATGATTACAAAATGAAAGTTTTGACTTGGAACAAAATCAAATAAGTACAAAGCATTTTTTTCTGTGTCATAGCAGTTTTCTTTCATCTCTTCAGAAGCTAGAATGACCTGGAAAATAATAGCACATTTTAATTATTTGAAAATGTTTGAGCACAAGAAAGTGTGACAGGCAATGACAATGTGAAAAACACATTGACAATTCACTTATGGTTGGAGACATCAATGTTTATTATGTGATCATTTATCAATGAAATGATGCCAAATTCACACTTTCATATTCCACAATTTTGCAGATTTCAATTTTAGTGTCACAGAATAGTTGTGCATGTTACTTTTTGGATTTTTTTTTTTTAAGATTTTATTTATTTGAGAGAGAGACAGAATGAGAGACAGAGAGCATGAGAGGGAGGAGGGTCAGAGGGAGAAGCAGACTCCCCGCCAAGCAGGGAGCCCGATGCGGGACTCGATCCCAGGACTCCAGGATCATGACTTGAGCCGAAGGCAGCCGCTTAACCAACTGAGCCACCCAGGCGCCCCTACTTTTTGAATTTTAATTACAACATGATTTATTAGAATTGTTTTAAGGTACTGTATTACTTTATGCCTATTTCTACACATACAGGTAATAGAGCCCGAGATTTAGTCAGATAGAACACCTTGGATCCTGGCAATGATTTTTAAACTTGAAATACATGGATGTCATAAAGTTAGAGTTATTTTAACACATGTACTCACAAAGAGAAATCAATGCATTCAATGAAAATATTATCCTAAGAGGGAATCCATATTTACATGCATGAGAAATGATGATGTAGTATAGCATAACACGCTTATGAAAATTAGTATTCATACAATTTTATATATATATGACAGAGGAGAGGCTAGAACAAATTAATACTATTTGGAAGTGGGAGAAAGTTTGGAAGATGATCCAGTAGAGTTTTCTAATTTGAGCTGACCAGTCTCTGTAATTTTAAAACCCATGCCAAGAAGAGAAACTAACCCTTTAAAAGTACAAAAAGCTCATATTACATAGCATATTTTCAAAAGTATGATTAATTGTATCAAGCCATTTTCATTTAACTCAAGTATTACTGAAATATAATGAAACACATGTGTATATATATACGTGTGTATGTACATATATATACACACGTGTGTGCATTGGTATGTATATATATATATATTTATTGCTAAGATTCATGTATTCAGCTACTGTGTAGAAAAATAATATACACTAAGTTTTAGCTTCTAAAAACAAGACCAAAAAGTGGAGATTTTTATTACATAGAAAAATAAATGATCAATTTAGTGTGGTTTGTATACAAAGGAAATCTGGCAGAATCAAGGGAGATAAAAATACATCCAACATTTGGAAAGCCTCACATACCTACTAGGTGTGGAGCCTCAGTCTGGTTAGAAAGTAAAATCTAATTATACTGCAATATTAGTAAAATGCTCACAGTAAAATTTAGTTACAAAATTAAAATTTAATAAACTGTATTTGGTACTTATTGTAGTTGAACAAGCAAGAGGAAAAGGGATTTAACTTAACATATATAAGATCCAAGGAGGTTGAGTTAATCAAGCTCATTTCTGAAGGACTCATTTATGATTAAAGGGTAGGGAAATGAGCAGAAAGCCATGGATTTTTCATAGCTGTCTGCTCAGAATGGTAAGGGTCATCTTTCACTAATCTACGTCTACTTAGGAAATTATCTGTTAGCTCTCATTTGTTCTGCTCAATGTCCTTACTAGATGTTTAAAGACAGAAACAAATGAAAAAATATACATTATTAACTGCTATAAATCTTCACACAGTAGTATAAGTAATTTGAATATACCTTAAATATTTGCTGAAAGAATCTCAGAAGACCTCACAGGACTTCAGAGTTTTTTCCTCCTTTAAATTCAACATTTTCTTCTTTTCTTTTTTTCTTTTTCTCTATGGCTACTCATCAAGTGTGATCTGCTGAGCAGTGTCAGAAACCACTCTTTTAAATGCTCCCATGTAAAAAGTTCTTCATTGTCATACTTTATTCTGATAATTATGCACAACTGAAGTCCTTTCCAAAGAAAATATTTTACTAAGATATGTACTCCAATTCTGTTTCAAATGGCTCATGAGTGAATATATCCATAATCTATATATTTATACAAATCATTAATAACCTAGCAAAAGGATACACTGGATGCTTAAACATCCCACTATTTATTGAACAATAAAGTAGGAGGCGTTTGCTTGGTTTGATTTAGTGATTTTGTGACTCAACTCTTTTGAATGGAAAACTGAAGATATCAAAATGATTAAACCCAAAATCATGTTTTCCTCATGTACCATCTCATTTCTAAGCTCAGTGCTGTGCTTTAGAGTAACCTCTTACTTCAACATCTAGATAACTGCCTTAATTATTCACAATATTTTGCATGTTTTTCACAGCTCACAGCTTTGAATACTTAAGATGATCCCCAGAAAAGCAATTGCTATAATGTTAATTTTTATAGTAATGATTAGAGGTGATGATTCTTTTTGAATTATTTTTCTGCTTAAATTCTGATAAAATTTAAACATATTAAGAATCGTGAGGAGCGACATGAAGCCGTTCACCCCTGTGGAGTGTGCATGTGCAGAGGGTGGGACCTCCCCCTCTGGGGTTTCCCTCCGCGCCTTCAGACCACTGAGAGGTACCAAAAGAGTCGATTGAAGGGTAGAAGCAAGATGAGAAATTTCTGAGGAAGGTGCACGACGAGCTGCTGGAGGTGGGTGTGTTGGAGGGCACCATGCAAAGCACAGAGTCTGTTCCCCATCAGTCGTGGCATCCCCATGCTGAGTGATGAAGAAACCAAAACCTAAGAGTGCCAGGCACTGATTTTACATTCTGTAACCATGTATGTCTCTGTTTATGTATATCCTGTTTGCTAGGTCTGTCATGTGTATCCCCAACACTTAACCCAGTGAATCACAAAACACAGTGTTCTGAGTTCAATATATTTTTTTCTCATTGAAGTTTCAAAACCAGGGGCGCCTGGGTGGTTCAGTCGTTAAGCGTCTGCCTTCGGCTCAGGTCATGATCCCAGGGTCCTGGGATCGAGCCCCGCATCGGGCTCCCTGCTCCGCGGGGAGCCTGCTTCTCCCTCTCTCACTCCCCCTGCCTGTGTTCCCTCTCTCGCTGTGTCTCTCTCTGTCAAATTAAAAAAAAAAAAAAAAAAAAAAGTTTCAAAACCAAAAAAAAAAAAAAAAAGAATTGCATTTACCTAATATATTTATGACTCTTGTTTTAATAAGCCATTGAAAAAAGAAACTATTAGCTTATGTATGCTATGTATATTTTTCTCCAGCCCTGACAACTCAACAAAAAATATTAACTAAAAGCTATGTTAAAAACGGTGGCAATGTAACACTTTAAATTAATACTGAAACATTTTATTTTATTTTTATTATGTTGTGTTAATCCCCATACATTACATCATTAGTTTTAGATGAAATGTTCCATGATTCATTGTTTGCATATAACACCCAGTGCTCCATGCAGAATGTGCCCTCCTCAATACCCACCACCAGGCTAACCCATCCCCCCACCCCCTCCCCTCTAGAACCCTCAGTTTGTTTCTCAGAGTCCATAATCTCTCATGGTTCGTCTCCCCCTCCGATTTCCCCTATCTTCTTCTTTTTTTTTTTTTTTTTAACATGTATTATTTGTTTCAGAGGTGCAGGTTTGTGATTCAACAGTCTTACACAATTCACAGTGCTCACCATAGCACATACCCTCCCCAATGTCTATCACCCAGCCACCCCATCCCTCCCACTGCACCCACCACTCCAGCAACCCTCAGTTTGTTTCCTGAGATTAAGAATTCCTCATGCATTTTAGAGAGTAAAGAAAATTAATTTTAAAATCTAATTCATCTTAGAACTATCGGAATAATTTAGATATCTGGGGTTTTTTTTAGTTGCATTAAAGTATATATCTTGAATTTTTTTTTAAGATTTTATTTATTTATTTGACAGAGAGAGACACAGCGAGAGAGGGAACGCAAGCAGGGGGAGGGGGAGAGGGAGAAGCAGGCTTCCGGCGGAGCAGGGAGCCCGATGAGGGGCTAGATCCCAGGACCCTGGGATCATGACCTGAGCCAAAGGCAGACAACGACTGAGCCACCCAGACACCCCTGTATCTTGAATATTTTATCAATAGTTACTTTAAAGCTTATATACTAATTCTCAAAATAGAATGCACTGTATCTTTTTAAAAGGTTTTATTTATTTGAGAAAGAGAGAGAGACAGAGACAGAGCACAAACAGAGGGGAGGTGCAGAGGGAGAGGGAGAAGCAGACTCCCTGCTGAGCGGGGAGCCCTGATGTGGGACTCCATCCCAGGACTCTGGGATCATGACCTGAGCCGAAGGCAGATGCTTAATGGACTGAGCCACCCAGGCACCGTAGAATACATCATATCTTAAATATATTTATGTATATCACATCATATTATATTTAATCAGGCAGTATGTAAGTGACAACTATTCTTTTGATTTTTTCTAATAATCACACTTAGGAGATCTGAAGGGAGAATCCAGGGTATAAAACCTAAAATAGTAATTTAGAATTTGGGAGCTTAGTATTTGTTTTCCACCATTTACAATTCAAAGACACCTTTCTGCCTTTCCACTCTACCCCTGACACCAGTAACACATAATAGTACCAGAATGTTCTGAGAAAAGACATATTTCGTTTAAATCTACCAATCACGGTCTCTCTGGAATTACAAAGCCCTAATACTTATGAATTTGTATTTCTATGTCAAGAATAAAAAGACATAAAATTTTTTGTACCTAAGAAGTGTTACATATAAGACAATAAGATGAAGACAATGAACCGAAGAGGACTCATGTCATCCACAGTGTCTTGAGATAACCAAGTGGCTTAGACCAAACCCCGTGACAATGGTGCTCTAATCAGGCTTCATATACTCAAATACATATTGTAAACCCAGTCTCTAAGACACTGGGATATACAGCATGGTGTATTCTTTTATTTTTTTTCAATTTTTCCTAATAAAAAGATAAAAAGCTAAAGCATAATAATAAAGTGCTGCAGAATATAGACATTATTTCTTAAACCTCATCAAATAAAGTAGGTCAAACATTTAAAGTAAATAAAGCTTCACATGAGTGCTTTAAGTTAAGCAATGTATAAGAACCTGCCCTTGTCTCTTATCAACTCTGTTTAGAACCATGGTAATCAAATTATGAAGGAGAGAACCTGTATTGTCAGTTAATGATCTTAATCTCAGCTCAGGTAAAATTACATCATGTAAATTGTTGTTGTTTTTTTTAATCTCTCAACACCCTTTGAATATACTTCATCGTTTTTCTTGGAAATGGCACAAATGTTTTCTGTAAAAATAATCACATATCCACAGTGGACAGATAAAGAAGAGCTGGTGATATGCAGGAGAGCTGACATAAGCTGTACATTTTGTTGCAGCTTTAGTACATATATCAGTACCTGTTTGAGTAATATACAATTTAAATATTGTTCCAATTTTATATTATTTGTTAATTTCATATTACCATAAAAAACAAAACTCAGCCAAATTTTTAGTATTATAACTATTGCCTCCAAGCTTTCTAATTCACTTAAAAAAATCCATCATTCACAATATCATTGTCAAATCAGAAAACAGAAAAATTAGGAACATATTTAAGTTCAATTATATGAAGACAGCCTAAATCGTAATTCCAACTTCATGTTAAAATCCCCTAATTCTCTGATAAAACTGAATCATACTTCACCTTTTTCCTTCTTTTGGTTGATTTAATTTTTTTTAAATAAAAACACTTATCTGATTTGGGGAGGCTTTTTTGCTTCCCAAATTAATTCTTTATTTAACACATTTGGGCAGGAAGGTCTTAGGATGGCAAATTTCTAAATCAATGTTCTGAATTTTGGAAATGGCAACCATTTCAATATCATCTTTTGTCAATATAAAAACTTTCAGATATGCATTTTTTTCTATCTGTCAACCTGGAACATATACAGTATAGTTCCCCACCCAAAGAAAAACATTTTTCCCTGAAAGAATTCAAGATGCAGTTGAAACACTAAGGAAAAAGTGCCAAAGCCTGAGGATAATCTGTAGTATTCATTTCACCCTTTCCTATAGGTACCCTTGATTTTTCTTCTCATGAGCACAACTTTTATTTATTTGAAATAAATTTTAAAAAAACATAACTATCCTGACATTCTTACAATTTTATTTTTCCATCTGATATTTTATTCCAGTGATGAGGTTTTATTTAAGTAACATTCCCTCAGCTGGCCTGTATAATTGCCCTCTTCTGTCCCATTTTTATTCCTGGAGATTCTTACACTGGACAAATTATCAAGAGTTAATTCAGCAGAAAATGTGAAATCTCTTAGGAGAAATGCAACAGTTTCTAGTTGGCTCTGACTACATTTTTTTTTTTAGATATTTTTATTTATTTATTTGACAGAGAGAGACACAGCGAGAGAGGGAATACAAGCAGGTGGAATGGGAGAGGGAGAAGCAGGCTTCCCGCGGAGCAGGGAGCCCGATATGGGGCTCGATCCCAGGACCCTGGGATCATGACCTGAGCTGAAGGCAGACGCTTAACGACTGAGCCACCCAGGCGCCCCGGCTCTGACTACATCTTTAAACAGGTCATGAGTTTCTTATGTCTAGACCTGCACAAGCCCACACATGACAATAATCCCATAATTGGCCCACAGAGTCCCATCCACAGATGACAAAGAATATTTTAAAAATCAAGCTTTGGGTGGCATCTAAAGTACTCTTCGGCTATTGTTTTTCAATAAAATCTTACTGGCTTCTCAAAGCTAATACCAGAACCAAGTTTGGCTCAGAAAATATTCAGAGTTTTTTTGTTTGTTTGTTTGTTTGTTTTAGAGAGAGCTCAGAAAATATTTAGAGGTTTTTGTTTTTGTTTTTTTTTTTAGAGAGAGAGAAAGAGAGAGCTTGAGCAGGGGGTGGGGAGGGGCAGAGAGAGGGGGAGAGAGAATCTTAAGCAGGTTCGTCACTGGGCTCAGTCTCAGGTCCTGGAGATCACGACCTGAGGCAAAATCAAGACTTGAAAGCTTAACCAACAGCCACCCAGGTGCCCCAAATATTAAGAGATCTTAATGAATTTGTATGTACTTGTGTCAAGCAAGTAGCAATTTAAACCTTAAATTAAATTATTAAAAATTTCTTATTATTAAAATTAATAAACCTTAAATTAAAATTAATAAAAATCTCCTTAAAAATTTAAGCAATTTAAGGTCAACTCAAAGCAGTAATCTATCACCAAAATTATTTAGATTTAATCTTAACTATCATGATCATATCTTCTCTAATAACCACCTAATTCTGTTTTCCTGTCATCATAACAACCAACAGATTTCTTTCTATAATAAGAAATTAGCATTCTTAATAAATTTTTTAAGGCAGGGAGAAATCTAATGTATGGAATGTTTCCCTCCAGTCTTCCTTGAGAGAAGGAAAATGTATAGAATAAAGGATTGTTAAATCCACTGACCAAAGGTCAAAAACTATTGATAATCAAAAGTTAGGTTAAAGTTTTAAGTGATTTACATGTATTATCTCATTAATTTTCTTACATTCATTATCTGTGGTATTTTTTAATAAAGAAAAATCAGGCAAAGAAACATAGCTTAAATTGTCCAGAGTACTATAGACAATAAATGTTACAGACACAGAGAGAGACAAACAGGCATTTTTTTCTATTAAGATAATCTGCCTGTTAAGATCCATTTATTCATTCAATTTATGCCACTTCCTATGTGCCAGTAACTGTACAAGACAATAGAAAATAGAAAACAAGTAGTGAATAGAAATAATTTTGCAACAAATGAAAACAAAAACAAAAAACCCTGCCTCATTGATCCTAACTTTTATTTTTAGGAGTGAATCAATACATCATTAGCAAGTAATATATATATATATATATTCTATTTTAGAACAAGACAAATGTGTGGAGAAAAATAAACCACAGAAAGGGAACACAAAGTGCCCAAGATAAGTGTGTTGAACGTTTAAACAAATAGACAGTAAAAAAGTCACATTGATTATATTTGTCTTTTAGGAGACCTACTCTATCAGCAATTTACAAAATGATTCAAGGAAAACGTTGGAATGTGATTCAGAATAGAAAGTCTGCATATAGAAATATTTTAAGAAAAAAGTAAAATTTTTAGAGCAGCTTTCCAGTAGAAAAAAATTAGTCAGCTGGGAATTCTGCAGATAATATTAAAGACTAGCCAGAAGATATTGTGTTTGGCTTTAAAAAAAATACCAAGATCTAGAGAATAAGAACTGGAAAAGTTTATTTCGGAATACTGTGTGGCTTCTACTACTTTAGTTTTTGAAAATATAGTTAAGCTTCTTCACTTAACGCACAATGTCTCCAGAAAATGTGTAGGAATGTAAAATGTGCAAAATTTGAATAATGAAATTGTAACATCATAAGTCATGCTGAGAGAAAAATGATAAAGCCAGGGACTTAAATAATACCAATGCATGAGAGCTCAAAAGTTTACTAATCAACTGCATACACATTATGTGTATACAGTTTGCTTCATGAATGAGACAATTTTAAGACCTATAAAAATTGAAGGTTGAACCTCTGAATTCAATAATTGATGATCATAATAATCTATGGTTAGAGTCTTTGAATGTGTTTATTTGTGTTTGTTTTTTGTCACACTGTGGCCTGCATTCTTTATGGGTTGTTAATAGCCTACTGCACTGTTCAGAAAGAAGATTTTCCTCAACTTTCTAGATACACCAAGTCACTAGAGTAGGTGAATCATTCATAGCATTAGATCTCTGATAGAGATATCTGACATGAAGATCAAGTAACCTTACCCCATATATTCGAATGTATTTGTATTTTCTTGCTTATGTTAAAAGAACTAGTGGGTGCCTGGGTGGCTCAGTCGTTAAGTGTCTGCCTTCGGCTCAGGTCATGATCCCAGGGTCCTGGGATCGAGTCCCACATCGGGCTCCCTGCTCGGCAGGAAGCCTGCCTCTCCCTCTCCCACTCCCGCTGCTTGTGTTCCTGCTCTCGCTGTCTCTGTCAAATAAATAAATAAAATCTTTAAAATAAATAAATAAAAATTAAAATTAAAAAAAAGAACTAGTAACATTAAAATTCGCTCTACAATCATAAACCAAAGTCACTGGATTTCTTTGAGTCAGTCTTCCACACCCAACTTTAATCTATCATCTTCATTTATAAATCACATATTATTGAAAGAAATATGTTGAATATTTGTTTATATCCAACATTTTTCATTAACTATGATTTTGTTTGTAGAAATGAAGGGAGAAAAATCTGTGAAGGTGATTGCTTGGTTTAAGACAGTCATAAGCAAATAATATGTATTCGCTGTCCTCAGAAAATCTTTCCACATTTTACATAAAGTTAATGTATTTGGCTATATAATCAAAGTTAATAGTAATTCAGTGTTTATTACATGCTAACCATTATTCCAAAAAGTTAACATGTGTTAACTTATTTAATGCTAACAACAAACCACGGAGGTAGATAGTATTAGGGGTGCTATTCCTCATTTTAGGGAGGTGAGACACAAAGAGAATACATAATTTATTAGACGTCTCCTATTTAGAGAGTAGCAAAAGTGGGATTCTACCTAAGTGGTGTGACCATTAGTGTGACTCCAGAATGTGCACCGTTATTAACCAACACACCTTCATGGCATTGCAAGCATGCGTTATCATTCACTTACCCAATTACTTATTTGTATTTATCTGAGTGGCTCTAAAACTTTTGAAGTAGTAAAACAGCACCATGCTGAGCATTCTGGAAACAAAATATTTTTATACATGTTTTATATGTTCTGAGAATATAATAGCTCAGGATGTATTTCTAGATTTTAGATTATGAAAAACAGCATTCCTTTATTCAAATTGCCCTCCATAAAAGTTGTATAAATATACTCTTCCATAAATATGTCTAAGTTTCTGATTTCTTTCCATTTACCATAATAGTGTGTATTTTCTCCTTTAAAAACAAGTTTAAAATTAAGCTTTGTTTCTTTTGCGTGGAGTCTCTTTTCCATTTTTCATTTTTTGATGGTTCATTTTCTCCATGCATCCGTTCTTTTCCCAGGTAAAGGGGGCAGAGCTATGAACAGGAACAGCATTTTCTAAAATGCCGACTTACTTGGAAGGTAATAAGAAACTCACAAAAGAACAGATGCTTTGGGAGTAGCGGAAGATTGTTATATTTTCTCTTCATGGTTAAGTGTAGGACAGAGGAGAGGCAAGTGATTTTCATTGTGAGACTGGGTAGGAGGATATGGAAAGACAGCAATTTAAAATTTTCACCTACTTTAAAGAGAAGATATAGAATATTCTGAAATTTCTCTTGTGTTGGTGAGAATAAGAAAAATTTTAAAATATTAATAATCATTAGCTTGGCTCAGCAGGGACACACAAGACTGCCTGTCAGGAATAGAAATCACAGACTTAAGATTGTTGAGATAATATCATTGTAGAATGTATAGAATCAATTTATCATTTTCCTCTGTTTTTAAGGTTTTTCCACATTCATATTGTTACTATTGTTAAACATTTAAAAAGTTTTCTGAGTGGGGTAAAGATAATTCTACATATGTAAACACACGCCATCCGCTCTAACATACTGTAACTATAACAATGTCCATGTAAATGCAAGTTAGCTTCAAAGCTGAATGCATATTCATCGCTCGTTGTATACCATTGATTAGTCATTTACCTACCAGACAGATTCTGGGAAGCTGTAGATTATTCCTCTGCCTTAAAAGTCGACCTAGCTCACAGGACCAAGAAGCATTTTCCAAGTACACACTAGGTGATGAACTTTTTTTACTCTTTGCTAGGGTCAGACAGGGATTGATACTAACTTAGTGGCATTTATAAAAATCTTCCAATCAGTTTTATAGTAGAAACATATCCATATTCTACATTATTTCACAGTATTTATTAGGTTTTTATTATGTGCAGGTCTTTATATCAGGCTTCGGATACAGAGAATATTGATGCTTGAGGAGACAATCACATGTATGTGTATATGACAGTGTTAAAAAGAGGAAATCATCAGGGGCATCTGGGTGGCTCAGTAGGTTAAGCATTGGATTCTTGATTTAGGCTCAGGTCATGAGCTCATGGTCAAGATTGAGCCACCTGTCTCAGGCTCCACACTGAGCATGGAGCCTGCTTAAAATTCTCTCTCTCCTTCTCCTTCTGTCCCTGCCCCCACTCATATGTGTTCTCTCTCTTTCAAAAAAGAAATTATCAAAGCTGTTGGTGGGTGAATAATAGGGAAATTCCACACAGTCAGATACCTGTAGGTGGGTTAGACAAAGGTACAATGGACACTCCAGGCAGAAGTTAAGAATGCCAAAAAGATATGCTCTGCTGGAAACAGCTAAGTGATCCTAAAAAGAGTAGGCTGAAGAAAGAGGGTAATGAGTTAGAGAGATATACATCATAAATGCCAGGATAAAGAACTGAATAAGGGCAACAAACAAAAAGGATTGCAAATGTGCTCTGAGGAGCAAAAAAATTAAGTTATATGTATCATGAATCATTCCTTTTTTTTTTTTAATTTAAATTCAATTAGCCTTTCCTATGCATTTATGAGTGGTAATGGAAGTGCATGCTTACCTATGGAAGAGGTGAATTTTTAAATAAATAGAATATGTCAGGCATGTATAAAATAATTGGCAATTTTAATGACCCAGTTTTGTCCTGAGCAGAATAAGTTGTTTTGCTTAAATTCTGTAAAATTTGTGTTTAACAAGGAGATGATGCATGCCCTCAAATACACCTATTTTTTATTTCCAAATTAATGCAGAAAGTATTTCTGGGAACATTACATGGGTATGAAATTTACCCTGAAGATAATAAACTTATGAATATATACTAGACAGTAGAGCACAATGCAATGAATTTTCATTTGTGTCAGATAGCATCTTATTTCAACATTTTCCATGTTCTGAAAAGAACAATTGCATAACAGGTAACATCTCTGTGGACCTAAATAAAAGGGCAGATTTAAATCTCCGTAGTACATGTTTAGAATTTTACAATACACAAATTATTTAGCAACAGAATTTAAATGGATTAGTTAGGTGTTTTTTTTTTTTTTTCCTTTGTCTTCATGTTCATGTAAAAGTAAATGGACATTGTTTTAAATATGGGGTAAAATAAGATCCCCTTTTAATTTCAAGGATGGTCTATGTGACATAAATGCATCATGGGCATGAAGCAGAAAGGTAATCTCCTAGAAGGTCTCTCTTAGTTTCAGATGATGAATCAGCACTGAGCCTAACCTCTGGGGCAGTAATTTTTTTTTTTTTCCTAAAATGTCTGATGTCCTTCCTTAATTTTGGCCTAAATTCTACTGTGCTGGTATTTATTCACATAGTCTGAGTTTACTGATATATATATTCTATTATGAAACTACAAGGCTGATAGAATTATAGAATATACATAAGTCTACATATACATATATATATATATGTGCTATCATGAGACTAGAAGGTAGTAACAATCCCAGACTACTGACCATAGATACTAGCATGGTGGAATTTAGATCAAAATTAAGGAAGGGCATTGGACATTTTAAGAAAAGAAAAATTTCACTGCCCCAGTCAGGCTTGGTACTGATATCTATAATATTCTATTCTATCATAAACTTTCTATCATATTTTCATATACATATATTTCTCCCATCTCTCTCCCTCCTTCTTTTTTTTATAAATGTTTTTTTTTTATTATTATTTATTCATGAGAGTCAGAGAGAGAGAGAGAGAGAGAGAGGCAGAGGCAGAGGGAGAAGCAGGCTCCCCGCCTAGCAGGGAGCCCGATGCGGGACTCGATCCCAGGACCCCGGGATCATGACCTGAGCCGAAGGCAGACGCTTAACCATCTGAGCCACCCAGGCGCCCCTTCCCTCTTTATTTACCTCTGCTTTCATGGATGGATATGTGTGTGTATGTGTGTGTGTGTGTGTGTGTGTGTGTAAAACTACTGTCTCTTATGAATCTAGTAAAGAGCAACAGGACAAACCTACAGGCATGAGAAAAAAATTAAAACAATATAAGTCAATGACTCACATGCACACTTGCATTCAATATTTGGGCTCATTTTAGTGAATTTCAGGACAGAAAGTGTCATAAATACACATTATGCCCTATTTCTTATTAACTCTTAACCTCCTCTGTCCAAATCTGGCTAACCCTCTTCTGCTGGGAATCTCTCACTAATACTTCCTATCCAGATAACCCCTGCTGCTGCTAAAGACCATAAACATTATGTTTCCACTGCTTCCATTCCATTGTTACCGTTTTTATATTCATCATTTCCTTTGTCTGTTGTATACTATTCTGATTGATAGGAAGGTTCTCTTTCTCCAGGAAAAAGTATGTATTCGAGTATCTTTCCTGTCCTTTCTTTTTTTCTTTTTTGTATTTTCCTAGGATGGTTTTCTCATTTAAATGATTTCATCATGTTTTACTATTTGTCTCTGTATTTTTATACTTCATTCAGAAATATTTTCATTTTCTAGTTTTATATCAGGCACTATGCTAAGCAATTGCAAAATATTGCTAAGAAAGAAAGACATCATAGCAGCCCTGACTATTCTTAGAGTCTGGTCATACATTTCCTACCCCCTCCCCTCAGCAGCGTCACCTCAGAATGCTTGCCACAGTGCACTTAAGTGGAATGGCCATCACTCTTTGTCACTACTGTGCTTCCTGGTGCCTAGGGTAAAACATGCAGTGACTGTCTATTTCTAAACTGCCGGTCCAATATGGCGGCTACTAGACACAGGGTTCATTAAGTTTAAATTCAAATTAATTAACACAAATAATATTAAATATAATTTTCGTAGTAACACTAGCCTGATTTAAAGTGTTCAATAGCCACAAGTAATTAGTGGTTACCACACTGGACAGAGCATGAGTAGAGGATCTCCATCATGGGAGACAGTTGTATTGGACAGTGCTGTTCTCTAATATATGTGTCGAGGGTTGATGGTATCACCTCATAATTCTATAAAACATTTTTCTTTTTTCTCCTATGAGTGCAGATTAATGAGTCCTTCCTTCCAAAGCCCTTTAGAAAATTGAAGAAAAACTTAAAATTTTCTATCAAATTTTAGTCAACATTCTTTTTTTCTTTTTTCTATTTTTTGTTGCCATTGTTGTTGTTGTTATATAAATAATCATTTTCTGATGCAGGAGGTATTTTCTTTTTTTATTCCTTCTTAAGTGGTTGTCAAAATGGTCTTCACCCACATGTCAGTGTCCATTTTGACTTCCCTATATTGTCTGTTTTTTAATTAAAGCATATTGTGGATTAAAGCATATTTTGTACTTACAGTTTTCTTAATTAAAATTCAATATTACTGAAAAATAAGAGTGAAACTTAATTTTTTCACTGTTGAATTAGAATAATTTTATTTATTAAGCTTTACCTACACTGGGAAAACTGTATTTGTTTGTACACCAACTATTCTATTTCCAAATCTACAGGAAATAAATAAAATAAATAAATAATACTTTCTGCTACCTTCTAGAGACAATTATTTGAAAAAAAAAAATCTTGTAATCTTCATTAAGTGGAAGTTTGGACTTTAGTATGAAACACTGAACTCTTGGTCAAAAAAAATAAGTCTTTAGGTTGGAAACAGACCCATACAGACAACAAACTGATGGTTGCCAGAGAGGAAGGGTGTTGGGGGATGGGCAAAGTGGGTGAAGGGGAGTGAGAGATACAGGCTTTCAGTTACAGAATGGATAAAAAGTCATATGGGATTGAAAGATACAGCATAGGGAATATCATCCATGGTATTGTAATAGTGTTGTAGGATAGCTACACTTGCGGTGAGCATACCGTAACTCAAAGACTTGTCAAATCACTGTGTTTTACCTCCAAAATTAATGTTACAATGTGTATCAAGTATACTTAAAAAAAAAAAAATTCTTTAGCCAAAGAAAATATACATCAAATGGGTAGTAATAAAAATAATGACATTAGTAATCAAATTATCAAACTTACGTTATTAGTCATTATGTGACGAGCACTAACTCTAAGGTTTTTACACAATTAGCATATGTAATTACCTCAACAACATTCTTTTTCTTTTTTTAAGATTTTATTTATTTATTTGACAGAGAGAGACACAGTGACAGAGGCACGAGCCGGGGCAGTGGGAGAGGGAGAAGCAGGCCTCCCGCCGAGCAGGGAGCCTGATGTGGGGCTCGATCCCAGGACCCTGGGATCATGACCTAAGCCGAAGGCAGACGCTTAACGACTGAGCCACCCAGGTGCCCCACCTCAACAACATTCTGATACGAATGCTATTACTCTTAATTTTATCTCTCAATGAAAAAACTGAGGAAGGGTTAGAGTAAGACACTCTAGCAACCCCAAAATGGTTAGAAGTGCTGTCAGTACAGAAAGCAAAGAAGTGAAATAACTTTGAAATTAGAAGATGTGAACCCAAGCTCTCCTGTTTCAATCATAATTACTTCATTGGTTGTTCATATGACCTTGGCCAAGACACTTAACTTCTCTGTTTCATTTTTATCTTTTTAATGGATGTATAATTATCAAAATGGTTTAATTTGATAGATTTTAAAATGGTGAAAGAACCAAAAAGATGGATTAATTTTGACTAATCCTTTGTCCTACTCACCTGTTTTGATAGCTCTGAGAAACTGGGGCGATAAAATGGCATCTCCACACAAGTAGAAATAGGATTCTTACATGCTTTGCAAAACATGCTTTTTTGTGTCTTTTCCATTATCTCAAACATTTAGTTGATTTTGGAATATTTAAATTGGAAGAGGAAATAGAGGTAAAATGATTTATTGCTTTTGTTGTTCAGATGGAGAAAAAAGAGTCTGAAAAAATATAGTGAAACTCTGCTTGTCAGAAGCATGACAAACATGAGAATCCAGGTCTCCAAAATCCTGTTCTTGTGGCTGTTTTCACTTAAGTATGATGTCTCCCCACCCCCAAAAGGAAATATAAAGTGCCCTGCATTGTGGACTTTTCTATAGCTGATTGCATTTACACACAGGCAAGAGGAATTTTTCTTAGCTGTACCAGGAAAACAGAGATGGCTAATTGTATAATTGTATAATACAATTAATTCTGTTTTTCTTCAGGGCATCCACATAAATGAGGGGTTACTTTGAATATAATAGAAATATCTACTACCATATTTCCTTGTAGAATATTGAGCCTAAGACAATTTTCTCCATATAATAACTCTATTTGCAATTTGCCACAAAAGGATCATATGTTTTTAAGAATGTCTTTCAATGCCTAAGTTCTTCTGCTTTAGCTTTCCAAATGTATTTAAAAAGGCGTAACATTTCTTACAAAGAAATACATCTGTATTATTTGTAAGAATAAACTTCTTGTCAGGGCGCCTGGGTAGCTCAGTCGTTAAGCGTCTGCCTTCAGCTCAGGTCATGACCCCAGGGTCCTGGGATCGAGTCCCACATCGGGCTCCCTGCTCTGCGGGAAGCCTGCTTCTCCCTCTCCCACTCCCCCTGCTTGTGTTCCCTCTCTTGCTGTGTCCCTCTCTGTCAAATGAATAAATAAAATCTTTAAAAAAAAATAAAATAGGGCGCCTGGGTGGCTCAGTTGGTCAGGCGACTGCCTTTGGCTCGGGTCATGATCCTGGAGTCCTGGGATCGAGTCCCGCATTGGGCTCCCTGCTCGGCGGGGAGTCTGCTTCTCCCCCTGACCCTCCCCACTCTCATGCTCTCTCTATCTCATTCTCTCTCTCAAATAAATAAATAAAATCTTTAAAAAAAGAAAAGAAAAGAAAAGAAAAGAATAAACTTCTTGTCTTCATATAAGGAAAATTCAGTGGTCTTAAATAGTTCATATGGAAATACATAAATGAAGGAATCTGTCTTGTAGGTGGAAATGTTTACTGCTACTCTACGGCTTTAGATTTATGAAATTCAATTTTTGCTTTGTAAATTTTAACATATTTCTAGAGAGGCAGTACAGTATGATAGGTAAGAGCATGAACTCTGAAATCAATTTTGTAAAATTCAAATCCTGGCCCTATCACTTACAAACTGTTTGACCTTGGGCAAGAAATATAGCCTCTAAGGGGCTCATCTTCCTCATTAGTAAAATGGAAATAATAATGGTGTTCTGTGGATATTCATCTATATAATGTCCATCTCTGTGAGTTCATCAATAGACCAGTTCAGAATAAAGGATTCTGTAACTTTATTTATAATTATTATTACTGGTATGCTTGTCACAATAACCAAAGTACAAAGCATGTGACCCACTTCATTCATATGTATTTACATATGAAAATATATGTGTAAAAAATATATGAAAGTATCATATATATTTATAATTCTATTAATATTAAGTATTAACATATTTACTTAACATAGAAACTTATTTAATTCTATGAAGTATTATTTAAATTATATTTTAATTTTTTATTTTAGTTTTTTATTTTTACTTTTCAGTATCACAAATTTTGTCCCAGAGAGAGGACATGTTGTTACTGAGGGACAGGAAAGTGACACATTAGGCAGAACCTCGCTAATTTTGAGCTTGTAGACAATAGCAATGATGTATCCTCACACCACAGAATCTAGTCAAACCCTGTGGAATCTTGACTATATGCTTTATTAGGAAATCTAAATTTCATTTGATTTGTCAAACAGAGAAGATACTTTGTGTGGACATTCAGGTTGATATTGCCTCTTCATATACTCTGCCAGATCCAGAATAGATCCTCTGCAGGTTTGTTCATTTCTCATCAGGTAAGAACTTTGATTAATCTAATAGGTCTCTGATTCCATTAGAATGCTCACAGACTCTTCTTATTCTGGCAAGAGGAGAAATCCACTCTCTCCAGGTTCTTGACATCGAGTAATCAATTCCTATTTGCCTTCTGTATCCTAGAGAGTGGATGAGGCATGAGGGATTCAAGACATTTAGTATCCTTAACATAATCTAAAGGAACACTCAAGTTCATATATAATTTGATTTTATGTATGTTTGAAGAGAACCAAAAAATTCTGTGTGGTTAATAATATCACAAAACTTACAAAACCTTTGCAACTAGACTATGAGAAGTGAGTAGTGATCTATTTTAATCACTTTAAGAGGAACAAAATACAGCACCCTAACCTATGTGTGACTGCTTTACTTTGTGACTACCTATGACAGAAGTGAAGATAACAGAGTAGAGACTATATATTTTTATAATAGGCTTTTAGTTAAAGTATGCTACAAGTCCATAAAAATTAGCAGTTTTTATGAGTAGATTTAAATAAATAAATAAATAAATAAATAAATAAATAAATAAATACCTTAATTTTTAAAATTCTGGTTGTGAGTTAAACAGAGAAGAGTCAAGGAAGACAATACCTTAGGATCCTTATATACCAGGATATTTAATGCATACCTTTGTTATCTCAGTTTCTGCCAAGGTCCTGGGTGCAGAAATTAATCCAATAGGTACCAAGTACCCCAGATTCTAAAGTGTAGTACCACACTATCCATGCATGACATGTTAAGAGACTATGGGTCTGATTCCCTCAGATTTAGAAATCACTCACTTATAATAATTTAGAAGAGTTAAGGAACATCTATGTCTTTGGAGGGAATTGTCAGTACTTTGTGCACTACCAACTTATTTTAAGCTGAAAAACAAGACAGGGTTTTGAGGTGATTGCTCCGAGATAACGTATCTCCAATTAAGTTTGGGAAACATGAAGACTCTGAGCGGCTGGGCTAGATGGTCATTAGATCAGAATAACAGGAGATCGGAGAGTCATTGTGGCCCTGGGCTGTGACCCATGTTTCCATATAAATGGAGTTTGGAAAAGCTTGTATTCTATGAGCCAAAAGTAGACCATGTAGGAGGAAGCTGGTTGGAGCTTTCTTAAAAGAGAATCTACTCAAGAGTCCTGCCAGGAGCTGTAATTGACCCAGCATCGCAGGGACCATGGGAAGCGAAGGCCTTCATGATAGAGTCATAAAACGCCAGCTGTAGGAGATACCTCTGTGATACTAAGAATTGTAGTTTCCCATCCAGGGAGAGGCTAGAAATGGGGTATCTAACACATAAAAGCATACAGTCAGAGAGAGGGTTAAGGATTGTACATGTAACAAAGCACAGGACATTCATTTTTCTATCTTTTCCTTTTTTTTTCCTCATTGAGGTGTCTAAATTAGATAATAAATAAGGGACAAGGAGTAGACAAGTGTAGTGGAGAAGAGAAGCTAAACATCCAACACCCCAGTGCAAGCTTCCCAGCCTACAGCTGACTCAAGATGATGGCGGGGAAACAATTTACTTTTGTATTGACGTTTAAGTATTTTATTATTGCAGTAGACTAGGTAGAGCTTTAATTAATGAAAATGAGATCATTTGTATCTTTAAGAACCGGGCTAAAATATCAGCCATGTACAGGGAAAGAACTAGACCACAGATCACTGGAAGAGGACAGATGGAGAAAAGTCATCCTGTTCAATTTGACAGTTGCCTGCTGTATTGGTTTCATCCAGCTGTCATAACAAATTGCCACTGACTCGCTGGTTTAAAACAACAGAAAAAAACTCTTTCACAACTTGGGAAGCCAAAAGTCCAAAATCAAAATACCAGCAGGGTTAGTTTCGTTTTGGAGGCTCAGTAGGAGAATCTGTTCCATGCCTCTCTTCTAGCATCTGGTGGTTGCCAGCAATCCTTGGTGTCCCATGGCTTAGAGCAGCATATTGCCAATCTCTGCCTCTATCATGTTCTTCCTGTGTAGCTCTTTGTCCAGATTGCTCATCTTCTTGTAGGGACACCAATCACTGGATTAGGGCCCACTGCAATCCAGTGTGGCTTCTTGTTACCTTGAGTATAATTGCAAAGACCCCATTTCTGAATAAGGTCACATTCACTGGTTCCTAGTAGACATGGATAGATGAGGGTCACTATCCACCCCATCATATATGTCATATATTTATTACTAAGAGTTTTGAAATAGGCATATTAGTTTCATAATTTTAGCATTAACTTCATTCTCCAGTGTATAAAATTATATTTCCTGCCTTTTGATTTAGGTGAGTTTCTTCATTATCTTAATAAACGGACAATTAATTGAGAGTCTGAAATTGGCAGAAGGGGAGGAGCAAAGGACTTACCTTCCAAGACTCTAAAATGGAGATCAGGAGGTGCCTAGGTGGCTCAGTTGGTTAAGTGTCAGACTTTGGCTCAGGTCAGGATCTCAGGGTTCTCGGATTTAGCCCCGCATTGGGCTCCCTGCTCAAGAGGAGTTTGCTTCTCCTCTCCCTCCCCCTGCTCGTGCTCTCTCTCTCTCTCTCTCTCAAATAAATAAAATGTTTAAACAAATTAAAAATATAAAATGGATATCAGATTAATGTAAAGAGAAAAATAATACAAGTATAGATAATGGAAAAATATCTGGAACATAATAAACATTAACAACTTTTATAAAAAAATATTAAATGAACAAAGCAGATGATCATTTTTACTAATTGCAAAGTATCTAAGATTTTTTTGAGAAAGATAAAGAATTATTAATTATTTATCATTCTGCTTTCAGTCAATTGACATTGAGCATTATAATGTTATTCTACATAAAGACAAAATTCCCATTTAATTGATATGATTCTAATTACATTTTTTATGAAATGAAAATTATGGGTATGTGAAAGATACTTGTGATCCTTTATTATATTCTAAATGCTATGGTGAGCGCTGTGAATTGTGTAAGACTCATGAATCACAGACCTGTACCTCTGAAACAAATAATGCATTATATGTTAAAAAAAAGAAGAAGAAGAAGAAGAAGAAGATAGCAGGAAGGGAAAAATGAAGGGGGGGACATCGGAGGGGGAGACGAACCAGGAGAGACTATGGACTCTGAGAAACAAACTGAGGGTTCTAGAGGGGAGGAGGTGGGGTTAGCCTAGTGATGGGTATTAAAGAGGGCACATATTGAATGGAGCACTGGGTGTTATACGCAAACAATGAATCATGGAACACTGCATCAAAAACTAATGATGTAATGTATGGTGATTAACATAACATAATAAAATAAAATAAAAATAAATAAATTAAATAAATAAATACAGCTTTTTATAATTCATTGGAAAAGAGGGAAACAAAGCTATGATGGTTTGCTGTTCCATTTTTTTCTAAAAGCAGTAGGATCATTTCAACTCTCAGTGTTGCTAGTGCATATGAACAACAACAAGAATACTTGGTCCTAGGCCATTTCAAAGCAATTAAGATGTTGTTTTCTGTACTCTCATATGAAATTTATATATTTTACATATATGTCTTATCTTTTTATTTAAAGCAGATTGAAATCTCATATTTTCCCAATATAGAATACATTTTTTTCTATCCAAATTTAGAAGAGTATACAGAAACTTCTAATGGATCCATTACATCTAAAAAGCCTTATATTTATTCATTGTGGGTCTGAGAGTACAGAAATAATTTTTTAAAACACACACACAAAATCCTTAGCTTATCATTCCTGCGTTTTGCCAAATGTAGTTAGGAAACATCAGTATGAAAGGTAGGGAATAAGGTAACTAATGCTCTGCTATGGAATTTTCCCCTTCTTACACATCTTTATCTCCCAATAATGGTTACAATAAAACTTTCATTGACTAAAAACAACAGTGATCTTGCCAGGCTTAGTATAACATTTACAAATCAAAGGGGAATAGTTCAAAGCATAACTGAACCATTTGAAAATAAACATGAAAAACTAAGTTTCAGGAATCTAAACTAAAGCTGGTCTAGAGAAATAAGTCTTTCATATATATTTTCTGTTTTTTTCTTGGGGGTGGTGATAGATTGTTTTATTTAATTTTGTTTTATTTTTGCCAGAGTGAACTGGCATTCCTACCTGTATGTACAATATGCTCTGCTTCCTTTGTTTCTGTTTCTAATGGAGCTATATATATATTTTTTTCCACAATGGTTTGTGAGCATCTTGTTGAACCATGGACTTGCCAGTGTGGCTGCATATCAGGACCACTATGGAAATTAAGTTAAAATAAGAGCATCTACTTTTCACACTGCGTGGCAATGTGAAAGTGCACCCCTTAAGGCATAAATCACCCATCATTTATCCCTACCATAGTAGATGTTCACTAAATGCTTTTTAGGACAAGTAAGAATCATTAAATTAATTAATAAAATAAGTTCACCCTTGATGAAATCATCATTTTTCTATAAGAATGGCCTTGTTATAAGAATAAGAATCTCTTAAAACATAGTTATATCAAATTATGTTATGGACCTATTCTTTTGACACATGTATCTAATTGTATAAGAAATTAAATTTATGATGAAACATTGAATATAAGGTCATTTAGGTATGCTTCCCCCATTTTTCATTCAGTTAATACTAATGAAAGCAATTTAGAAATATTATAGAGTAAAAGTTTGTGTAAATTATATTTAAGTAATGCATAGTGCACATTGTCATTGGTTGCAAACAAGCACTCACCAGGGGGAACAAAAAAGGAAAACGTAATGCAAAAAGAGTCAGCATAAGCCAAGCTAACTAAGAAAAAAAACATTACTAATTATAAAAAATGAAAAAGGGGGCATCATTACAGTCAATGGATATTAAAAGAATAATAAAGAAATATTATGAACAACTGTTCAACAACAAATGTGTTGGGAAAATTAAACAGCCATATGAGGAAGAATGAAACTGGACCATTACCTTACACCATACACAAAAATAGACTCAAAATGGATGAATGACCTAAATGTGAGACAGGAATCCATCAAAATCTTAGAGGAGAACACAGACAGCAACCTCTTTGACCTTGGCCACAGCAACTTCTTGCAGACACATCTCTAAAGGAAAGGGAAACAAAAGTAAAAATGAACTATTCAGACTTCATCAGGATAAAAAAACTTTTGCACAGCAAAGGAAATAGTCAACAAAACTAAAAGCACCTACAGAATGGGAGAAGATATTTGCAAATGATTTATCAGACAAAGGCCTAGTATCCAAAATCTATTAAAAAAATTATCAAATTCAACACCCATTAAACCAAACAATCCAGTCAAGAAATGGGCAGACATTTATCCAAATGAAGACATGAACAGACATTTATCCAAAGACATACAAATGGCCAACAGACATGAAAAAAAAATGTTTAACCTCACTCAGCATCAGAGAAATATAAATCAAAACCACAGTGAGATAACACCTCATAACTTTCCGAATGGCTAAAATTAACAGGAAGAAACAGATGTTGGTGAGGATGCAGAGGAAAGGGAATCCTCTTATACTGTTTATGGGAATGCAAAGTGGTGGAGCCACTCTGGAAAATAGTATGGAGGTTCCTCAAAAAATTAAAAATAGAACTACCCTATGACCCAACAATTGCACTACTCAGTATTTATCCAAAGGATACAAACATAGTGATTCGAAGGGGCACCTGCACCCCAATGTTTATAGCAGAAATGTCCACAATAGTCAAAATATGGACAAAGCCCAGATGTCCACTGACAAATGAATGGATAAAGATGTGACATTTATATACAATGGTGTTACTCAGCCATCAAAAATAATGAAATCTTGTCATTTGCAATGATGTAGATGGAGCTAGAGCGTATTATACTAAGTGAAATAAGTCAGTCGGAGAAAGACAAATACCATATGATTTCACTCATATGGAATTTAAGAAACAAAACAGATAAACATAGGGATAGGGAAGGAAAAATAAAATAAGATAAAAACATAAAGGGAAGCAAACCATAAGAGATTCTTAACTATAGGAAACAAACTGAGGGTTGCTGGATGGGGTAATTGGGTGATGAGCATTAAGGAGGGCACTTGATGTGATGAGCACTGGGTGTTGTATGCAACTGATGAAACACTAAATTCTACCCCTGAAACTAATAATACAGTATATGTTAACTAAATTGAATTTAAATAAAAAATTAAAAACTCTCAGCAAATTAGAAATAGAGAGAACTTCCTCAAACTGGTAAACAATTAACCTACAGCTAACATCCTACAAAACTGCAAGAAACTCAAAGCTTTCCCACTAAGATCAGGAACAAAGCAAAGACATCCTCTCTCATCACTGCTTTTCAACATTGCACTGGAAGTCAATATTAATGCAATAAAACAAGAAAAAAAGTAAAAAGTATACAGACTGGGAAAGAAATAAAACTGTCTTAGCAAATGACATGACTGTCCATGTAGAAAATCTGAAAGTCAACAAAAAAAGTTCTGGAACTAATAAGCGATTATAATCACAAGTTTGGAGGATACAAGGTTAATAAACAAAATCAATTGCTTTCTTATATATCGCCAGTGGAATTTGAAATTAAAAGGACAATACACTAGCAACCCTCAAAATTAAATAAAATACTTAGGTATAAATTTAACAAATATTTACAAGATCTATATGACGAAAATTACAAAACTCTGATAAAAAAATCAAGGAAGATTTAAATAAATGGAGATATAATCCATGTTTATCAATAGGAAGATTCAACATTGTCAAAATGTTAGTTCTTCCCAACTTAATCTATGTATTCAATGCAACCCTAACCAAAACCATAGCAAGTTATTTTATGGATGTTGTATTCTAAAGTTTATATAGAGAAGCAAAAATCCCATAAGAGAGAACACAATATTGAAGAACAAGAACAAGTTCTCTAACTTACAAATTATATGATAATGTGATAAAGTAATTTGTAAGTTAGAGAACTAACACTACCTGACTTCAAGCCTAACTCTAAAACCACAGTAATCAATACAGTATGGTATGTGAAAGAATAGGCAAATAGATCAATAAAACAGAATAGAGAGCCCAGAAAGAGACTTCTATAAGCACTGTCAATTGATATTTGGCAAAGAAGCGAAGTTGTTACAATGGAGCAAAGATTGTCTTTTCAACCAATGGTACTGGAATACATGTACATCCAAAGGCAAAAAAAAAAAAAAAAAAAAAATCTAGGGAGAGGTCTTACATCTTTCAACAAAATTAGCTCGAATGAATCATAGACCTAAATGGAAAATGCAAACTATAGAACTTGAATATGGTAACATAGAAGAAAATCTATATGACCTTGGGCTTGACAATAAATTTTTAGATATACCAGAGACACAATTCATGAAAGAAACAATGGATAAGCTGGACTTCCTTAAAATTAAAAATTTCTGCTCTAGGAAAGATACTGTCAAGAGAATGAAAAGACAAGCCACAGACTGGGAGGAAATATTTGCAAAAGACATATCTGATAAAGGACTGTTACCTCAAATATACAAAGAACACTTAAAATTCAACAATAAGAAAATAAAACCCCATTAAAAAATGGACCAAAGACTTTTAACAGACACCTTACCAAAGAAGATATATAGATGGCAAATTAGCATAGAAAAGATAGTCTGCATTATATGTTCTCAGGGTAATTCAAATTAAAAGAACGAGATACCACTACATGCCTATTAGAATGGCCAAAATTCAGAAATGGTGCTGGGGACGTGGGGCAATAGGAACGCTCATTCATTGTTGATGAGAATGAATGAAGGTACAACTACTTTGAAAGACAATTTAACACTAAAAATACTTTTACCATATGATTGGCAGTTGCACTCCTTGGTATTTACTTAAAGCATTTGAAAACTTATGTCCACAGATGTTTATAACATCTTTAATCATAATTGCCAAAATTTGGGAACAATCAAGATGTCCTCTAGTAAATGAATAAATAAATAAGCTGTGGTACTTCCAGACAATGAAATATTATTCAGTGCTAAAAAAAAAATAAAAATAAAAGGCAGTTAAGCTATCAAGCAATGGAAAGACATGGAGGAAATTTAAATGCATATTACTAAGTGAAAGAAAACAATCTGTACAGGCCACATTCTGGAAAGGGCATAACTATGGAGACAATAAAGGACAGTGTTCGCCATGGTTTAAGGGGGAACATAGGATTAACAGGCAAAACACAGAGATGATTTTTAATGTGGTGAAAATTCTCTGAATGCTACTATAATGATGGATACATGTCCTTATAAATTTGTCTAAACTCACACAACATGCAACAAAAAGACCAAACCTAATATAAGATGTGGACTTTGTCAATGTGAGTTCATCAGTTATAACAAATGTAACACTCAGCTGGAGAAAGTTGATAAGGGAGGAGGGTATACATATGTTGGGGCAGGAGGTATGTGATAATGTAATTTGTAAGAAGTATATATTTAGTCATTCAGATGACCAAAATATATTTCTTATGTATATTTGGTCTTTGTCCACAGTTCCTGGCTCACAGCCCCTTAGAATTTCTTAAGTGTTGAAGTGATACAGGTGTCTTTTGTTATATTAATAAAGGTGACTTTTGGACCCCACCCAAGGGCAAGGGTTAATTGCCAGGAGGACCAACCATGTAATTATAGGGTTGGAAATTTTAGTCCCACCCCTGGACCTCCAGAGAAGGGAGAAGGACCTGAAATTTTATGTCAATAGCCAATGACAGTCGATCATCACTATGCAATGCAGTCTCAGTGAAAACCTAAGAGGAATGAGTTCAGAGAACTTCTGGGTTGGTGAATATGTGGAGATGTGGGGAGAGTGAAGCACCTGGAGATGACACAGAAGTTTGTTGTCTTTCCCACATACCTTGCCTATGCGTCTCTTTCATCTGGCTGTTCCTGAGTTACATCTCTTTATAATAAACTGGTGAGCTAGTAATTAAAATATCTCTCTGAGTTCTGTGAGCTCCTCTAGCAAATTAATCAAATCAGAGGAGGAAGTCCCGAGAACCTCTGACTTATAGCCTGTTGGTCAGAAGTACAGGTACCAACTTGGACTTGCAACTGGTGTCTGAAACCTAAGGGCAGAGGGTCACTAAAACCTCTAATCTCTAGCTGATTGGTCAGAGGCACAGGTAACAGTGTGGGGCTTGCTACTGGCAACTGAAGTGGGGGGTCAGGGATAGTCGTAGAGGACCACACCCTCAGCCTGTGGAATCTGATACTATCTCTGGGTAAAAAGTGTCAGAATTAAGTTCTCAGACATCCAAAAAGTGTCCAAGAATTGCTTGGTGTTTTGTGTGTGGGAAATTCCACCACCCAGGTTGGAATTGGGAAACTTAACAGAGGGTATATGAGAAATCTCTGCACCTTCTACTCACTATTGCCTCCTAAAACTACTCTAAGTTGTCTTTTAAAAAAGAGCATTATATAAATTGTTAGAGAATGGGAACATTTCTGGATAAATAACTGTTCTATTTCACACAGTGTATGTGTTTTTTTCCCTCAGGAATTACTGTTTTTAGTAACTGATAGCAGCATTATCTCAAGTTCTTTTCATGGAACATTCAAATGTCCCTTGATTTTTTTAATTCATTAGCCACAAATTAATGAATATAACCTTGCATATCTCAATAACATTGTTCAAAAAGACAGTTTAAGTAAAAGTAAAACAATAATGTTATGCAATCATTATGTATTTTTGAAGCTTTCTAGCTATATCATTACAGATAAAAAGCACAGAAATATCTTGGCAGTCCTCAGAAATAGAGTTAAAATTTTAAGGAACAAAATGCCGTTTTTTAAACAATGACTAATCACTGAGATACAATCCTCCATCAAGTAATTAGTAATTCCTATTACATCATACTTCTTATCAACATTTTTCTAAGGAAGAGAAAAGCTCACAATTGGATTTTAGAAATATCTGTCTTTAGTTCTATATATTTCAACATGAACAGCCCAGTCTCCTTACATATCATTAGCAACTCTCTCAAAGGATACAGTTAATGGTCACAATTTTTTTTCAGATGATGAATACTAAATAGAATACTTGCTCTGTTATGAGGTGGGAAACTATGCTTTTGATATGAAAAAGATACTGCTAAAAGACAATGCAGTGGCATCTTTATGCTTTGCTAATGCTCACCTGAAATTTTGTTCAATGTTTTTAACTGCCTGGAGATTATGTTTCTCTCTCTCTTTCTCTCTTACTCTCTCTCTCTTTCTCCCTTTCTCTCTTCTCTCTCTCTAATTGTGGCCAAACTACTAATGATTCTAGAAGATATTTTTAAATTGATGCTCTCATTTAAAGAAGAAAACTTTCAAATTGATCTTCTATGACATACTGAGCTAGAACATTTTAATGGATACTTATTGAAGGTTACCTTTCTTCTTTGTTAAATACATTCCAGTAAAGAAGTTTTCAATTTGATTATCACTGAATGTTAAAACAGGTGGCTGAGGCATGATAGTGGAAACTAATACTACTTTAGAAAAGAAAAAAGAGAGTTATTTCTTATTTTAAAAAATGTCTAAGTAGATGGGAATTATAATGTCACTTTGATGTGCAATCTGATTATCAATGAAAGTACTATATAAGGAATGAGAGTTTTGGAAGACGTTTCAATCAAGAGGGTTTTGTGTAGGTCTGGCATGACATACGTATGTGTGTGTGTGTGTGTATATATATATATATATATATATATGTATGTATGTATACTCTATGCATGTATACTATATATGTGTATATATAGTACTTGTCATATTTTATTCAGAGATATATAAAGGGAACACACTTCCACATCGCAGAGTTCTGCATTCAACAAAAAGCAATAAGTATACTTTTCTATTATTTTATAATCCACACACAGAGATTGAAATATAAAAAAAAATGCATTGTAGACTAACCACCTCTTCTAAAGAATAAAGGGAAAGTACATATTTCATTATAATTTAAACTGGAAAATCTTAGCAAACATCTTTAGTCTTTTTTTCTCTTCATAAAAGTTGCTGAAAACTGCTCTGCTCTATCACTGATTGGCCAAAATATTAAGAAAAAAAGACTTAAAATATACTGAGATCAATCTAAAGCTTACTAAACATGAAATGTAATATAATATAATTCAGGGGGATTTGAGCTAGGTGTTACTACCCACATTAGATTATTATTTTCAATTTATTATACCTCTAATGGGATCAGAGGATGTAAGGAATTGTTCATAGTTTCTTCTCTCTTTCTAGGAGAAAATGTCTCTTTAAATTTCAAATAATTATGCATGAAATGTTATTACAACTTTCCAAGTACCATTTTCCAAAGTTTGTAAGTGTAATATATCATAAACGATGATACAAGGGTTCATTTTAGACCCCTAAATAATCAATAAAATAATATGATCTAATGATCAGATATTGCCTTTGAGTTTTCAAAGTACTTTCCCTTATGTTGCCTTATTTGGTTCTCAAAGCAACTCTTAGGCAAGCAGGATTATTTTTAAGACTGCCATGATACAAGAAACAGAAAAGCTTCATGAGGTTACTCTATTTATTGAAGTCACAGAGTCAGGAAATAGCCAAGTCAACTTTTGAAGGAGTGCCCTCTGAATCCTACTTCCACCACATCTGTTAGTAAACAGAGAACATATATTCATCAGTCATTGGAGACAATGGCAATGGTGTTATGAAGCAATGAACAATGTATATACGACAATAATAAAGGATGAAAGATTAGTGGAAGATAGAATGAAATGACAAAAGAAGTGGGTGGAGGTAGTTGAAGTAACAGTGAGTAAGAAAAGTTGTGTTCCAAAGGGATCCACAAGCTAGAAAGTAGGGAATCTGAGATAGTTCCTTCACATTCTTCTCAAACAAATTCTTATGCATTCATCAGTTCTACATAGACAGCCCCTACCCCTCCTATTCCTGAGAAAAGGCAATGGGCAGAAATCAAATTGGAAACAAGTATCAGAAGACCGAGGTTTTGTAGTCAGATGGAGAAACCAAGATTTTAATGATGGGATTCTTTACTGGGGTGTAAGCAGGATTAGAGACCAAAAGGAGAACCAGTCAGAGATGTTGAGGTACTCAAGAATTGATAGCAGTAGAACAATTGTCACCTTCAGGCTGATGGTGCAGAGAAGATAATGTTACTAGAGCCCAATGGGAGCTGGAGTCATTGGAAAGGGTCCACTTGGTGGAAACAGTATTCCTGGAGGAGTACAGCTCTTTCTATAATCACAGAAGTAAAGCAGGAAGGGAGCAGAGGGAAATTTCTTCACCTCTGTCTCCTTCTGCCCTTGAATCTAACTGCTGTTGTATTCTAATGATTGAACCTTATCAGAAGTCAAAGGTGAGAGGGTCCAATTAATGGAGTACTTGGGGTTAGCCTTATGGGTTATAGGACTGGGCACATACAGAGCTGGACAGATTAAGAATAGTCCTTTGTCAATTTCTTAACATAGTAAGCAAAGTTTGACATGTTTGTGCTCCCACCTCCAGACAGTTCTCTCTTTCCTTGCACACTGAGCGCTCGTTACAGTTACCATAGACCCATCCCACTCTGCTTATCCTCACTCTGGTCAGTTAACCCAAATGGACTTCCATTATCTGATTAAGTCACTCTTAGGAGAAGACAGCAATGAGGATTAACTCTAAAGGGCGCACAGCAACACAAAAGAGGAACTTTTAAAGCAAACACATCTGTTACTGATAGAGCTTGGTGGAGGAGGAGGAAGATATATTAACTTCCTGTGTTAATATAGAACATATTCCTGTGTTACTTGCCTCTCTTTAAAGGAGATAACCCATGGCTAAGAACAAAATGAACCCTGCCATTCAAATCCTTTTTTTTTTTTTTTTTTTTTATTTCTGAATGCTTTGGTATTATACCCACTTTGAACATTTAAAAGTTATGCTCTAACTTCCTAAGATAGCTTTGGGCTTTCACAAGAACATGGTGATTGTGAGGGCAGACAAAAGGACCTAATGCCAGGCCACTATTTAGTATTTTTATTGTTCACAGATATATCCTAACTTTTATTGTCTCACTGTTGATTTTCATGATTAATGGATACATGTCTCTTTCTGGCAACTTTTTTTTTTTTTTTTTTAAGATTTTATTTATGTTACAGACAGACAGTGAGAGAGGGAATACAATCAGGGGGAGCGGAAGAGGGAGAAGCGGGTTTCCTGCTGAGCAGGGAGCCCGATGTGGGGCTCGATCTCAGGACCCTGGGATCATGACCCGAGCCAAAGGCAGACGCTTAACAAGTGAGCAACCCAGGTGCCCCTCTTTCTGGCAACTTTTGAATAAATTGTAGCTTTGACCATCAGATGGTCACAAGTGTAGGTAGATTTTTCAACCTGCATTATCTGCCTCATAAAGCTGGTATGGATCAAACAGGATAAGCTATGTAAAATGTCTCAATAATAATGAGGTGAAATGTAATTCTATTTTTGAAGTTATTAATTTGTTCCCAAGTTGAAATGTAGACTTGAAATACATAAATGGTAACAAGAAAGTGTGACTGTCATATAATCATAAGCTACTGGAGATCATAAACATTTTTGGCTCATGAATGAAAAAAGGAAAGGTTGTCATGTTCAGGTTCTCTCAAGAAATCATTTTAAAGAGATCATTTCAGGATGAATGCATGCTAGTCCAGAATCAATGAAGATATTCCTTAATGGTTCTGAAAAATCTCCTTATTGATTTATCAATCTATAAATTTTAAAATATCGCTTGTTAGATATTTTGGTCTTGCAAGTTCTGGAATCAGCAAAGCAGAAATCACACATGCAGCATCTGACAAGATTATATGTGAACGGCATATCTAGCATGAAAATAAAAAAAGTCTAAGACAACTGCCATTATAAGACTCGCCATAATAATAGAAAATAAAGTTATGAAGATACAAGTCCAGTAACATGAGAGGTGCTATAATAGAAAAGGGTACTCCCCACACAGGCAGTTAAAGAGGATACATAGTCACAGCTAGCTTACTGGGGTGAGGGAATGAGATGGTGTAATATTTTCTCATTAAAGACCTCATTGCACTAAGCTGAGAGTGAAAATATCAGTTTTCATGGTAATGCTGATTATTGGCAAGAAAATGTAAAAAGTATTCAGGATTTTGGCAAAAATGGAAAGAGGGATATAAGTGAAGTTCTAAAAATTCCTGTTTTTTCTCACTTGGTAGATATCATCAATTATTGTAAATTAAAATTTGTTGGTAATTAGTCGTGACTGTCATGAAGGAAATTTTGTTGACCCAAGTAAAAAAGAGAAACATTTAAGATCATATGAAGAAAGTTGCACACGAAGCCTGAATAGAAACAGTCAGAGATTGAAGATAACAACTCTAAGGAGTCACAAAGAAGGAAAATTCCATTTGTAATAAAAGGTTTGGAAACTGAAGTTTCTGTTCCAACGATATTCCCTGACTAACAGAATTCAGTGCCAGCTCTTTGTGAAGCTCATGCATGCTGCTTTCTATGCCTCAGAAAGGGAGAAGATTTAAGTAGAACCACTCTACCCAACAGCTTAGAAGACAGGATGAATAATTCCTAAACAGAAAGAAGGAAATGTTGGGGCGCCTGGGTGGCTCAGTCGTTAAGCGTCTGCCTTCGGCTCAGGTCATGATCCCAGGGTCCTGGGATCGAGCCCCACATTGGGCTCTCTGCTCTGCAGGAATCCGCCTGCTTCTGCCTCTCCCACTCCCCCTGCTTGTGTTCCCTGCTTGTGTTCCCTCTCTCGCTGTGTCTCTGTCAAATAAATAAATAAAATCTTAAAAAAAAAAAAAAAAGAGGGAAATGCTAAAAAAAAGTAAACCAGGAATTACAACATGGTCAAGATTTCAAAAGAAGCTAAAATATGAATGGCTTTGGATAGGAATGTGAAAACGATCACATGGGAGAGAAAACTCTGTAATAGTGAATAAATAGTATCCAGGTAGCTCTTTCCTCATGTGGTGATTCTGAGAGTTTTAGAAAAATTGCACCCTGGGACTCTCATAAACTGCTGGTATGAATGTAAAACCGTATAACCTCTTGGGAAATATTTATCAGTTTCTTAAAAAATTAAACACAGATCTATCATTTGACCTAACCATTCCACTCTTAGGTTTTTCCAAAAAGAAAAATTAAATAAATATATGTCCATTTAAAGACTGGCACATTATTGTTAATTACAGCTTTATTTTTGATAGTCAAAAATTGGAAACAGACCAAATATGTATGTCAAGATAATAGATAACCAATTTATCCATTGATTGTCCAATGCATATCAAAATGATGGCTATCCAAATGATACTGTGATATGCAAATTACCTAAACAATAATCAACTGTTTATGAATGGATAAACGGTTGGCATATATCCATAAAATGAAATACTATTAATAAATAAAAAGAAAGATCTATTGGTGCATGCAAAAAGATGGATGAATCCAAAATAATTCTGCTATGTAAAATAAACCAAGCAAAAAAGAAATATATACTGTTAGTTAATTGCATATAAAACTTAAGAAATTGAATATTAATATATAGTGATAGAAAATGAATCAGTAGTGTGTTGGAGATAATGTGGTAAGGTAAAGTATGAGGGAGGGATTACCAGAGGCATGAGGAAGTTTACGGAGGTGATGGATATATTCTCTTAATTGTAGTATTTATTTCTATTGCACATGCATATGTCAAATTTTACACTGTTAATGTGTGTTATATAAAACGGAAACACACACATGAAGCAGAACGATGGTCAAACTATTCTCAGGGGAGTAATGATTAGAAATGCTTGACAAGGGGGATGGGTTAGCATGGTGATGGGTATTAAACAGGGCATGTTCTGTATGGAGCACTGGGTGTTATACGCAAACAATGAATCATAGAACACTACATCAAAAACTAATGATGTATTGTATGGTGACTAACATAACATAATAACAAAAAAAAGAAGAAAGAAATGAAAGAGGAAAGAAGAAAGAAAGAAGAAAGAAAGAAAGAAAGAAAGAAAGAAAGAAAGAAAGAAAGAAAG
>NW_023270323.1:53307862-53338979 GCF_011800145.1 Mirounga leonina | reverse complement strand
AAAGAAAGAAAGAAAGAAAGAAAGAAAGAAAGAAAGAAAGAAAGAAAAGAAAGAAAGGAAAAGAAAGAAAGAAATGTTTGACAAGAACTAAGGTCTAGTCAGAATATGCTGAGAAATGACCAAGGTGGAGTTTTGAGGTTTTCAAATTATAGGAATTCTTTTTTTAAATTTTTTTATTTAAAAAATGGGCAGCAATGAGAGAGAACTAAGTAAGAACTTAATATTTGGACACTTCTGTTCAAGTTACAGTGGTCTTTCCCACTCTAGAATGTAAAAGAATGTAGTCAAGCTTTCCTCCAGTAGTTTTTTGGTGTCATTAGTTTTTTTTGCATTTAAATATTTAATTTATTTGTAATATCCTGGTATGTAGTGTAAATGACACACTTATAAGGACAGTTAAATGATGGAATTGATCATAGTGCATCCACAATTCTGGGGACAGTATTAGGGGATTGTATTTATAAAATAACTACAAGTTTATTGCTCTAATCCATTCAGTCTTTGGGTTTTACTTTGATATGGCCTGTGTGCCATAAATAAGTGAAATTGTAATTTTTAATGATGGCTTATATAGTTGGTCTGTGTTTGCTCCTCTATAACAAAATGTCTGAGCCTTAGATCAGGAGCTGGATACAAAACACGCAGAGTTACCTCTGAGCTCACTGGAGGCACTATTTCTTTTTACAACCTCAAAATTGGCAGTCACATCATTTAGAGCAGAAAATAGAATCCTCATCATGTCTTTACATTATGCATTTAACAAACATTTGTCAGCAAACTTTCCTATGATTAATTTGATTTCACCCCCTAGGGAAAGATTGCTTTAAAAACATTTATAGTATGATTAATTGAATTTTAGAAATTTGATTAATACTTCAACTTCAGAGCTTTTAAAATACATTATTAAAATGGATTTTACTTGCGTTTTAATAATTCCATGACTGTTCCTTTTGAGCCACTGTTATATGCTTCAGATTGTAAAATTCAGTAGGAAGAAAATTCACATTCAATAGAACTCGGCAGTGTTGGGCTTTTCCTCTGGAAATAAATAACATGTCTGTGCAGGGATGACAGTGATTTAAGGCTGGGAGAACAGGTCTTTATTTACCTGCCATTGAAATCAGACACAGTCTCTGGTCTGGATGCAGTAAATATTTTGTAATTTTATTGGAAACTATAACATCCTTGCACTCACAAAAGCCAGGTTTCTATACAGTATTACATGACATCTTCACAGTAATGATAAATTAGATTCAACCTCCAAAATATCCAAACTTAACCATTTATAAGGAAAATGGAACTGAAGCCATCTATTTCCCAAAACAGCAATCTTCACAATTCTGATCTGTTGCCAGAGTAATTCCCTAAGGAATATATCCTTTGCTTGTGAGAAGAGGAACTGTAACTCCGTATTATTTATTGAGTGACTACTGTGTTTCAGGCACCGAGCCACACGTGCTATGCATTTTAATTTTACTATCTGGTATACCCTGACAATAGCCCATGACTTAGATGGTGCTATCCACACATCGCTCCTGCAGAGATAGGCTCCATAAATAGGACCATTTCCCAAGGTCACACAACTAGTATGTGGCTTTCAACTCAGATCACATTATTCCCCTGCCAACACGATAAATCTTAATGAAAACACTAAACCATTTTTCCATAGGAACACAAAATCTATATAAAAATTAGGTATATACATACACATACATACTCAGTTGAGATTGCATGCAGGGAGTTTATATGTCTCTAAAATGAGTGGAGAATTTATGCATGTCCAGTGATAAACATACACACACACACAAACACACACACATAATACATTTGTTAATCATTTTAGACAGAAGAGGGAAACTTGCATTTTACTTAAATCTTCCAATTCTTGCATAAGCATGAAAACTGCCAAGAGTCTTTTTTTAATAAACAGGTACTTTGTATTAGATTGTAACAAATTACCATAAAGTCAGTGACTCAAAACAGCAAAAGTTTATTCTCTTTCAGTTCTGTAGGCCAAAAATCCAAACCCATAACACTGAGCCAAAAATCAAGGTTTTGACAAGGCTGCACCAGCCCTAGGATAGAATCTATTCCTTGTTTCTTCCAGCCTCTGGTGGCTAAAAGCACCATTAGCCACATGGACCTAATCTCTGCCTCTGGTTTCACATCATGTCTTCTGCATGTGTGTGTGTAAGTGTGTATGCATGTCTGTGTTTGTGTGTATGTTGGTGTGGTTGTATTTATGAATCAAATCTCCCTCTATAATGATTCAGGTGATGGCATTTTGGGCCCATCCAGATAATCCCCAGTAATCTGTCCATTTTCAGATCCTGCATTTAATCACATGTGCAAAGACCCTTTTTTTCAAATAAGGTCACATTTACATGTTTTAGGGATTAAAACATGATATGTTTGAGGGCCATTATCAGCCTACTATATAGTTCTTGATATTTCTGTAATTCCTTTGCTTACTCCTTTGCTATTGGCTTTGGTGAAAATCCAGTTATCCTTTAAATTTTCATTGTTGGCTTCATTTCACTATTTCATAAGTTCCCACAGTGTGATTTTGATTAGGAAATCTCCACAATAGCAAAGTGTCGTTATTTGCTGGGCAGTGACACAAGGAAGCAGATTGAGATGATAGTGGCGAAGGGAAAATTATGTCAGTTTCAGCTAAAACAAAGCACAGAGAATCCTGAAAACTACTACACACAATTTTACTCAGCTTTATGCTCTCCTAGTCCATCAAGACAAATGGAGAACTAGTCACATGCACTTTCTCCAAATCCTGCATAAAACAGGTATATTTATGTATATTTGTATATATTTACAATTCATATTTCCAACAAAATGGTCTATAATTTTCCTTGCCCTGTTTCATTTACATTTTATTTTAGTGACTACATCCATATTTAATGTGGAATATCTAATTCACATATCTGAAATGGAATTGAAACTATCTCTGGCCACACTGTCCATCATGCAATATTTTCTGGAAACCTAAAATTATTCCAAATATAAGGTTTACTGAACAAATATTAAGGAAAAGACAGATGAGTAGAAGTAATAAATATATAACCGATTTCCTTGAAGAAGAATAGCAATATAAAAGGGAAGATAAAAAAGGAAGATAAAATTTTTAAAAAGTTGACAGGTATAAAGGAATCTTGAATCTACAGATTTAAAGAGAACAAGATATTCCATGAAAAGTTGACACAAGATAATAAAATATATGTCAAATAGATATTCCAGGAATGATGATAAATCTTAAATGCAAAAAATGAATTCCCACCGCTTATCTAGACAAAAAATATCAAGTCACCCTTAAACACAAAAAAAACAGTCTGTCTTCCCACATCTCCTTCACAACAGTGTAATACTCTGTATAATTTTTTTTTTTATAAAATCCAAACATGACTCCAAAGTTCTATATCCAGGCAAGCTGACACTCAGATCAGTTTTGCACATGGAAGCCATTTTTAATATGAAAAATCAACTCAAGTTATATATGATCCTTTCTCAAAGAAACTATCAGAGGACAAGTTTCTGGTAACAAACAGATTAATGGAGAAACTTGTAAAAGAACTGTTATTGAGCAACATGTTCATTTATTTGTATGGTGAAAACTAAAACACATGTGAACATTATAAATATGGACAAAAATGCAATGTTATGAAGAACGACAGTGTGGAAATGGTATATTATACAGAAATTTGAAGAGAAGTGGAAAAGGTGGAAGTAACAGTGGTTTTCTCTTTTGTGGACAGAGTCAAAATATTTAAAGATAATAAGTAAGAAAAGTATAAGTAGTGTAAAGTTATAAAACTAATCAGTAACTAATAAAACCAGTGAATACCTAGGGAGGAAAAGCAGAGATGAGAGAAAATCAATTTCCTCATTGTTCACAGTGAGAATCAGTAGATACTGGAGAAATAAGTGATTAAGAATATTATATGAAGGGGCGCCTGGGTGGCTCAGTCGTTAAGCGTCTGCCTTCGGCTCAGGTCATGACCTCGGGGTCCTGAGATCGAGCCCCACATCGGGCTCTCCGCTCGGCGGGAAGCCTGCTTCTCCCTCTCTCACTCCCCCTGCTTGTGTTCCCTCTCTCGCTGTGTCTCTCTCTGTCAAATAAATAAATAAAACCTTAAAAAAAAAAAAAGAATATTATATGAAAACAGTTGTAAAGTAACCACTTGAATAAAAATACAGTGATTTTCTAAAAGAACATAGTCCAAAAAGGAAGGCAAACACTAAGTTAAAAAATAAAAAAGATAAATTTAGACCAGTATGCAGAATATGATATTGTTTATTTTTATTTTTTTAAAGATTTTATTTATTTATTTGACAGAGAGACAGTGAGGAAGGGAACACAAGCAGAGGGAGTGGGAGAGGAAGAAGCAGTCTTCCTGTCCAGCAGGGAGCCTGATGCGGGGCTCGATCCCAGGACGCTGGGATCATGACCTGAGCGGAAGGCAGATGCTTAATGACTGAGCCGCCCAGTCGCCTCTATGATATTGTTTATATACATTAAATATACATGAAGATGATTATAGGTGCACAGATTGAAAAACCACACACAAAAACTAAAAAAGAATGACTGCCTCTGAAGAAGATAACTTCCGGGAGGAAGTTATCCGGGATAGGGAAAAAAAGTGGGAGAGAGACTTTTTTATTTCCTATCATACCTTTTAAATATTTTACAATGAATATATTTTCCCTACTGACATTTAATAAGTCTGTAGTAAAAATCAATTAGCAAAGGAGTTGTATGTGGAATGAGTGTGTACTTGGGGAAATAACCTATATACTTTGTCTTGGTTCACACAATATTCCACAAACAACTCTAAATTCTCACCCACCTATGGATGATCATGTACAATGTGGAAATTGGGTGATTACTGATTGAAAAAATATCTTAAAATATCTGGAGTTTTGAATACCCATCAATATTCTATCTCCTAAAAACATTTATCAGCCACATTAAAAATTATTCTATTCTCAATTGATCCATGCTCTGGCATTTTTTTTTATAATGTTATGTTAATCACCATACATTACATCATTAGTTTTTGATGTAGTGTTCCGTGATTCATCGTTTGCGTATAACACCCAGTGCTCCATGCAGAACGTGCCCTCTTTAATACGCATCACCAGGCTAACCCATCCACCCACCTCCCTCCCCTTTAGAACCCTCAGTTTGTTTTTCAGAGTCTATAGTCTCTCATGGTTCTTCTCCCCCTCCAATTTCCGCCCCTTCACTCTTCCCTTCCTGCTATCTTCTTTTATTTTTTTAACATATAATGTATTATTTGTTTCAGAGGTACAGGTCTGTGTTTCAACAGTCTTACACAATTCACAGCATTCACCATAGCACATACTCTCCCCAATGTCTATCACCCCGCCACCCCATCCCTCCCACCCCCACCACTCCAGCAACCCTCAGTTTGTTTCCTAAGATTAAGAATTCCTCGTATCAGTGAGGTCATATGATACATGTCTTTTTCTGATTGACTTATTTCGCTCAGCATAACACCCTCCAGTTCCATTCACATCGTTGCAAATGGCAAGATCTCATTCCTTTTGATGGCTGCATAACATTCCATTATATATATATATATATATATATATATATATATACACCACATCTTCTTTATCCATGCATCTGTTGATGGACATCTTGGCTCTTTCCACAGTTTTGCTATTGTGGACATTGCTGCTATAAACACCGGGGTGCACGTACCCCTTCGGATCCCTACATTTGTATCTTTGGGGTAAATACCCAGTAGTGCAATTGCTGGATCATGTGGTAGCTCTATTTTCAACTTTTTGAGGAACCTCCATACTGTTTTCCAGAGTGCCTGCACCAGCTTGCATCCCCACCAACAGTGTAGGAAGGTTCCCCTTTCTCCACATCCCTGCCAACATCTGTCGTTTCCTGACTTGTTAATTTTAGCTATTCTGACTGGTATGAGATGATAGCTCATTGAGGTTTTCATTTGGATTTCCCTGATGCCGGGCAATGTTGAGCACTTTTTCATGAGTCTGTTGGCCATTTGGATGTCCTTTGGAAAAATGTCTGTTCATGTTTTCTGCCCATTTCTTGATTGGATCATTTGTTCTTTGGGTGTTGAGTTTAAGAAGTTCTTTATAGATTTTGGATACTAGCCCTTTATCTGATATGTCATTTGCAAATATCTTCTCCCATTCTGCCGGTTGTCTTTTGGTTTTGTTGACTGTTTCTTTTGCTGTGCAAAAGCTTTTTATCTTGATGAAGTCACAATAGTTCATTTTTGCCCTTGCTTCCCTTGCCTTTGGCAATGTTTCTAGGAAGAAGTTGTTAAAATACCATCCACTTTTTTCAAAGAAATGGAACAAATAATCCTAAAATTTGTATGGAACCAGAAAAGACCCCGAATAGCCAGAGGAATGTTGGAAAAGAAAAGAAAATTCAAAAAGTATGGTTTCTATTGAATCCATATCATTTTCTCACCATTGTAAAGATGAAAAGTTGTAAGTCAAACCATCGTAAGTTGGGGACTATCTTTATGTGTCATAATATCCTCCCCCAAAATAATAATTATGTAAGAACCTCAAAAATTAAATTTACATTGATGTAGTCACCTCTATAACAAATTCTGTATATAAAGCTTGTTGATTTATTATATGATAATGTGGGCCAGTAAAAAGATCATTGGACCTAAAGCTGAGGCTACATTTTAGTTCCCTGATTTTCCCCATTTGTTTTACTGAAGGTGGAGATTGAGGTTCAATTTGGGTTTTCAATTCTGACTTCACCATCTTTGATGTCTATTTCAATCAGACAGAAGCCACTCTATGTATTTTGAACAGGAATATTGGGTATTTATACAATCAGTAGAAAAAGCAAGGTAATATAGTTTAGAGAAACTGGTGCTGGCTAATCTCACTGTAGATTTACTCATGAGAGGGAAATTAATAAAAAGCACCAACAATCAGTTGATAAATCAAGAGCCCAGCTTCTGGCCTTTAAATTCCTCATTTGTGAACATGTAGGATGCCACAAGACAAGCACCATTAAAGTTGATGTTCATACTCCTGTTTCAGAGGAGTTTTGGACTCTTCTCTTTAATTGTTGTTGTTGATATTAGGAGCATATTATACTGGAGCATATTTTATTGTAGCCTTGAGCTGCCTCTTCCATGGATTTTTATTCACTCAAACAAATTCTTTAAATAACCTGATTTTAGTTTCAATTTCTCCCTAAGTTGTCTTATTTCAGATCCAAAACATAAGATATGCCCTAAAACCTAAGTATGTGACTTTTCTTATCTCAGTATCCTGGTGTTCTGCCTTGTTAAAGGAGATCAGACAGACCATACTCATTTAAAGAAACATAAGATAGTTTCCCTTTTGATAGAGTTTATTAATTTTATGTGAATTTATAAGAGAAATTCTAATTGAAGATACAAAAATTATCTTATGTATTCTCTGTATTTATTAAAACATAATTCAGAGATTAAAATAGAAAACCTCTTATAATAGTAAATTTTTGACATTGAATTATAGCTGAAAAGTGATTAATTAAATGTAAATTATCATCTGAAAATAGATATTAATTTGTACTAATATCCTTCAAAATGTCTATGAGTTATACATAATATCTAGATTAATCTTATGATGATTTATCACTCTGAAATGTTTCCTCAAAGTATAAGAAATTAATTGTCATAAAATTATTTTATTAGACCATTAGACCAAGAAATAGATCATTAGATCAATAACCAATACTTACCAAATGAGTACACAAACACACATTAAGATCGATCAATCTATCTATCATCTATCATCTAATCTACATCTGCCCAGGTAAAATCTTTTGACAAATTTAAAGCTGTAGTTTGTCCTCAAAGAATTTTCTTGAAAAATAAATTGTTATGTAACTATTCTGGCAGATCATTGACATTACACAATGCTCGTAGGGTTGGAATAGACATTAAAAGAACATTGTCCGTTTCTCATTTTTACACATATAGTGTTGGTGCTAATATTCCGAGAGAATGGAATTGCTGACTTAAAGTCATGAAGTTTCTTCACTATCGGAGAATGACACAAGTCTCCTGAGATCCGATCCATTTCTCTATTAACACCCAATTGTAGGAAAAGTAAAAAATTAAATTTTACTTGTGAAATATGGCCAGAAATAGAGAATGCCCTAATCATTCCCTCCTGTGCCATGTCAATGTATATGAAAAACTGTGCTTTAGATAGGTTAAGTATGTATTAAAATAATGGATAATTTGATAGAAATTTCAAAGGAAGTGTGATTTTTATTAATTAATTGAATTATAGTTAAATATTAATACTCCATGTATAAAATCATTATGACCAGTGATACATTATTCTACATGAATCACATTTTTATTTAGAATGAGTTTGGTTATTATGGTGTAGGGTAAAAATATGTGACTCTTTGGTCTAAAGACGTGACTGTAATGTTTGTAACATAACATTGTAGACAGTTTCAGAAATATCAAAGTACACACAAAGACACACATGTCTATATCAAGTCATTCACTATCAGGTCTAGCCACCCACAAGGAATGCTCATCAAGTACCCTAACCAGAATGTTACTAAGGTTTTAATTATATAAGAGAAAACCAAAGATGTAGTTTTAGTTATAGATATGAGTTATTCTTGTCCCCAAAGTAATAATGGACTAGGATATCTTGAAGTCTAAGATATTTTATTGGCTACTGATGCAGAAAATTTCCCTATGGTGGTAGAAATTAGAATAGAGGTCACTGCAGATAGAAGATCAGAGGTAAACTGGGAAGAGGTATGGAGGAATGTATTTATAGTATACTGCCAATTGAGTAAGAAGAGAAAAAATAATGCCAAAGTTTGGTCCCACTTCTGCAATAATAATACTAATAGAGATCACGCTGGAAATATACACCAAAATTGTATCAGTGGTTTTCTGTCATGGAATTTAGGGTTATTAAAATGTGTATCAAGTTTTCCTTAATTATTTTTTAATATTTCTATTACAATAGTATATTATTTGGCAATGTCATCAAGGGGAAAAGCAAAGGACTTGGATAAATCACAAGACAGTTGAACTTTCCCTTTATTTTTTGTAATATTGAGCAGTTACTTTAAAATACCCACGGACTTTGACAGAGTATAAAACATGATTAGATTTCCACCAGCAGCTCATGTGGCTGCGAATAACACAAGAGGCATAATTGACCTTCAGACTAGAACTGAATGCCAGAAGAAATGTTAGAAGAAATCTTATAAAGAGAAATTTGCTGGACCACTAGACAAAGAAAATTTTAGTTATCAAAATATTCTAGTCTGTTCTTATTCCAGAAGCAGAACTAAATCATATCTTGAAATAAAGCTGTAGCCTTCATTTTTCTTGGATAATTAAATCTTTATTAACATTGTCATTACTTTTAAATTAAATATTAAGTGGGTATAAAACACAGCCCTAAGCTTTTATACCATTTTCTCTTCTCTTTCCCCCTATGTCTCTCTTGTTCTATCATCTCTATTTCTATCATCTATCTATTATTTATCTATCGTCTATGTATCTATCATCTATCTATCTACCTATCTATCTATTCACATATCTACCTATTCTTCTCTCCCTCCCTCTAGAGAAGAGGATTGAAGGATAAAGAAAGGGGGATAGGTTATGGAAAGCATAAGCTTTTATTATGCATATTTACAGCCTCTATTAGACATTAATTTATGTGTGTGTATATATATAAGCATTCATGACATTTTTGTCTAGAAGCCACCAATGTAAACCTTTACCCACTGCCATTGTGAGCAGTAGACATGAGCTAGTGGCATTCAGAACCAAAGTGGAACCATGTGGTACCTGCAGCTGACCTAAATAGTGAGAGGGGTATATTAAGAGTGGCTGCCTTTCTGCTCCCAAGTGACTTATAGGTGCAGAGGAAGAGGTTGAACAAAAAGTTAGTTGACTGTGTTAATGTTGACTGCATTTGTCAAATTGCCACAAGAATTGTCTCAGAATACAGAAGATTAGAACAATAAAAACTGAGTCCAGAAATTTGGAGACTTGCAAGTTTGAAAGAAGTAACTGCTTCTCATCTGCCATCAGGAAAAAAATCAAGTTGAGAAGATCTTTGAGCAATAAAGTCTGATTTCAGAGACTCACCCTTGCAGCAGGAATTAAGTCAGGGCACAGCTGTCACATTCATTCTTAAAAGCTCTGACTCGATTTAGGCGTCTCAAGATCAAAGACTTAATTCATGTTTGATTCCCAGTAGACTCTCTCTTTGGGACATAATGACTCCGGAAAAGTAGAGTAAAAATAGGTTTCTTCAAAGAACCCTGATATAGTTAAGATAGGCTATTAAGAAAGGAGAACAAGTAGATTCAAAAAAGCAAAGATTTGTCTAAAATCTAAGAAATGTGCATAGAAAGGAAAAGTGGGTGAGTCTCTTGGCACGTGTTCCTGACTAAATCAAATTGATGGAAAGCCTACTATGTTTGAAGAGACTTGTATTATCGATGAAACCATGGCTTAAACTAAAAGAAATATCTGTGATGGTTCAAGACCAGAATATACCAGAAATGCCAGAACTGTAAATGTTCAAGATCTCCAATCTTCTAAGGGCAAAAAGCATGCTGAGTAAAAGCTACTAGCTTTCCAAAGAGGTTATATTTTCTAAGGCTTACTAGAAAAAAAGAAGAAAAGATAATTATTCAGGAGAATGGAACCAAGAAGCACAGGGGACAATGAACTGAACATCCCCTCACAGTAACTGTCCAGGTAGATTTCAATATGGACATACAAATGTACCATTTTTCCTCTTTCTGAATGAGGGTGCTTGCTGAAATTCCAATTCCTTGGATATACTGTGTAATGTGTATATTTAGTTCATGAATGTATCAAGAAGAACCACATAGGGGTTTTTTGGCAGATGGACTGATACAAATAATATCCTGATATAGATAACAACAAGCAATAATACATAGACAAAGCTTGAGAGTCCAATACATGGACATTAAACTGGATGCCAGGAGCAGATGACAATTCAATGATAACTCTCTTGGAAGAAGATAAGTGCCCTTTGTGTATAGAGTGTAAGAAGAACAAAATATTTGGTGACTAGAAGGTGGAGTGTTGAAAAAATTATTCTGTTCACATATCAATAGTCCTAAATCAGTTAATAGGTGGCATTATATGTCCAGGCTCAATTGTAGTCGAGTGAAACCAAGTGACAAGTTCTTTCTAATAAGCTGCGAGCACAAAATTTCAGGCATTAACTCCAGAAGACATCATTTAATTTCCAGATCAAGACTTTTCAGATTTCCCTTTCCTTTTGGCATAGTGACAAGCACTTGACATAATTGTATCAGTCTGAGTCTGTAAGTAACTAAATTAAGCAGAGCACACTTCATGACAATATCTGATTGCCCCTTCATGTGTAAGAACTAAGCTTTGTGGGTTTGAGTCATCGAGGTGTGTTTTTTAATGCACCTTCACTATTTCTGATAGTGAAACAAAGAAACAAAAGTTAAAGAAGAGATGTGATCTGCCTATGGTCATTCAGTCATTTAGCTGTTACACGTAGAGAATTGCTGTTTTGCTATTTGAACTCTTATCTGCTTCCAAAATGTTTTTATTTTTTTCTATTAACTTACTTCATTTTGAGACATATCAAATCATCTTAAATACCTAAATGCAACAATCCAGGTGTCATACATCTATTATTCATTCTGAAGATCCTGTTCCTGCTCCAATCATGTTGTTGTAAAATCTGCCATTGGCCACAATTCTTTTATCAATGGGTAGACTTCTAATCCAAGCAAGGGAAATCATACTTTTCTCCCCTTGTCTTGCTGTATTCTAGAGGTACACTTTGGGGACAATCAGTGTTCTCCCCACAATTGTAATTTTTAAAGATTGGAATGGTTAATAAAGCATTCTTCAGAGGCAAAAGCAATATAGGGCGATTTGCAGTCAAACTTCCCTCTCATTGAGAAAACCTGACTTTAATGAGACAGATGGGGGACACTGTGAAGGGAATACCAAGTGTGACAAATGGAGAGAAAACTCTGGTGACTCTCAAGCCTTGTCTCAGTTCTTGTTGAGGCCCAGGGTATACTCTGCCTTTCCTATGATTTGAAATCATCTTTGGCCTCTGTAAGTTAGTGAGACTCCATGTCCCGAAGGTAGATCCAGTTTTATTTATTTTTTTATTATTTTTTAAAGATTTTATTTATTTATTTGACAGAGAGAGACACAGCGAGAGAGGGAACACAAGTAGGGGAGTGGGGGAGGGAGAAGCAGGCTTCCCGCCGAGCAGGGAGCCCGATGTGGGGCTTGACGCCAGGACCCTGGCATCATGACCTGAGCCAAAGGCAGACGCTTAATGACTGAGCCACCCAGGCACTCCTAGATCCTGTTTTAATTAGGTCAGTAATACCAAAGAATTACAACATCGTATGCACAAAAGCCATGTGATGACATTTTCAAGCTTTTCTGTGTTTTCTCTATATTTTTTATTTAACTGCTAAGTGTGTAGGTACGTAATTAGCAAACTTAATGTTTTTGTCATTTCCTATTAAATTTAGAGTAGAATACCAAGTGGCCACTCAGAAAAGCTGAGTCTAATCAGACTTCAGAAATATATGTGTGTATATATATATATATTCAGTATTATATTATATATATCACATATTATATATACCGTATTGTTCTTATCTTTCATTGTAGAATCTCCATTAAGTCTGAGATGTCCATTCTTGATTTTGTAATTAGCACCATACACTATAATAGCAAACACATTAAATAAAACACATTTAATGATGAAAGCGATTATTCTAAAAAGCACATTGTAGGAGGTATTTTCTAAAAAAATTACAAAGGACATACTCAAGGACTATACTGAAATGGTCAAATAATCAGACACGCTAACAGTGGATAAATTATGCTTGGAAAGAATGAATTCAGGTTTGCATATCTTGGAAATCTGCACTGGATATTCTTTGACGTCTTAAAGATGGAGAGATTGTGTAAAGACAGTCAAATACATGCCAGATCTCAAGGAATAAGAACATGTGAATAAAGGATGTAAATTATATAAAGAACTTGAAAAGTCAGCCTAATTGTACTTTTCTAGCAAATAATCACTGCCTAGAAGGTTGAGTTCACACCTCTCTTAAAGGGACATGTTATTACCTATAATGGGCACAGTATGAACTTCAACAAATCATTAACTACTTGTGGAACATCTTCTTTTCCCTATCTATAAATTCTCTTAATAAACCAGGCCTATAATGAATCAAGGAGCTAATTATTAGCAGCTCATTGCAGCTGTAATGTTACTGGTGTTGGAGGAACAAAGAGAGCAAGGATTTCTCAAGGATCCAGAAATAGAACTTTTTGTCAGTTTTGGCACTGAACAAGAGAGGGCAACCAGCTCAGGACTCATTCTGGTAATACCGTGCAGTTTGCATCATGTGCTTTGATAGAACTCAGAACACGGGACGCCTGGGTGGCTCAGTTGTTGAGCGTCTGCCTTTGGCTCAGGTCATGATCCCAGGGTCCTGGATCGAGCCCCGCATCAGGCTCCCTGCTGGGCGGGAAGCCTGCTTCTCCCTTTCCCACTCTCCCTGCTTGTGTTCCCTCTCTCGCTGTGTCTCTCTCTGTCAAAAAATAAATAAAATCTCAAAAAAAAAAAAAAAAAGAACTCAGATCACTTAGACCACCGTTGGTCATTTAGAACCTATTGTTCAATATAAAAATAGGGAAAATAAAGACAAGAGAAGTTAAGTAAATTTGTCATTATCACACAGTTAATCATGGCAGACTCCAAAATTGAAAGAGCACTTTCTGAACCCGAGATCAGGGGTCTTTGTAATGTATCTTGTTATCTTCAACAGCCCTTATTATAATATTTGAATATTACCATGTGTCTCTCAGTTCTGCTTTCCTTTTTTCGACTTACTTCAGAAAATATAGTAAAGATATGATCAAGGAAATACATATTTTGTTAAATTTCCCTAGTTTGTCAAAATCCCTCGGATGTATGCAAATGTTTATATACTATTTATTTATTTATATGTAGACATACATGTAAACATGAACATATAAGTAGGTAGATAAATAGAAGGGTAGATAGAAAGATAGTATGAGGCTTATCACGACTGGTGATACTCTAGTCATGTATTTCATGTGTCACGTATTCGTTCAATATGAATATTGTATTAGGGTGGGATCTGTGATAATTCTACAATTATTTTTATTATTATTATATACCACCTACGATTTATGATAAAATGGCTCATTCTTTAAGGCCTTTACAGTTTATTGATGCAATTGATCACACACACACACACACACATGCACACACACAGATATAGTGGAGTAGGTGCTAAGTAGAGATATATACCAATTATGAGAATACTATACTTAAATAGGATGCATAGAGAAAAAATACATACTGGTAAAAAGAGATATTAAACACGTTCTAATAGTACATTTTTTCCTATTTACAGACTTTTTAGAGCTCAGGGACAGTATAACCATTTTAATAATTAGATCAATAGGATCACTTGTAGTTCAGAGCTACAATAGCTAGGGGAGAATTGAAAGTGGATATAACAGTGGAATTCCATTTAAAACAGAAAGTTTAAAAGGATAAGCATGATTCATACGCTCTTAATCTCTTCTCCCAAAATAAAGCAATGATTAGATCATTTGGGAACATTTGAGCATGGGGGTAGGGGAGAGACTCTAGACAGTTTGAGTTTGCTAACTGAACTGCTATGTAGCAGCAGGGATGCTCCCAGGCTGCTCACAGGGATAATTATCACCTCTGAGGGAGCAGTATTTCCGGAAATGATGTTCATCAGCAGATAAAAGGGGAGGGCCCCTCACACATAGCCTATTCCAAGCTATAAAGTACTTTTGTTTTCAGAAGAAGCAGTTATGAATTAAGGCCCACTGCTGTTCAAATAATTAGGATTTGTGGTGTTTAAGAATTACCTCCATTAGAGAAGTAAAATGGTATTAATAGTGTGGCCGCAAGCTGTGAAATATAGAAACACTACTTCCGAAGACAGCTGTTCAACTGTTGTGAAAATATGCAAACTTCCCTAGGGGGGGAAAAAAAAATTCTAGTCAATCAGTGCCTGGCTAGCAAACAACAATAAAGGAGAGAAATAATAGCCCCATAGAATTGAGAGTTCTTTTGAGCTATTGAAACAATTATGGCACAATCTAAATCACTAAGGGAACAAAGAATCATTTTGGGATCAAGGAATCAAAGAGTGGAGATTAAGTGATCAACCCACAAAAATATATTAACAGAATGGAAAGAAAATAGCAACTCACAAGGTAAGTTTACCTGGGACTGCAAGCCTTCTGATTTACTGGAAAAAAAGCAAGTTTTAACATGATTCTTGTAGGGGATAAATATGTGCATAAATGAAAGTAAGTTTTGCTTATTCAGCCATCAGAAACATTAATTGGGCTCCCCGTGTGAAGTTTTGAGCTTAGTCAATATGAAGACATGGGAATCCTTTAAATTGAGAATTATGCTTTGGTCATTTACCTGTGATGATGACAAATTGAAGCAATATGGTGGAGGGGGGAAATACCTACAGAATCTAACTACTTGCTTTTCCCTACCTTCCCATCTTTCAAGATACTCAATAAAATCAATACATAATTTCTAAGGAAGGCTTGCCATGACTTCAATGCTTTGTCAAGAGAAGCAGAATATCAGCCATATTACAAGATTCAAAGACAATTTTGATGTGTTAAATCTCAAATCACAATAAAGATAAAATTGTATGTTTTGCTGCAAAAGGACTTCAGTGAAAGATACAGTAGAACTTGAAGTTTTGCATTCTTAGTGATCTACAAATTCCAATTTATATAAATCCCTTGGCATAAAATTATTGAAAAAAAGACTTCAAAAAATATGTGTGGATAGTGGAAAGAGTAAAAAGGGGAGGCTGAGAGGAAATTGTAATAGGATAGAGAATGGGGGCACAAATGGCTCAGATAAAGTCAAGGAGAATAAGGAAAAGGGCATGATAGAATCTTAACATATTGAGCAGAGGGCTGTATCAGAATAGTCTAGACAGATCATGCCATGCTCCCAGGAAAACATGGAGAGCCGTAGGGCAGTAAGTGACATATACTTTAGAGAGAGAGTCCAGGGCCTGGTTGGTGTTTCAGATGATGCACTTGGTATATTGGCTCCAAGTATAAAAACCTCTCCCATAATTTTGCCCCAAATAAAGGCATAGAGGCTGAACTTAATGTCTGAGGACATGAGTGGGATTCCAGCCCAACAGGATCAAATCTGTTCTATTTTCCTTAGACAATTCTGTGGCTCAGTTTCTGCATGTGAAAAGGAGAGATTTGGGGATGGCCAGAAACAGGTATGCTTGTAGGTGGATACTTTCTATTGCTGGCAGTAAGTGATTTCTTGCAGAAAACATAATAATTTCTTCTCCCCAAACCAGGTCTAATTTATTAATATTAATGACTTGGTGTATCTATAAATATCGTTAGTACATAACTGGGTAAAATAAACCAATCTATGCAACTAGAAATATTTTCAGAAACAGTAACCTTCAGAGAACGTGACTTAGATAACAGATTGAGTATCTGCAGTGTTATTTGTAAAGAACTGAATGTTTATAAATATACATCACAAGTATCTTTAAAAAAAAAAAGATTTATTTATTTATTTGAGAGAAAGCCTGTGAGAGCAAGAGAGTGAGAGATTGAGAGAGCAAGTGAGAGAGAGAACATGAGCAGGGGGAGGGGCAGAGAGAGGGGGAGGAAGAAGGAGACTCCCCACTGAGCAGAGATCAGCCCCAACATGGGGGCTTGATCCCCGGACCCTCAGAATCATGACCTGAGCCAAAGGGAGACAACTGACTGAGCCACCCAGGTGCTTCACATCCCAGGTATCTTAAAAAAAAAAAAAAAAAAAGGAGTGAATTTTAAGCAAGACTTCACTGGAAGGTGATATGGCATATCACCTCTAAACTACATTTTGGTATTTGAACATCCCTAAAGTACTCTCTTGTTGATACTAAATTTATATTTTATATATATACAGTTCAGGAAAAAAAGCAAAAAAAAAATAGCATTTGCCATTATTTATTCTGTTTTCTTTAGTTCAAGTCACATTGTATTTGAGAAATGTTCTTATTTTATTTTCTAGAAAGATATACTCTTTCCGACTATAGCTACTTAAACTTTCATTTCCCTAGTCTTTATGTTACCTAAACACCATCCCTTTCTATGCCCTGATTCTTTCATCTCATGAAACCATTTCTATTTATTTATTTCCTATTTTGATTTTTCAGAAATCATAATAACTGTGACAGAAGTATCTTTGATGATTGATATTGATAGTCTGATCAAAAAGATATCTGTGATTATAAATGATTAAGTCAACATTCTTTTACGTATTTTAAACTTTTGTGATTTTGATTTTGTTAATTCCACTACCAGAGCCATATCTGGGGAAAAAGAAAAAAGTAAATAATTTCTGACCCACAAAGCTCTATATTTAAGGATGAGACTCTAAATATGGTATAGTAACCCAGCCAACCTGACTGCTTTCTCTCATTTTAAATATACGGATATATTTAATTTTTTTTAAAGATTTTATTTATTTATTTGAGAGAGAGAGAATGAGAGACAGAGAGCATGAGAGGGAGGAGGGCCAGAGGGAGAAGCAGACTCCCTGCCGAGCAGGGAGCCCGATGCGAGACTCGATCCCGGGACTCCAGGATCATGACCTGAGCCGAAGGCAGATACTTAACAACTGAGCCACCCAGGCGCCCCTATTTAATTTCTTTGAACGTTAATTTCTCAGATACCTCGTTTTATGTTTTGAGTCTTTTTATTTAAATGTGCACATTCCACATACATGCAGAGCTTCAATTTGACTGGCACTTTTCACTTGGCTACCTTTGCTAATTGAGCCACTCTAATCTGATTGGTTAGATAAGAAAGCCTGTGCCCTTCAGGTTGCTTAAGACCATGATGATTTTCCACTTAAAGATATTAGACTGTAAATTTGGCTTCTAAGGGCATAATTCAGATGTAGGAATATTCTTTTTTCTTATTTCTTAAAGAAACACATGAAGTATATGATCGATAAATGTTTATTTAGAATATTTTACTGCTTTTGAATGGGCAAATGTGTTTATTAAAATTGTTTGTATATCAGGCTTCTTAATGGTTGAAAATAAGTCTGAGGCAGTCTTTTTTTTTAATCTTATTCTTTTTAGACCTATGTGCAGAAGCATCAGCTTAATTAAGAATTTATTATTGTCAGGGCGCCTGGGTGGCTCAGTTGGTTAAGCGACTGCCTTTGGCTCAGGTCATGATCCTGGAGTCCCTGGATCGAGTCCCACATCGGGCTCCCTGCTCGGCAAGGAGCCTGCTTCTCCCTCTGACCCCCCCCCCATGTGCTCTCTCTCTCATTCTCTCTCTTTCAAATAAATAAATAAATAAATCTTTAAAAAAAATCTAAAAAAAAAAAGAAATTATTATTGTCTAGTCCCAATTTATTATATCTGCACCAACTTTGGTTGCAAATTAGGATATTGGATTTGGTTTTGGTTTTGTTTTTCTTTTCCTTTTTTCTTTTTTTTTTTTTCTTTTGTTTTTCTGATGTTCTGTACTTGGTCACAGAGTTTAGATATATCCACCCCCTCTCTATTCTCAATATGATGCACACAGCACATTGCTATATATGGGAAATATTATCTTTTCAGTCACAGCTTTCTATCTGCATTAGGAGAAAGTATTCCCTGCTCCTGGCTTTATGACCTCTTGGAAGATTATTAAATTCTATAAAACTACAAAAGTCAGTTGTAATTAAGAAAATAATTTTTCTCAAACACACACTAATCAATTCACTTGAGGATGCCCATGTTGATTCAAGTATGTGTTACTCAATAATCCCCTATACATTTTAGTAGAAGTTACCTTATCTGTGCCTTCAATGAAAAAAATCATTCAAGAACTTGTAAAAGTACAAAGACAAATAAGCAGTGATTATAAAATAAATAGATTTCTTTCCCTAACATTTTTTTAAACAACCCTATGAATTTTTCATCAACATTTGTCAAAAAGCACAATGTGTTTCTTTTCAATAAGAAGCATTGGAGATAAGTATTTTTTCCTTAAAAATGAAAATCCTATATGGAAACTCTATCTGATGATATTTAGGACTTTTCAAGCCCTGTGGTTTTCTTTGCGTTTCCCTTTAAAGAAGTATTAATAATTACATAGAGCATTTTCTTTTTAACCTTAAAATCTAATTGCTTTTGCTTCTTACTATTGATTTTATTCACACTCATATCCAACAACAACCTTACTTCAAAAAGATATGAATGTTTAATGGAAATTCAAAATCCCAGCCTCAGTTTTCAATCTATTTTAAAGACTTCTTATTTTCTATTTTAAAAGGTCAAATTAACTTAAAGTTTGCCTTTCATAATATATCTACAGTGCTGATATTTGGCATTATAAAACTGCAGAAAAAAATAATAGTTAAGTAATTAAATAAGTGAAAAAGGTCAATAAAATATTGATGAAACAAATTGCAATAACTTCAAAGTTTAAAAAGTAACTCCAGGAAATGACACATGTTACTAAGAATTCCTCAAACTTGTTAACTGAAAGATCTATGATTGATCTGGTTATTGCATTAGCTGCTCACTGAATCCTTCTATAACTAACACAGGTACATGGAGAGCATACATTTTAATTTTTAATTTATCCATAAGGTTTTAAACTCTTCAAATAAGAGGGTATCTTTATAATCTCTTTCACCACTTAAACAAAATACTGCAGACTTCTTCATGTAAGATTCTTAGTAAAATGTTAATAGCTAACTAAGCAACCATATTATATGGTCACAAAGTAGTATTTTCATTAATTTATCTTCCCATGATCATAGCTTCTCCAAGTTTTATAGTTAGTATTATAATGCACATCATAAGGCCCATGCTACTCATTCCCTTTCAACATTACATGTCCCTAAATTTGTGAACATGTTCTTTTCCTTTTGCTTCCTGTTTACAAACTGGTTAGTTATTTTTCTGAGCTCATATTTTCCTCTTTTTACAAAGACATCCAAATTCATTCAGCACACAAAATTATCACTGTTTTCTGACCTTTATCTTTAGAGCTGGAAGTTCATTTGTTCAAGTGACTACAAGCTCAAATTTCACCGAATATTTTGTCATTCTCTAAATGGTAACCATTTTTCCAGTCTCTGATAAAATTTTCTCTCTGGTCATTAACTGGTCACTTTGCCAGTGTCTCCTATTTTAGGTCACACATCTGAATTATGGCAGCACACCAATTTTAGTACAAAATTCTTTATCAGTCAGGTTAATGTAGGTTGTGCTGCATTGTCATCTGATCCCAAATAATTGTGGCTAAAATAACAACTTTTCATTCCCTCCCTCTATATAACCAACATTAGCAAAAGGACTGTGTTCATTGTAAAGAATCAAGGCTGGTGTAGATACTATGTGTCAATGATGCTTCCATAATTATCATAGAAAAGAGAAAACAATGCTGTTAATAGTAAACAACTCCTGAAAACTTCTATCTGGAAGTGCAATATGTCACCCCTGCTACCATTTCATTAACTAAAACCACAGAAAACATTGTCAAACCTAACTAGAAAAGACAGGTTAAGTTTAATTAAACTCTGAGCCCAGAAAGAAGGGAGAACTGGAATGTTTGAGAACATCTCTAATGTTCATCAGGGATAATAATAATTACAATATCATCTCAGTAGCAGGGTCAGGGAAGCTTTCTATGAAAAAGTTATAACCAAATGGATATTTTAAAACAAAATGTTAATTAAGAAAATAAGTGGGGAAAGAAAGTATTTTACAGAGGAAAACCATTTGCAAAACTCTGGGAAGGAAGGGCTGTGCTCCATTGGAGAAAAAGAAATCAAGTGTGGCTATGAGGCAAAAAGAGAATGTCAAAACGGAAGTTGTGTTAAGGGTTTTCATCTTTGTCTTAAGAAAAAAAGGAGGACTTGATCCCAGGACTCTGCTCAGCAGGGGCCCACCCTGCTTCTCCCTCTCCCTCTGCCTGCAGCTTCCTTGCTTGTGTTCTTTCTGTCAAATGAATAAATAAAATCTTTTTTTTTAAAGATTTTATTTATTTATTTGAGAGAGAGAATGAGAGACAGCACAAGAGGGAGGAGGGTCAGAGGGAGAAGCAGACTCCCCGCCGAGCAGGGAGCCCGATGCGGAACTCGATGCCGGGACTCCAGGATCATGACCTGAGCCGAAGGCAGTCGTTTAACCAACTGAGCCACCCAGGCGCCCTAAATAAAATCTTTTAAAAAAAGAGGCTTCTGAAGGGCAACGGCAGTGACAAAAAGAATAAAATACTTAGGAATAAACTTAACCGAGGATGCAAAAGACTTGTATGCTGAAAATAACAAAACATTGCTGAAGAAAAACTAAAGAAGACACAAGTAAATGGAAAGACATCCGTGTTCATGTATTGGAGAACTTAATATTGGTAAGATGTCAATACTACCCAAAGTGATCTACAAATTCAATACAATCCTTATCACAATCCCAATGGCATTTTTTTTTTTTTTACAGAAATAGAAAATGTTATTTTATTTACATGGAATCTAAGGAATGCTGAATAGCCAAAACAATTTTGAAAAAGAACAACAAAATTAGACGTCCCTCCCTTCCTGATTTCAAAATTTAATACAAAGTCATAGTGATCCAAATAGTACTGGCTTTAAGCCAAACATAGACACCAGCAGAACAGAATAAAGGGATCAGAAATAAACTTGTGCAAATTTCAGGGGACTGTTGACAAGGATGTGAAGACCATTCGGTGGAGAAAGGATTCTCTTTTCAACAAATGGTGTTGGGAAAACTGGGTATCCACATGCAAGAAAATGAAATTATACCCTATTGTACAGCATATACAAAAATTAACTCAAAATAACTTAAATGTAAGAGCTAAAACTATAAAACACTTAAAAACAGAGGCAACAACCCGATTTAAAAATGAGCAAAACTCTTAACATTTCTTTAAAGAAGATATACAGGGGCTCCTGGGTGGCTCTCATCAGACTCTTGGTTTCTGCTCGGGTCATGATCTCCTGGGTTGTGGGATCAAGCCCCACGTTGGGCTCCACATCATTGGGGCAGTCTGCTTGAATATTCTCTCCCTCTTCCCCTCCTGCAACTGACGGGTGCGCCCGCACACATGCGCTTTCTCTCTCAAATAAATAAATCTTTAAAAACAGAAAGATAAACAAATGGCCAATAAGCACATGGAGAGATGCTTAACATCACCAATCACTAGGGAAATACAAAACTAAACCATAATGTACTACCACTTCATGCTCATTAGAATGGTTATTAGAAGAAAAGAAAATAACAAGTATTGACAAGGATGTGGAAAAATTGAAACACTTGCACATTGCTGGTGGGAATGTAAAATATTGCAGTCACTGTGGAAAACTATATGGCAATTCCACAAAAAGGGTAAACAGAATTATGGTATGATCTAGCAATTCCACTTCCAGGTATATACCCCCAAAATTGAAAACAGAACACAAGTATTCGTGCACCCTGTTCATGGTAAGATTATTCAAAATAGCCAAAAGAAAAGCAACCTAAGTGTCCATTGATGGATGAAAGGGTAAACAAAATATGGCATACATACAATGCAATATTATTCAGGCTTAAAAAGGAAGAAAATTCTGATATATACTACAACGTGGGTGAATCTTGAAGACATATGTTATCACAAAAAGATAGATATTATGTGATTCAATTTAGATGAGGTAACTAGAATAAATGCATTCATAAAGACAAAATGTAGAATGGTGGTTGCTGGGGGCTTTGGAGGGGAGAAAGAGGAACTTGAATTAATGAATACAGAGTTTCAGCTGGGAAAGAAGAAAAAGTTCTGGAGATGAATGGTGGTGATGGTTGTGCAACAATGGGAATGTAATTCATACCACTGAACTACACATTTAAAATTGGTTAAAATGATAAATTTTATGTTATATATATGTATCCCTAATTATTAAAAATAGAAGCAGCATATCTTACCTTCCTACCTCTAAGTAATTATTAAAAACAATTTTTTTTCAGAAAGACTTCTCTGAAAATCATATTTCATTTCTTTCCTTTTTTTAAATTTTATTTTATTATGTTATGTTAATCACCATACATTACATCATTAGTTTTTGATGTAGTATTCCATGACTCATTGTAATCATATTTCTTTTTTTTAAAGATTTTATTTATTTGAGAGAGAGTGAGAAAGAGAGTGCACAAGCAGGGGGAGGGGCAGAAGGAAAGAGAAAAGCAAACTCCATGCTGAGCAGGGAGCCCTGACACAGGGCTTAATCTCCGGGACTCCAGTATCATGACCTGAGCCAAAGGCAGATGCTTAACTGACTGAGCCACCCAGGTGCCCCATGAAAATTATATTTCTTTTTTTAAAATTACTTTATTGAGGTATGATTAACATAGAAAAAGCTATACATATTTAAAATTTACAACTTGATGAGTTTGGATATAAGTATACATCATTGAAACTATCACCACACCTTATGCCATATGCATATCCATCACCTCCAAAAGTTTTCACTTGCCCCTTTTATTTGTTGTTATTATTATCTGAGTGTGTACGTGAGAAAGAGACAGAGACAGACAGAGGAGGAAACAACATAAGAGCTAGATCTACTCTCAGCAAATTTTTATATAAAATATAGCATTATTAGCTTTAGACACTATGTTGTACAGTAGACCTCTAGAGCCAATTCATCTTGCATAACTGAAACTTTGTACCTTTTGACTGCTATCTTCTTGTTTCTCCTTCCTCCAGCCCCTGGCAACCACCATTTTATGCACTGTTTCTATGAATTTGACTATTTCAATTTCTCTGCACTCAAAATTTATGTATCAAAATATATGTGCAATTTAGTTATTATGTATAATTATATATATAAAATATATATATATATATAATAATTGTTTCCCCTTCTATCTTCTAATTCAGTGATTCTTAAGTAAGCAATATCAAGTGAAGAGTATATACTTCCACACATAGTTCTATGCTTAAACATACATATGAAAAGAGTATAAAACCACCTTAGTGAAAAAGATTCTATGGTACATCTGTATCAGTGGTTGATATTCTATTTTTAATATGAAAATTTCAGTCTTGGGATGCCTGGGTGGCTCAGGCAGTTAAGTGTTTGCCTTTGGCTCAGGTCATGATCCCAGGGTCCTGGGACTGAATCCTGCATCGGGCTCCTTGCTCAGAGGGGAGCCCGCTTCTCCCCCTGCCTGCCACCCACCCTGCTTGTGCTCTCTCTCTCTGACAAATAAATAAATAAAATCGTTAACAAAATTTCAGTCAGAATTCTTTATACTACTTTACACATCACTCTGCATTCTGTAGTACATTTTCCCCTCAATTTGTCTATATATGATGAAATAATCACCAGGACATTACATATAGATACAAATCAATCTATGGCATGAACACCTCTGTAAGATGGAAATTAACTTATATAGAATATTAAAATATTATGAGTACTGGGCGCCTGGGTGGCTCAGTTGGTTAAGCGACTGCCTTCGGCTCAGGTCATGATCCTGGAGTCCCAGGATCGAGTCCCGCATCGGGCTCCCTGCTCAGCGGGGGGTTTGCTTCTCTCTCTGACCCTCTTCCCTCTCCTGCTGTCTCTCATTCTCTCTCTCAAATAAATAAATAAATAAATAAATAAAATCTTAAAAAAATATATTATGAGTACTTATGGAAAGGAAAGAGCATGACAAGGACAAAAGAAATCAGAGGTCATTGGCCAGGAAAAGGAAGTATATTTTCAATAGGGTGGTCATGTAAGATGTATTAAAATGTAAATGATTAAGCAAAGTCTTAAAGGTAATGGAATTAACCATAAAGATATAAAGCAGAGGGAAATATTAAGCTGAAGGTATAGCCATCTTAGGGTAAGACAGATTCCATTAAGAACAAATGGTAGAGAGAGGGAGGGACAGGTGATGAAGATGAGACGAGACTCAGTAAAGGATAGAGTTCAGTCATGTAGGCCCAGAGGCCGGAGAATGAACTTTGCTGTTATATTTTGATAAAAATGGGACAACTGAGATTTGGGGTGGAGACCTGTGATGTAACTTACATTTCAAGGGGATCATTCTGGTTAGTATATTGAGAATAGACGGTAGGATGATGAATTTTGTGAGCAGAGTGCTTGCCTTTTCAGTAAAACCAATTGGTTGGAACATCTAGGTATCATTGAGTATTAACAATGTTATTTAATTCAGAACTGTTTAGAGCATAAATTTTAGAAGCTCCCTATGTGGACTGTTCCTTACAAATCAGGGAAGATGGATTAAACTTTCTTTAAAAAGAGAATAGTAGGTTGAGGCATCTGGGTGGCTAGTTGGTTAAGTGTCAAACTCTTGACTTGGACTCAGGTCATGATCTCAGGGTCCTGGAAGGGAGCCCTGGGTCAGGCTCTGTGCTCAGTGTGGAGTCCGCTTAAGATTCTCTCTCTTTCTCTCCCTCTGCTTCTCTTGCTCGTGCTCTTACTCTCTCTCAAATAAATTAAATTTAAATAAATAAATAAATAAATAAATAAATAAATAAATAAATAAGTGAATAAATAAGTAAATAAATAAATAAATAAGTAAGTAAGTAAGTAGTAGGAGCACCTGGCTGGCCCAGTCAGTAGAGAATCTTGGGATTATAAGTTCGATCCCCACATTGGGTGTAGAGTTTAAAAAAAAAGGTAGTGGATCTTTTAAAATAAATATATAAATTGGTGATTCAGTTAGTCTCTAATAAATATTGCCCTTTTTCTTTTCTGTTTCTGAATGCTGGATTTTTAGGATCTTTCACATCTAGTATTTAGGCAAATTTTATAACTTTGCATTTTATCATATTCTTTAGACAGCTGCTCAGACTCTACTCAAGATATACCCTGTACACCTAAGAGAAGTCATTAATACCTCATGGTCAATGAGCAATAATTTTTCATTTTTAAAAATGGAATTCCCCCAATTTGAGTATAATGCTTTCTTACCAGAGCAGAGGAAAATAAGACAATTTTCTTTTGTGAATAGAAATGAATATAAATCCAATATATGTTTATTGAATATCTACTATGTATAAAGTATCTACTATATATAAAGTATCAATCCAGTACATAATAATGTGAACAAAAAGCAATCCATCAAACATACTGTTTTTACAGGACATATTTTATAAAGATATTATGTTGATAGTTTTCACTTATATTTCTGGTGCCTGAAATGCTTTTTCAAGCATTTCAAGCAAGAACAATCAATGTTATTCAAATATATTTGTGATACACTTCAGTGATTGTAATGACATTAAGCAATTTTATTGTTTTCTCACCACCCCCACCTTAGGGAAGTTGTGGCAGGTTGAAGTCTAATGATATATAAAGACAAATCTAGAATCAGTTGTCTCTTTTTTTTTTAAATATTTTAATTATTTATTTGACAGAGAAAGACACAGCGAGAGAGGGAACACAAGCAGGGGGAGTGGGAGAGGGAGAAGCAGGCTTCCCACTGAGCATGGAACCCGATGTGGGGTTCGATCCCAGGACCCTGGGGTCACGACCTGAGCCGAAGGCAGATGCTTAACAACTGAGCCACCCAGGCGCCCCCGAGAATCAGTTGTCTCTTGAGACCCCTTTCCAATCAAGTACAGTAATAATAATTTTGATCTTAATTACAATGTTCTTTCCAGCCTACATAATTCATAGACAAATGAAGTGTTAAAATTTCTAAAACACTTATATACAAAGATCTTTTCTTGGCCCAAAAGCTGTATCATTAGATGTTATTGCCAAAGTCACCTCCTCATGCAAAATATGAATGAAAATAAAAGGCAAATTTGTTTTCATGGCATGAATGTATCTTTGATATTTCTCTAAGGTTTACAGATGTCATTACTAATAAAGAGATGTTAAAGAATAATGAGATCAAGGCCCTCATATTTTGAATGATGAATAAAATTTATGTCTCCGAGATTACACAGGGCCAAAATTGTGTAAATACACACAAATCACTGCATAAACCATGTCTGTGATCCCTATTCTCATGCATGACCTGTGCACATAAATTTTCAATCTCTTACTGGTATGCAGAAATCAATATTTGACAAGTAAGATTCTTCCATGACAAGTAAATCTTCTTATTTATTTTCCCTGAATTGGAAAGTATTATTGAAGTTTTACGTGCTAAGTCCTTGAAAGATTTCTTTTATTTCTACATATTTCTGAAAGAATTTTGGCAAGCACCCTAGTTTTAGTTGATTTCTAAACATAGCATTAATTCTCTTGCTGACTTAGAAAATATTTCCTTAGATATACTTTAGAAAATTATTTTACTGTTAATCTAATAAGTAAAAGAATATGGAACTTTTTTACCTTTATGATGAGATGAGGTAACTGTAAATAATTTTTAGGAAAAATACTCTCAAGCTTAAAGGATAAATACTATAGCAGTGGTCCAATCTTTGAAGTACCCACTGAAGTGTCTTGCATAGTGTGTCTAACAGATTTATCTAGATCCTCTCTGTGCATGTGTCTATATACAGAACTCACACACATTTGTGAGGGCAAATTATTGTGTTTTTACAATCTCAGCTGAACCAAGGAAATAAAGGTAAGCAACTCACTTTTTCCTATCATGTATATATCTGGCTGTGAATCAAAAATGAACATTTACTTTCTTCCATGTTTATTTAGAAGCAGTGATATAAAAACAAATTTCAGTAGCTATGCATTCCTTGCCTGTGTTCTGTGAATGTTACTGTTTTTCCTTGAGCAAAAATCACATACATGAAAGTCTTGTCATTGATTAAATAGAGTTGAATAGATAGATTAGACACACCAGGAAATCCCAGGGCTGACACCGTGGTAACAGTAGAACTCCTTCTCTTGGTAATAGAATGTCAGTGATATATGACATTTATGCCACAATTTAACTGATTTAAGTTTAATATCATTTAAACATTTTAAAAAATTAGTGATAGCTTCCTGGTCATTCCCCTTGGTACTAATGCAGCAGATCTACAGATAATTGGAAAAATAATTTTAGTAGAATTATTCATATCATGTACTGCTACATTCAAAAAGAAATGTAAAGAAATACATTTAAGTAAATGATACATAGCAGGAATTGCATCAAGTTATATTTGAACATGTTGGGGCGCCTGGGTGGCTCAGTTGGTTAAGCGACTGCCTTCGGCTCAGGTCATGATCCTGGAGTCCCGGGATCGAGTCCCGCATTGGGCTCCCTGCTCAGCAGGGAGTCTGCTTCTCCCTCTGATCCTCTCCCTCTCATGCTCTCTGTCTCCCATTCTCTCTCTCAGATAAATAAATAAAAAAAAAAAATCTTAAAAAAAAGTTATATTTGAACATGTTTAAAAGAGCATAAGAGAAAAGGCAAACAGCATTGACCAACATTTTAAAGTTTGAATTACATACACAGATTCTTATATCAATTATTTTTAAAGAATGTTTCTTGCCTCCTTGCCTAAAACACTGATCTTTATTTCACAGAATCCACTGGATTTTCTATTTCTTTAGGCTATTTTGATTTAGGGAAGTTGAGAAGGGTGTTGAACACAGAAGGCGTAAGTTCAGATGATTTAATGTGAATTGTTTCAACTTTAATGATTATATTATCATCTATATTTACCACCAGAACAACATATTTGGCATAAACACAAATACTGATGAAAGCAGAGATCTTTTTTTTAAAAGCAGAAGAAGATTCCTTATTAAAATTTGAGTTTAATCTCAGCAAAGTATTTTCATCAAGTTTCATTTCATTTCTTGTTACCCTAAACATTTTTTTAAGTAACCAAATAGTTTTATCTATTCATCTTAAAATTTTATATTTTGTCTTCCATCATCCCTTGATTTTTTTGGACTATTATTTATAAAATCAATTACTATGCTATTCCTACTATTAAAATTCATAAAATAATGTAAATATATATATGTATATTTATATATGCATGTATATGTATATAAATGTTATGTATATACATATACACCCTCACCCACACACAGTTAGTGACTAGGTCAGTGTTCTTAGGTAATTCATGATGTGAGTTTCTTTCATCCAAGGTTTTTTTTATTGTAACTGAGAAAAGAATTGGTGTAACACATGGTGAACATAGCTAATATTTTTCCATAGGATATATTAGTAGAAAATGTGTATTTTTTTAAAAAAATAAACACTTTGTATGACATCTCTTATATTATTAGGCAGTTTGAAGATATGGCCTATGGATTCTCATGGAATCTTAAAATTTAGTCACCCTACAGGTTGATAAAGCTCTACCTTATTTTTTAATTTAAATAATTCACTGACTGACTTTTCTTTTTCTTTAAATAAGCAATGCATAATCACTGAAGTTAAAATAACAGAAATCCATATAAGCATTCAGAAGAAAATTAACATCATTCATAGTAATACCAATTGCTAATCAATCTAGAAATGTTATTTAAGAAAAATATGCTGAATCTACAGTATTAAATACATATAATCAGTAAAATGTTATATATTCTTCTTCTTTAAATATTTCTCAGTTCTTGTAATTATTGATAGATACACTGAGCTGACACAAAGCTAAAGAAAGAATCCTTATTTTTAAAACTGGAAAAATGTAAAATCTGTATAAATGTAATTGATGACATTTTAATTTTTATATAACACATGAAAAAGATAAATTTTCATTATTAATGGATTTTGCATATTTATGTTCATGTACTGTATATTCAATTTCTTAAATGTTAAATGGGAATATTACCGAGCATTAATTCTGTAGATTATATCAAAAGCCAACTGGTGGAAACCTGAAGTTAGTACAATGAGGTCTCCTTTATCTTTTATCTTTTTAAGAGATAAAAGGTATAATATTTTGCTACAAATTTTATTTTATTGAGTTCTTAAACTTTCTTCTTGTGCTGTACTATATACTCCATTTGAAAAGTATAAGTGGAATAAATAACAAAAAATGTGTCACAGTAGTACTTTAAGCCACATATACTGAATAAGTTACATTGGTGGGTTGTTGCTTTTTTTTCTCTTAAAATGAAATAGTAACCCTAATTAGTTATGACCAATTTTACTGAGTATTTTAAAATATTCTTATAGGTTCATTAGATGCATCATCCTTAAACTATTTTGATTATATCCTTCATTTATTCATTCATACAGTATTTATTGAATGTTCATCATAAGCAAAGTAGGGTTTTAAGTACTTTTAACTTTTAAAGAAGGATAACATAATATGTACATTTTTATTTTAATTATGTTTAACATACGGGTTATCCGCACTGTGTTTATAAATACTTGAGACAGCTAGCTTAACTAGCTTAACATTCAACTAAGTCCTTCAATATCTATCTGCTATTAGAAGTTGATAAATGTATTCAGATTTGACTTTGAGAAATAGTATATATTAGGACAATATATGAAGGAAAAGAATTAAGTCTTGGTGCTTCGTGATCATTATGACACCTGAATGATTGTTGCTGTCTTGCCCATTCTTTTAAGTCAGGCTGGAGTTCACTATCTTATGGACCATTGCATAAAAGTAGCTAATTATTTATATACAGAAATATCCTACTATATAAATAGAAGACAAATTTATTAAAGGTTTGCTATGCTGCAAGAGCTTTATAGACTATTTTTTTCTCTTACTCCTCATATTTGCAGTGAGACATTATTATTAGAAATCTGTACAAATGATGGGGTGCTTAGGTGGCTCAGTCGGTTAGGCAGCTGACTCTTGGTTTCGACTCATGTCATGATCTCCGAGTTGTGAGATCTAGCCCCGCATCGGGCTGTATGCTGGGCATGGAGCCTGCTTAAGATTTTCTCTTTCCCTCTCCCTCTGCCCCTACCTTAGAAAAAAGAAGTATGTACAGAAAGAAGGAAAAGAAAGAAAGAAAGAAAGAAAGAAAGAAAGAAAGAAAGAAAGAAAGAAAGAAAGAAAGAAAGAAAGAAAGAAAGAAA
>NW_023270323.1:53249712-53307852 GCF_011800145.1 Mirounga leonina | reverse complement strand
AAAGAAAGAAAGAAAGAAAGAAAGAAAGAAAGAAAGAAAGAAAGAAAAAGAAAATCTGTGCAAATGAGAAATGTGAGATTTCATAAAGATCTGTAACTTGTTCACGATCTCACAGGAAAGAATTAGAATTTAAGCCAAAAATTGACTCCTTGCTTTTCTCACTCTACTCAGTTACTTTTGAGCAGCTGTTTTGTTCTACAACCCTATCCATATTAAAATGAATAATCAAATATTCTAGAGTCTATTTATAAAGTCTTTTTCTGTAGATATGTCAGTGTCCCTGCTAGTATCTTGTCCATTACCCTCTTCTGTGTTATTTGTGACATTCATAAGAGTACATGTACACACATACACATATGCACATATATCACAAATGCTCAACAGAGATCAAATTAATCTACTGCTCATTTTTTCCTAATCTAAAATGTTAGTACTTTTGTTTCAGTATAAAATATATTTTAGTTTATTCACAGACTTTGATTTTTATTATGTAGGTGGGTGTTATAGTTTGAAAGCATGCTTGGTTTATATAAACACTGGTAAAATTAGTGTTTCCAGTGAAATGTCTAACAGATAATAGAATAGAGTAGAAACACTGCTTATAAAATTAAGCCTATAAATGGAGGCCAAATCAACACCTACATCCATTTTGTCTGATTTGCTTTTGCCTGTATAATTAGGCATCATATCTGCTGTATGTTCACTCACACAGAAAATAAGTATAGTTTCAATGAAGTGGAACTTCTTTTTCAGGTATGGTTTCACTAAGCTATTTTCTTGCTCCAATTCAATAAATAGATATTTTTGTTCATACAATTAACAGCATGGCTAGCCCATCAAGGGAGGAGACAGGTTACCGGAATTTAATTTTGGCATTTTAAATATCAGTAGTTCTTCAGTAAAAGCTTGCTATTTCTTGTATTCTTCTTTTCTTTACATGTAAGTGTAATTGCTTGTGGGCTGGAAATTCTGGTGTGTTGTGTGTGGGACACAAGTGTAAATCTAATTAACATACAAGAAGTTTAATGAAGATTAAAATATCTAAATGTAAAAATTATTGATTTAACTTAAATGAAGATCTAAAACTTCCACAAGGATAGTCTCTAAAACAAAACTAAAAAAAAAAAAAAAAAAATATGCTTAATTAAATTGTTCCATCCACAACCAGGTTTACATGTTTGTTAACTGCATGTCTGGTTTATATTTCAACATGATGTCTGTCTGATTGACAGATACCTAATTTAACTAACCACACAGTTGTCTAAATTGGCCTTCAGGTAGATTGAGAATGCCTGAGGAATCAGTGAGCTTTGGTCAACTAAATCGGTGGAAGATTGGAGTTACAGTTTACCCTATACTCTTAAATTTATAATTCAGGTTAATATTTAAGCAATACAGTGATGTAATATAATCCTGAGTAGTTGTTAGTGGATTTTTAACATTTTGTTATCAATGAATCAAAATCCATTGTGAATTTTTGTTTTTTAAGTGTAATTAAAATAATTTATATTTAATTTAAAAACTTAAAATTAGATCTGGATAGAGCCTTGACATCTATAGAGTTCCATTTGTTTCTTCTTCAGAAGCCTGTAAATGAATTCACCTGTTGAATTCATTTTAATTAAACATTATACAAATGACATGAGCAATGTGACTTTTTCTGTATGAAGGATGATATAATTATGCACTAAGTTTCTCTTTCTAGGGGTTGCTAAATATTTTTAAATTCTTTTTTTCTGTATTAATTTTGAAAGATTATTGAAAAAAAAAGCTGAGCTAGTATGTTTTATCAGAAAACAACAACAAAAAAGTACTTTTCGAATAGTGCTAGTTAAAATATTGCCAGAATTATTTGTGTTTGAATGTATGTTTATTCCTTCTTGTCCTCACATCAGAAGAACTGGGTAGGAGCTTTTCTCATTCTCAGTTTTAAATCATTTAATTTATCTAAAATAATAAAATGCAAGATTTTTTTAAATATAATTCTACTTTCTTAATTTCTTTTTCACTGCTCTCTGTTTGCCAAAGCCAAATGATTTACAGTATTGAAACATTCTAGTTTCGGGCGCCTGAGTGGCTCAGTTGGTTAAGCGACTGCCTTCGGCTCAGGTCATGATCCTGGAGTCCCTGGATCGAGTCCTGCATCGGGCTCCCTGCTCGGCAGGGAGTCTGCTTCTCCCTCTGACCTTCCCCCCTCTCATGTGCTCTCTCTCATTCTCTCTCTCTCTCAAATAAATAAATAAAATCTTTAAAAAAAAAAAAGAAGTTTAAAAAAAAAAGAAACATTCTAGTTTCAAAATAGGAGGTTAAATACTATGTAACAGATCAAGAAACCAAAATAGAGAAAAACGATGCTGTTTGGTAACCTTAAATTATTATTTTTATGCTATGCTATAAATAATTCTGATAAATCAAAATAATTATATCATTATAAAATAAGAATTATAATTGATTTATTAATAAATAATATCAATAATAATATTTATATTCATATCATCTTAGGCATTATGATGAGTTCTTTGTATGAATTACTTCATTTACTTCTTTACCAGAGATTTATGAAGAATGTAAAAATATCCAGCATTATATATAAAATAAACTAACACGAGCAGTGACTAATAGTCCAAAAATAAACCCAGTAAGTGGCTGAGTCAGTATTTTAACATAGCTCTTTGGACTCCAAAGTCAAATCTTAACGTTAATCTCAAATGTATATTGAGGTGCAATTCCTGCATTTATTAAATGAGAAGCTTGAAATAGCTAATTTTTTAGATTTCATTTCTATCTCAAAATATATGGGCCAGTATAAAGAAAATTTAAAAGTATTTATATTTTATTTATTTCATTAGTTATAGGAACTTTCTATATACATAAAATATAAGAAAATGATCAAAGCAGAGTGATTGCTTTGGGTGGTCTCATAATTTTTACACGCTATCAACAATAGAACAAGCATAGGATGACTTTTGAAGTAAGCTATTCATTAGAGCAGATTCTGCCAACTCTGTAGAAGAAATTACAGCCAGTAGAATAAGAAATCAAATTGAATTTTAAAATACATAATTTATACACTCTGTAAAGTATATCCATACATTTTTAGGGATCTGTGGCTTGTGTAAAAAAAACCTTAGATGATTTGTGAACATTGATGACACAGAGGACATATGCAAGAATATTCACAAACAGTATTGCTCATGATAGTCCCTTCATTAGAATATAAGATACATGAGGGAAGAGGTTTTTAGGTTATTTTCAATGGCTGGTAAATATGTTGTCAGATAGTCAGACAATTGACAGCATATATGAATAAAAATAATAAACTACAACCCTATTTACAAAGTAGATGAAAATTAGATAAATGAAACATAACCCAAAAAAGGCAAGTTTCAGAAAATGACAAATAGTGGGGTAACATTTTATAAAGCTTAGACACAAGAAAAAATTTAATTTAGGACTATGTGCATTACTTCATTTAGTCCTTTGTCATATCCTTAGTAAGAATATTTTAATATCCCAACTTTACAAATAAAGAAGTTAATACACACAAAGAGTTAGACCCTAAGAACACATCTAGATAAAATTATTTGGAAAGACAATGAAATGGTTATTACAAAATTCGGATTTGTGGTTAATTCTGAATAAGAAGGGGAAAGATGAGATTGAAAAGGAACACACAGAAAGATGCAATGGAATTGCAGAGGATTCTAATTTTAAAGTGGGGCAATACATACACATTTGTTTATTATAATGCATCATAACTAACATAAATTACATTTATTCATTTATACATATTAACACATAATAAAAAGCATTAAAATGTCTTACCTTAACGTTCCCTTCTCTCATCATATCCTCATGCAGTCAGTCTATACTTTATAATTGAACCTCCCAGCAAGATAGAATTTATTATTTTAAGTTCAATAAAGTGAAAGTCTTTGCTAATGCAATAAGGCAGAAAAAAGGAAATAAAGGGTATACAGATTAGTAAGAAAGACATAAAATTGTCCTTGTTCACAAATGATGTGAACATCTATGTAGAATATTTGAAAAAAAAAAACTGACAAAAAACTAGAGCTAGTAAGTAAATATAGCAAGGTTGCAGTATGCAAGGTTAATATATAAAATATATTTTTAATTTACTATATACTATAGAGTAATACTATATACTAACAATAAAGAAGTGAATTTGGAATTAAAAACATGATACCATTTACAGTAGCAGTCCCCAAAATGAAATACGTAGGTATAAATCTAACAAAACATGTACAAGAGCTACATGAGGAAAACTAAAAACACTCTGTTGAACAAAATCAGAGACTAAGTAAATGGAGAGATATTCTATGTTCATGAATTGGAAGATTCAATAATGTCCAGATGTCAGTTATTTTCAATGTAATCTATAAATTCCATGCTATACCAATCAAAATTCTGGTAAATTATTTTATGGATATCAACAAACTGATTCTAAAGTTTGATACAGAAGCAAAAGAATAGACAAAATAATATTGAAGGACAAGAATAAAGTTGGAGGATTGATGATACCCTGCTTTAAGATTTATATAAAGCTACAATAACCAAGCTAGTGTGGTACTGACAAAAGAATAGACAAATAGATCCATGTAACAGAACACAGAGCCCAGAAATAGACCCCCATAAAGATAGTCAACTGATCTTTGACAAAGAAGCAGAGGCAATGCAATGAAGCAAATATAGTCTCTTCAACAAATTGTGCTGAGAAAACTGGACATCCATATGCAAAAACACAAATCTAGACACATCTTACACTCTTGACAAAAAATTAACACAAAATTGGTTATAGATCTAAATGTAAAATGCAAAACTCTAAAACTCTTAAGACTATAGCATAGTAAAAAATATCAAAGATCTTGGACATGGTAATTACTATGCTCAACATACAATACCAAAGATGTGACCCATAAAAGAAATAATAGATAAGCTGACTTCATTAAAATTAAAAAATTCTTCCTGCAAAAGACAATATCAAGAGAATCAGAATGCAAGCGACAGACTGGGCAAAAATATTTGCAAAAGACACATCCAATAAAGGGCTATTATCTAAAATATACAAAGAATTCGTTTTTCAACTTTAAAAATTTTAATTCCAGTATAGTTAACATACAGTGTTATATTACTTTCAGGTGTACAATATAGTGATTCAATAATTCTATGTATTACTTGGTGTTCACCATGATAAGGGTACTCTTAAGTCCCTTCACTTATTTCACCCATTCCCCAACCCACCTTCCCTCTGGTAACCATCAGTTTGTTCTCTATAGTTAAGAGTCTGGTTTTTTGTTTTCTCTCTTTTTTCTTCCTTTGTTTCTTTGTTTTGTTTCTTAAATTCCACATATGAGTGAGATCATATGGTATTCTCTGACTGACTTATTTCACTTAGCATTATACCCTCTAGATCCATCCATGTTTTGAAAATGACAAGCTTTCATCATTCTTTTCTATGGCCCAAATATATATATATATATATTTTCCATTATACCACATCTTCTTTATCCATTCATCTATGGATGGGTACTTGGTGGACACCTTGGTTGTTTCCATAATTTGGCTATTGTAAATAATACTGCAATAAACATAGGGGTGCATATACCTTTTCAAATTAATATTTTCCTATTCTTTGGGTAAATACCCAGTAGTAGAATTACAGGATCATATGGCAGTTCTATTTTTAATTTTTTGAAGAACCCCCATACCATACAAAGAACTCTTAAAACTCAACAATAAGAAAACAACTTGATGAAAAATTAGGTAAAAATTAAAAAAAAAAATTGGTCACAGACCTTAATAGAGACCTCAACAAAGAAGTTATGCCAATGACAAATAAGCATATTTCATACACCATTAAGAAAATGCTAATTAAAACAACAATGAGACACCACTACATACTTATTAGAATGGCCAAAATCCAGAACAATGACAACACCAAATTCTGGTGAGGATGTGGATTAATGAAAACTCTTACATTGCTGGTGGGCTTATAAAATGGTACAACCACTTTGGTAGGTAGTTTGGTAGTTTCTTACAGAATTAAACATACTCTTACCATATCATCTAGAAAGCATATTACTTAGTATTTACCCAAAGAATTTGAGAGCTTATCTCTACACAAAAACTTGTACAAGAATGTTTATAGCAGCTTTATTCATAATTGTCAAAACTTGGAAGCAACCAAAATGTTTCTCAGTAGGTAAATGGATGAAGAAACTGTGGTACATTCAAACAATGAAATATTATTCACCACTGAAAAGAGATGAAATATTGAGAAGACATGGAAGAATTTTAAGTACAGATTATTAAGTGAAAAGCACTCTGAGAATGCTACCTGGTATATGATTCCAAATATATGACATTTGGAAAGGATAAAACTATGGTGACAATCAAAAGTTCAGTGGTTGTCAGAAGTGGGAGGATGAGTGAGGGAAAGATGAACAGACACAGCACAGAGGATTGTTTAGGTGGGTGAAAATATCATGTATGATAATTATGGATATATGTTATTATACATTTGTCCAAACCCATAGAATGCACAATACCAGGAGTGAATCTTAAGATAACCTATGGACTGTGGGTGATTATGATGTGTCAATGTAGGTTCACTCTTAGTATTAAAAAAAAAAAAAAGTACCCTTTTGGTGAATGATGTTGATAATGGGAGAAGCTACACATGTGTGAGAACAAGGAGTATATGCAAAAATCTCTGTTCCTCCTTCTCAATTTTGTTGTAAACCTAGAACTGCTTTTAAAAAAAAGTTTAAAAAATCCAATAAAATCGGAGTGCATGGGTGGTGCAGTTGGTTAAGCAACTGACTCTTTGGTTTGGCCTCAGGTAGTGATCTCAGGGTCATAAGGTCAAGCCCAGCTTTGAACTCCACGCTCAGCGCAGAGTCTGCTTAAGACTCTCTCTCCCTCTCCTTCTGTCACCCCCACCTCCATACTCGCTCTCTCTCCCTCTAAAATAAATAAATAAAATCTTTTAAAAAATCCAATAAAATTGCATTGCATTATAAACTAGTTTTTGAAATATACTAATTTCTAACAATCTTTACATTCTAGCTTCATAGTTCTAAGTCCTACCAGAATGCTTGCCCCAACTAACAGTACATTTTGGGGGGCTCTTCACAAAATTGTAATGAAATGTATAGGTAATTTCATTTATCTATAAACACAATTTCAAAAAAAATCAATTAATATAATATATAAAAATGATAAAATCAAACTAATTTATAATAAAGTATTCATATTAATTATTGTACATGACTAAAATAAAAAATATAATGATAATGAAGTAGTCATGTGCTTTCATCTATTTATGATGAAAAGGCATTCATTAAAAAGATATTTTTAAAAAGGGAGGATAGAGTGGTAAAAACTAGAATAAAATGTAAGTTTAGAATAAATAATTTCAATGAGACATTTTTGTATATAGTAAGAAGGAAGGAGTAATGAGGAAAAAGAGAAATAGGGAAATCTTGTCAAGACAAATTACATACAAAGGAAGTATAGAAAGTGAGAAAATATGCTATTCTTGGAAATAGGCCTTATTATAAATATAGTGATTATGATAGAGAACAGAGCAGTGACAAATTATCACAGAGAACATATCACCTATCTTGAAATCTCGCCATATCTGAGAAAGAGATTTAGCCTCAGATCCTTAAAAAGAATTTCAATGGCAGATCTCCCAACAGGCAAAGTGGGCAGAAAATGTTTACAAAAATCAATCAGGAATCATGAGGATGTAAAAGGTGGTAAATGTCTGAACAGCATCAGGTGGAATAAATAAAGGACAATCCCCCAAAATGTTTATAAATGTAACCTGCAATTTTAATGACATACATTCCTATCTTTGCACTATATATATATTTAACTCTATTAAATAAAAGTAATAAATATATATTTTTAAAACCTTAAAAATAGGAAAGCCTGGTTGGCTCAGTCAGTTAAGCATCTGCCTTCAGCTGAGGCTATGATCCCAGGGTCCTGAGAATGAGTCCCACATCGGGCTCCTTGCTCAACAGGGATCCTGCTTCTCCCTCTGCCTCCCGCTCCCTCTGGTTGTGCTTTCTCTCTGTCTCTCTCTCTCTCTCTGACAAGTAAATAAATAAAATCTAAAAAAAATAATTAAAAATAAAAATAGAATGAAACCTTAAAAATAAGATTTAGGATAATCCCTGAACTTTGTAAGGCTCTACACATTTAGTAATATGTGTTAAATGCTGTTGCTTTCATCTTTTTCATGCAACTATTTTCACATTTTTCTGTAATTATGCTAATGCAATATACGTATTCCAAACAAATAGATACTTTGAATGTTTATAATACATTAAGTATACAAAGTGTGGGCAGTCTATTCAATAAATTCAAGATAATTACTTATTTAATGTATTTAAATTCCTCTTTAGTAACATTATCCTAAATTATTAAGCTTTGTTACACAGGTTTATGTTAAACTTATTTTGACCTATATTTTGAGTAGGTTGTTTGAACCCCCATGCGTTCTGGAAAATTCTTCACTGTGAAAGTCCTTTCTGAGGATTATGTGTCACCCAGCCCCTTCTTACCAACTTTCCAGTAGTGCTCTACAATGATTATGACAACTGAAATTCCAACCACACATTTCTACGTTTCCCGCTAGTATGCACTAGTGCTCTGGTAAAAAAAACAACAACACTGTTTCAATAATAAATACATGTAGACCCAACCTTGTTAATAATTTCTGTCCAGAGAAGGTAGCACAAGTCAGTATTTAAACAAGTTCTCTCTACTCAGACAGGGTCTTGTCTGTAAATTTTTTAATCCTTTATTCCAGGCCAATGATAATAATAATTTTGCTCAAGACTTGACATGTTGATATTATTTGATTCATTATTTAATTCTATCTTTTTAATTTGGGAAAAATTCTATCTGAAAGATAATAAATCAGAGAGTAGAATTAAAAATGTTTTTTAAAAATCAATAGATGTCTTTTTTAGTGGTTCTTTCTCTGGTTTTGGTATCAGGGTTATGCTGACCTCATAGAATGAAGTTTTTCTTCCTTTTCTACTTTTTGGAATAGTTTGAGAAGTATAGGTATTAACTCCTATTTAAATATTTGGTAGAACTCACCTATGAAGCCATCTGGTCATGGACTTTTGTTCAGTGGGAGTTTTTGATTACCGATTCAGTTTCTGTGAAGGTTATTGGTCTGTTCAAGTTTTCTATTTCTTCCTGTTTCAGGTTTGGTAGTTTATATGTTCTAGGAGTTTAACCATTTCTTCCAGGTTGTCCAATTTGTTGACCTGTAGTTTTTTATAATATTCTCATATAATTGTTTGTACTTCTGTGGCATTGGTTGTGATCTCTCCTCTCTCATTTGTGATTTTATTTATTGGGTCCTTTGTCTTTTCCAATCAAAAGTCTGTCTACAGGTTTATCAATTTTATTGATTTTTTCCAAGAATCAGTTTCTGGTTTCATTGATCTATTCTATTGTTTTTTTAGTTTCTTTATCATTTATTTTTGCTCTAATCTTTATTATTGCCTTCCTTCTGCTGGCTTTAGGCTTCATTTATTGTTCTTTTTCTAGCTCTTTTAGGTATAAAGTTAAGTTGTTTGAGATTTTTCTTGCTCTTGAGGTAGGCCTGTATTGCTATATACCTCCCTCTTAGATCATTTTTGCTACATCCCAAAAGTTTTGGACCACTGTGTTTTCATTTTCATTTGTTTCCATGTATTTTTTAAATTCCTTCTTTGATTTCCTGGTTGACCCATTCATTGTTTAGTAGCATGTTGTTTAACCTCCATGTATTTGTGGTCTTTCCAGATCTTTTCTTGTGGTTGATTTCTTGTTTCATAGTGTTGTGACCAGAAAAGGTGCATACTCTGACTTCAATCCTTTTGTACTTGTTGAGGCCTGTTTTGCAACCTAATATGTAATCTATTCTGGAGACCGTTCCATGTGCACTTGAAAAGAATGTGTATTCCATTGTTTTAAGATGGAATGTTCTGAATATGTCTGTAAAGTCCACCTGGTCCAGTGTGTCATTCAAAGCCATTGTTTCCTTATTCATTTTCTATTTAGTTGATCTGTCCTTTGATGTAAATGGAGTGTTGAAGTCTCCTACTATTATTGTATTACTATCAATTAGTTCCTTCAGTTTTATTATTAATTGTTTTATATATTTAGGTCCTCCCATGTTGGGTACATAAGTATTTATATTTGTTATATATTCTTGTCATATTGTCTCCTTTATGATTATATAGTGACCTTCTTTGTCTCTTGTTACAGTCTTTGTTTTAAAGTCTAGTTTGTCCAATATAAGTATTGTTATTCCAGCTTTTTTTTTACATCCATTTGCATGATAAATGTTTCTCCATCCCCTCACTTTCAATCTGTAGGTGTCTTTAGGTCTAAAATGAGTCTCTTGTGGGCAGAATATAGATGGGTCTTTCCCACCCTATGTTTTATGATTAGAGCATTTAGTCCATTTATACTCAAAGTAATCATTGATAGATATGTATTCATTGTCATTTTATCACTAGTTTCCTCCTTTTTTGGGGAGATTTTCTCTGATCCTTTCTTGTTTTTGTCACTTTTGGTCTCTGTTTTCCACCCAAAGAGTCCCCTTTAATATTTCTTGTAGGGCTGGTTTAGTGGTCACAAACGCTTTAGCTTTTATTTGACTAGGAAACTCTTGATCTCTCCTTCTATTCTGAATGATAGCCTTGCTGGATAGATTATTCTTTGTTGCAGATTTTTTACCACTCAGCACTGTGGATATTCCATTTTACTCCGTTCTGGCTTGCCAACTTTCTGCGGAGGAATCTCCAGGTAGACTTATGAGTTTTTTCTTGTAAGTTAAGGATTCCTTTTGTCTTGCTGCTTATAAGATTTTTTCTTTATCAGTATATTTTTGCAAACTGAATTATAATTCTTCACATATTTTAGTTGATTTTCATAGACATTTTAAATATAACATAATAAAAATTGATTCTTGACACTGACCCCACTCAAATACCTAATCTAGACCTTGTTATCTCAGTAAATGGAACTATATCTACTCAGTTATAGAAGCCAGAAACTTGGAAGTCAGCCTTAACTTCTTACCATGGGTGCTCACAGAAGAAAACCTTGTGTGTTTCTTTTCCCCCTCCAAAAAGTATATGTTGAATTTTTATTCTTTCTTTCATCACTATTATGTTATAACTAATAAAAAAAAAAACTTATCGTGTTAAATCTTCCTATAAAAAATAAATTGCAGGGCGCCTGGGTGGCTCAGTCAGTTAAGCATCTGCCTTCAGCTTCGGTCATGATCCCAGGGTCCTGGGATCGAGTCTCACATCAGGCTCACTGCTCTGTGGGGGGCCTGCTTTTCCCTCTCCCTCTTCTGCTCCTCCTGCTTGTGCTCTCCCTCTCTGTGTCAAATAAATAAATAAAATCTTTTAAAAAATTAAAAATAAATAAATTGCATTTTTCTCTTATAGGAGTTATTTTCCTTCCTTCATGTTTTCTATAAGACATAGATAGCTGGTCAAATTTATAGAAGGAATAAAATCTAACAAACAATTCTTGCTTTTAATGAAAATCTGTCAAGTATTAGTGTTTAACAAAAGCAACATAAAAGTTTGAGGTACTGTAGTATTTTGAATGCAGTATACTTTAGCAATTACTAAGTGGAATATATGTTCAGCATATATAACTTCATGTCAATATCTAGATCTATATTCCTACAGTTCAAACATTTTACCATGGTTTATGTATTAGTACAAGTGAATTATCTAAATAATAATAACAATTTATAATAAATAATCCAATAGTAATATCTAATAATAATAACAAAATAATTTTCCCAAGGAAATGAGTTACATACATTTTTATGAAAAGTAAGTTTTCAGCCATCCTTTGAATATATGTTTACATATCCCTTTTTCTTTTTATTATATGGACAAAACTTAAGATCAGCTATAAACATTTTTTTGCCAGTGAGACTTGTATGTTTCAATTCAATAACACACAGAGATGAACTCTTAAGTTTTTGTTTGTTTGTTTATGTCAGACATTGGCAGAAATGAATAGTTACTTTACAGGAAGTTTGGTTCTCTCATACACATATGTATTTTAATAATATTTAAAAATTTTTTACAACTTGCTGTTGACAAAATCTTTAAATCAAACAGGTGAAAACTTCAGTTGGGGTGAAATAGTGGTTTTCAGTTCTTATCTGACTATATATTAAATTTTTTTAAAAAACCCTTTACATAAGAGATTAATGTTTAGCTCCTTCTATGTTTAACAAGAATTTTACAACTCCCTTTAAGGTTTCAGCTTACTAATATAATCTCATCAACACATTTTGCTCACGAATTTTTTCTTTTTCTTTTTTTTTTTTAAGTAGACATATGTTAGATTAGTACAATTTTTGGTTTGACTTTACGTTGTGAATTACTTAAAGTTTTTGATCCATTTAGTGGCCAAATTACGGCTGAATTTGGGAGCTTGTCAAATTTAGAAAAGGAGTCTCAAATAACTGGTAATCACATGAATAATGATAATGATATATCCTGACTATTTATACCACTTAATAAACTCCATTTAAGGAACAGGCTTTCATAAAAATGAACTGAGAAGTATGAGCACAAATCAAATGAAATCTGATTGCATCAACTTTTTCTTCTGTTGCTTCATGGCTAACTATTGCATATAAAGGTCAAGATAAAGAAAAAAAGGACAACAGTAGTCATTTTTCTGAATAGTTTGTAAGTCAGAGGGAAAAATAATTTGAAGTCTGTTAATTCTGCCATACTTTGGGGAAGTGAGCCAGCTTCTGGTCCCAGTTGGATTCTTGGAAATTCAACAAAATTAGCAATAGGAAGACAGAAAAAAAGCCCTGATGGTTCCAAATTCAATTAGATTAAAAAGTGACAGAAATGCTATTCTTAGTGGCTTAGGCACAAGAACTAATGTTCCAATCCTCACTCAATGACTTATTAGCTGGGCAGATTTCTCAAATTCTGTCCCTTGGCTTCCTCACCTGTAAAATGGAAGTGATAATAATAGAAAACTCATTGCTCTTGTTTGAGTCAACTGAGTTATTACATATAAAGAACTCTGTAGAATATCTGGCCCATGGTAAGCACCCCAAAAAGAAATATGGGACAATTGATATGACTAATAGCTAAAAATTAAATTGAAATATATTTTAATAAATCAAGTTTAAATGTACATTTGTATAATTTACTGTAGACTGAAGTCAGAAAAGAAAATATTTTATAAAATTCAACATAGCTAAGAATGTACAAGCTTATGTAGCATATGTAGCATAGCTAAGAATAAAGGTTATATTAGTAGATTATGTGACATATCAAAATTAAATTATCTTATTTTTGACAGTTATATTTATACAATTCAAGGAATACTAAACATATATATATATACATATATATATAGTTCTGTGCTATAGTTTAATAGACTATTAATTTTGGACATATGTATATGTACTTAATAAATACAGACACACACATATACACATGCTTTTTGCATTAATGGTTGAATAATATCCCACTGGGTGGATATATCAAATTTAATAAGCCAATCCCCTATATATCTATATGTTTGGACATCTAAAATGTTTCCAATATTTAATTGACTAATAAAATCGATGCACACATGTATACATCCAAAAATGAAAGTTCTTTATTGCCAAAATTACCTATAGTCCAATGTGTCATTTTTTTTAAACTTTTTAATCTCTGCTAATCTCATTGGTAAAAAATGTTATATAACTCTAGTTGAACTTGCATTTACCTTATAATAAATGGGTTTTAATATCTCTTCATATGCTTGAATTTTTTCATTCATTGTTCAAATTACTCATTGCTCATATAATGGCAAATTTAGTCCTTCTTTGAGAAACTATTTATTGAACAACTACTATGTGCCAGATACTCTTGTAGGTACTAAGGATATATCAGTAAACAAAATAGGTAAAAACTCCTGCACTGACAAAACTTACATTTTTCTATTGCATCATTGGCATTTTTCTTTTTGACTTGTAGACTATGATGTTACATTTTCTCATTTTGTCATATATATCATATGCAATGATCCTCACAAATGTATGGATATAATGGGGTAAAAGATGTTATTTGAACTAGCAAAAAGAGGGCGCCTGGGTGGCCCAGTTGGTTAAGCGACTGCCTTCGGCTCAGGTCATGATCCTGGAGTCACAGGATCGAGTCCCGCATTGGGCTCCCTGCTCGGCAGGGAGTCTGCTTCTCCCTCTGACCCTCCCCCCTCTCATGTACTTGCTCTCTCTCATTCTCTCTCTCTCAAATAAATAAATAAAATCTTAAAAAAAAAAAAAGAAATAGCAAGAAGATAATATCTGGTAATGAAACTAAAAAAGAAGGGGCACAAAGTCTACAAAGACTTGAAAATGTTACTGTGGGAGAAAAACTATAGACATAAAAAAATAAAAGCATGCTATGATATGTTAGAGATGAATATTACAGATGCAAGTTTTCTATAAATTGTACAAAACCCAAAAGTAATGGTGAAACCCAATAAATAACAATAGGAATTTTGTTAGTATACAAACAGATCCTAAAATTTCTATTAAATATATAAAAGACAAGAGAAACCAAGAAAAATCTGAAGAAAAACTAATGGTAGATAACCAGCCCTGCAAAACATCTCAATTCTACAGTGTGATGGTCTCTTTGTGTCCTCAAAAATTCATATGTTGAAATACTAACCCTCCATTAGGAGGTGGGCCTTTGGGAGGTCCCAAAGGGAGGGACCATGAGGGCAGAGTTCTCATGAATGGGATTAGTGCCCTTATAAAAGCCCCAGAGATATCCTTAGCCTTGCACCATGTAAGGACACAGCAAGATGATGCTGGCTATGTGCAGGAAGAGGGCCTTCATCAGAATGCGACCATGCTGGTACATTCACCTTGGACTTTCCAGCCTTCAGAACATAAGAAATACATTTCTCTTGTTTATAATAGACCCGGTGTGTGGTATTTTGTTATAGCAGCCCAAACAGACTCAGACAACAGTTTAGCCCCAGTTGAAACCATATGGACACTGGTGGATGGCTGTAAACTACTACAAACTCAATCAAGTAGTCATCTAGTAGCTCTAATTCCATATGATGTATCAGACATGGTATCTTTGGAAGAGGTCATTATGACCCAGATATATGGTATGTGGACACTGATTTGGCAAATGCTTTCTTTTTTTCTTTTCTCCCAATCAAAAAAATGGATGGGAAACTCTTGGCATTTACATTCCATGGACAGGAATATACATTTACAGTTTTGTTTCAGGGGTATTTTAACTCTTTTGCACTCTGTCATAACATAGTCTGTAGAGGTCTGGACTCTGAGTATCCTTCAAATATGACATTGATCCCCTTTATTAATGATATTATACCATGCTGGATGAATAGGAAGTGGTTATGTGGGAGGCCTCTATAAGACATCGGAATTCCAGAGAGTGGGAAATTAACTCTAGAACAATTCGAGGGCAGGCCACATCTGATCTAGTGATCAGGTATATGAGGACATCCTTTCCAAAGTTAAAGACAAATGTTTCCATCTTTCAATTCCTAACCAAAGAGATAAGCACACTGTCTGGAGGACCAGTTTGAATTCTGAAAACATCATATTCCACAAGGAGGAATTCTCTGCTAAGAAACCAGATTATGTGAAAGGCAGCTAGCTTTGAGAGGATCCTCAAGGAGGAAAGGGCCATGTCACATGTCTAGGCTGTGGTGGAAGTAGCCCTAATGCTTGGACCATACGATTTAGCAGACCCTAAGCTGTGAGAGATGCCATGCAGAGTTTATACTAAGCTCCAGTGGGAAAATCACAGGAGTTGATCACTCTTAACTGACAACTCTCTCTCATCATTTGCATCTTGAAACCCCCATCTGTGATGATAATCTATTAAGTGTGGCATAAAATACACATGCTTAACAAATACTGGTTTAAAAAAAAAATGGGTATTATTGAGTGGATAACACTGATTTGATGGTTTGGTAATGTATCAACATAGCTAAGCTAAACTACATTATCTGATTTCTCTTTCTTATAAGTTTCCAGTTCAGGTGGACCACTAGAGATTCTTGTGGAGGGCAGAAGGGATGAAGCAGCCTTTTTCCAGGGGGCACATACTGCTCCTGATTTGCTGACATACCTTGCTCCAGGAGGCAGCATCTGGAGCTGCAGTTTCTCTCCTTGCCCTGGATTCTTAGTTTTTCTGATTCCTGAGCCAGATGTGTGTGTTTCTCAATTGAAAAAGGGAATGTTCTTCTGAAGAATATTTTTCACCAAGGTTTGAGGCACCAAAAAGAGACACAAATCTCAATCTGCCTTCTTAGGATCCCAGGTTGTGCTTGCAGAGTTCCAACACACCACTAATCCTCTCTTCTTTATATATGCACATGCACACCCCCTCCCCCGCCCCCACACACACATCATGTATATCCATTTGGTTCTACTTCCCTGGTTGAACACCAAATAATACATACAATCAACAATACTATAAATGTTTCAAATAGATGGTACTTCTTGTACAATGTTAGTAGGAAATTTAATTAGTACAATTTTTAACAATATAAGACAGATTACATTACTCTTTTCTACTTACAGTGACTTACAATGCCCTCTATGATGTACATAGATCCCCCCTACCTCTCTCACCTCACTTTCCCCCATTCTTCCTTACTCTAGGTCACCCCCAGTTATAATGACCTCCTCAAATAGAACACAAACCCTTTGGCTCAGAGCCTTTGCATCTGATGGTTTCTTTTCTCCAGAGCCCAGTTCTCCCAGATACCCACCCTCAAGGTTCCATCTCTCCTCACTTTATGTAGCAGCTCCAACGTCATCTCTCTGGGAGGACTTCCCTAACCACCTGTGTAAAATAGCAACTCCACCTTCATTCATTTTTCTCCATAGCATTTATCTCTATTTTACAAATGATGTGTATATTTGTTTACTTATTATTTTCTGTCTAACTAGAATGAAAACTCTAGGAAAATGTGGATATTTTTTTTTTTTTAAAGATTTTATTTATTTATTTGAAAGAGAGAGACACAGCGAGAGAGGGAACACAAGCAGGGGGAGTGGGAGAGGGAGAAGCAGGCTTCCCGCCGAGCAGGGAGCCCGATGCGGGGCTTGATCCCAGGACCCCGGGATCATGACCTGAGCCGAAGGCAGACGCTTAACCGACTGAGCCACCCAGGCGCCCCGGAAAATGTGGATATTGTCTATTGTTTTTTGTTGTATCCTCAGTCTCTACAGCAGTATCTAGTATATAGTAAGTGTTTCATGATGATTTTATTGAACAAACGAATGAATAACAATATGAATCAAAATTATAAGTAAGGATAATTTCTTTGAGGCTACAGTTTTGCCACTATGACTTTGATCTAAAATACCAGAGTCTTGGGGCGCCTGGGTGGCTCAGTCTTTAAACGTCTGCCTTTGGCTCAGGTCATGATCCCAGGGTCGTGGGATCCAGCCCCTCATCGGGCTCCCTGCTCTGCGGGAAGCCTGCTTCTCCCTCTCCCCCTCCCCCTGCTTGTGTTCCCCCTCTCACTGTGTCTCTCTCTGTCAAATAAATAAATAAAATCTTTAAACATAAAAAAATAAAATAAAATACCAGAGTCTCAAAATTTACCTACAAGGATGAAATTATAGCACAATTGTAATAGTAAAAAATGAAAGGAAATACTACTCATCAGTGAAGTATTGTGCATCTGATCTACCTATGATGAAATTTAAGTGGTTTCTTAATGACAGAGGAAGATTTCCTTGCTATTTTGTTTAGTGAAGAAAGCAATCTACATCAAAGTGTGTAAGGGCATTCAGAATGTGAAGTGAAAATGTTTCTTTAGTTTGTACAATTCTATACAGGCTATCTTATTTTTTTTTAAAGATTTTATTTATTTATTTGAGAGAGAGAATGAGAGACAGAGAGCATGAGAGGGAGGAGGGTCAGAGGGAGAAGCAGACTCCCTGCCGAGCAGGGAGCCTGATGTGGGACTCGATTCCGGGACTCCAGGATCATGACCTGAGCCGAAGGCAGTCGCTTAACCAACTGAGCCACCCAGGCGTCCAGGCTATCTTATTTTTATTATGCTCTCATATTGCTTTTACAGTTGAATTCTTCATATAGGCTTACTTAAAACACACACAGACACACAAACTCTAAATCTATTGGTATAGCATGAATGCCGGTAACAGTCATGCTGAAAATAATTATGAGATGAACTCCCTGAGAACAGGGCAATGTTTTATTCTCTGCTTTATCCCCAGCACTCAGAATGCCAGCATTTCGTCCCAGACTAGGTATTTAACAAATGTTTGTTGATTGAATTGTTGAAAGACGAGTCCCATATATTATATATCATAGAAAGTTTTTTTCTCATATTAAGACTTTGCTTTTAATTTCATTTTCATGGGGCACCTGGGTGGCTCAGTCGTTAAGCGTCTGCCTTCAGCTCGGGTCATGATCCCAGGGTCCTGGGATCGAGTCCCACATCAGGCTCCCTGCTCAGCGGGAGGCCTGCTTTTCCCTCTCCCACTCCCCCTGCCTGTGTTCCCTCTCTCGCTGTGTCTCTCTCTGTCAAATAAATAAAAATCTTAAAAAAAAAAAGAAAAATTTTTCATTTTCATTAAAACACACACACACATACACACACACACAACACAGGCACAATGGTTGTCCTGTACTCTAGATAAAAAATCACTAGCTGCGGAGAAGTCCCAGGAGATACAATGCAGTGACTACAAATACAGCAAAGCTCCCAGGGGAACTTTTGACTCAATTTTCCAAGAGTGGCAGAGAAAAAAAGAACGGAGGTCTGTCGAGTTCCAGAAAAGAGCCAGCCTAGCCAGTCCCCGGAGAGATGGCGGGAGAACGGGCATCACTTTTGTAGTTTTTGAAGCCTACCTCCCCCAATGGACTCCCGCCGGCACTGCCCATTTAACTGCTCCATGACCTGCTTTGAAGGAGGACATTCAGGAAAGGTGGACACCAGCTTGAAGTCTCCAAACGCAGCGTTCGTGGGGACCGGATCAAAAAGGAAAGAAATCGGGCGCCTGGGTGGCGCAGTCGGTTGGGCGACTGCCTTCGGCTCAGGTCATGATCCTGGAGTCCCGGGATCGAGTCCCGCATCGGGCTCCCTGCTCGGCGGGGGGTCTGCTTCTCCCTCTGACCCTCCCCCCTCTCATGTGCTCTCTCTCTCATTCTCTGTCAAATAATAAATAAAATCTTAAAAATAAAATAAAATAAATAAAATAAAATAAAATAAAATAAAAAGGGAAGAAATCATTTCAGGTTTGAGGGACTGCCGCTGAGCTACTGAGACTAGAGGAGTCTAAAAGGATAGTGGATTTAAATAGCAGAAGTTACCGTTTCATTCTGCCATCTTTGCAGGAAAATTCATTTCAAGACTGTGCCAAATATTTCACACCTTACAGATCCTTAAAGTGTTTAACAGATTTCATTCTTTGAGGGCCTGAGATGCTAGTACCAGGCTTCCGTTTTCCTTTTGGGTCTACACTGTAACCACTTTGATAGAATAAAATGATGAAATTATTTGCTGTCACATCACCAGAGAAATTACAGAAATGTACTATATTTAGAACTATATCATATTTATTTGCTATATTGTAAACTGAATTAAAACTATATAAAAACCTTTAATAAATCTAATACCAAGTAATATATTACTTTTTCTACTTAATTAATAAGAACTATTAATGACCTAATATTTTTTAACAGAAGTGATAATTCCTCTGAGCAAATAAAGCACATAATGACTAAATCTTCTAAAATTTACTATATTTGGTCTGAAAAGCTATAATTGCAAATGTTTGAAATTAAAATGCCAGGCATTATTTACCTGCTGCAATATATCTTAAATATCTAAGTATTTTAAAGAATTCTATTGGCTCCCAATATTTTGAGAGAACATCAACTATTTCGTCATTACTACCATTAGAAAAATTATATTCTATTATTTTACCATAATTTCAAGATGATTTTATATTAAAATCAAATTACATGTAATGGAAATAGTTTTAAATGTTTATTAACATATATTTACATTTTATTTCATTAAATTACTAAAGTCTCTACCCAATAAAAGTTTTCACTGGAAGAAATGTTTATGTTAAAATTGTTTCATTTGTCAGTATGATATCTTTTTTTTAGTTAATTTTTGTACCATTTCATGCCATTCCCACGTCATCTCTTTATCATTTTTTCCTGTTAGTAATAAAGCGTATGAACTTGAATAAGTTAAGAGAAATATGAATAATCAAAGCTACAGCATTTTTTTCTAATGATGCCAATTTTCCCACAACTTGAACATTTATGGACGTACAGATTCCAAATCACATACTCACATTCAATTGATATTAAAATAAAATGTAATTGGGGTGCTGGGGTGACTCAGCTGGTTAAACGTCTGCCTTCAGCTCAGGTCATGATCCCAGGGTCCTGGGATTAAGCCCTGCATCAGGCTCCCTGCTCAGTGGGGAGTCTGCTTCTCCCTCTGCCTGCCGCTCCCCCTGCTTGTGTGCTCTCTCTCTCTCAAATAAATAAAATCTTAAAAATAAATAAATAAAGTAAAATGTAATTTTAAGTAGGGTTCTGAGCAGTTTACAGTCATGCAATGTCAATCAAGACATTTTATAAAACTATTAATATTTAAAAATTAATAATTAAAAATCCATTAAAAGTGAAATAACACACTTCAACTATTATTTGTATACAAAACTTTTCACAATTTTCTATGATATACTTATTCTAAAATTGAGGAAACTAGAGGCTTATCAAAATATCTGATGGTTTACAGTCATCAATGACAGCCTAAATCTTTGTATTTTTCCATTTATCTACTTTTTCCCCAAAAAACCTACTTAATCCAAATTTCAAAATACTAAAATCCAGCAGTAAATTTAATCATAATATAAATTTCACACACTTTCCATTCCCTTCAAAAAATTACTGATAGTCCTGAAATGTACCATTTATAGGCAAAAGTTAGGTGAGGTTGAATATATCTCTGAGAATAAAACAAAACAAAAATGATTTACTAGTGGTGGAAATGTGATTACTGTTTTAAAATTTCATTGTCATTCGGCAGATATATTTGGGCTGAAGTCACTTTGCCTCTGGTAGAAAAAGATGTACATCTTAAAGATGGTACCTCTCTGCTCTGATGGCTTCTAACATTTCTCATTTTATCACTTGGCCCTTTATCACTAGCACCAGTCTCTCAAACCTGGGTATGAGTTCCATGAGGCTTAGAAACATCTCACACTCATCTTTATAACAATCCTCTCTTACAGTGAGAGCATGTGGATTGCATGCACTCAATAAAACAATTTAAATCAATGTTAGTCAAAATGAGTTAAGGGTGTTGGGGAAAGTTCCTGGGAAACAGACTACCCTCAAAGGGAACAAAGATAATAATAAAATGTGTGTAGTTAAAAGAAAAAGGACTAGCCTATGTTTCCTGTCAAGATGGTAAAGTAGCATTGCTCCTGCTTTCTTTTCCAAAATCTACTCTTGGCCAGAAAAAAATAACAAGCTCTGGGAAAACTTTAGGGAGATTGAGAATAGACATTAACTCTTGCAGAAAAAGCCTGAGTTAGGGGGTGGCAATAGCAATGCATTGTAGGAAATTTATTATTCTGTTCATGGTTTCCTAATTATCCTCTGAGAATCATTGCCTGACCCTTTGACAGAGAAGTCAGGAGGAAGCACACCGCATATTTCAGTGGGATTCAGGAGACTGTAAGAACTCTAACACAAGGAGAAATTGATGAAATATTTTGAACTTGGCAACTTGGCAATGACTAGTGAAAACTAGTCCAACTCTGCCTTGCCAATTTCCTAACGTAGGCAGATTACAAACTGGAAAGGATGTCACTTTCCGCCTGACTTTTAATTTAAGAGTTTACAGGTGATACATCCTTCTGGCCATGACAGAGTAACAGAGACCAAAACTTATCCCTCACCTTTTCTCCTTAAACAACAACAGCAACAACTGGAAAAAATATATGAATATATAAAAAAGTGATTTTCAGACATTTCAGAACAGGAGTGATTTCTGAAAGAAAAGAAACAAGTGAGCCTTTCAATTGCACTGGCTTATGACGTTGAGTCTCAGGACTGTGGCACAGGGAGGTGAAACCAAATAGAGCCCAAAGCCTCCCTAGGTTACATAGAGTTGAAAGAGGCAGAAGCTAAAATTCAGGGGAGTGGGAGAGGAAGTGGGGGGAGAGCAGAGTCCTAGAGAGAACACAGCTGCAGAGAGAAAGGGCTCTGAAGAACTTCGGAGGGTTCTCTTCAAGTCTTAGCTGAGTACTTATTTAATTTTATTAATAACTACCAAGGTCAGGGAAAGAACCAACAGAAAAGAGCTGAGAATCCACCCAAAATTTCACCCAAGGCCTGGAATAGTGTGTGGTTCCACCAGCTGGAGTGGAAAGCTACCCCAAGGAAAATGAAAATATATGATCACATAAAGACTTATACTTAAATGTCCACAGCAGCTTTTTTTTCTAATAGTCCCAGATGGGAAATAACCCAATATCCACCAATGGGTGAATAGATAACAAATTGTGATACGCCCATACAATGAAATACTAAGCAGCTATAAAAATGAACAAAATGTCAATATAGACTACCATGTGGATGAAACTTAAAGTCACTATCCTGGGTGAAAGCAGACAGACATACTGTAAGATTTCATTAATATGAAATTCTGGAAAATGTAAACTGATCTACAGTGATAGAAAACAATCATCAGTTCTCTAAAGGATAGATTTTGAAGGAGAAAAGATTTATGAATCATTAGGAAGCTTAGGGGAGGATGGAATTGAACACTAGCCTAATTTTGTTGCTATATTTAGATTGTACATATATATTAATATTCACTAATGTTAATATTTGTTTTAAATATATGCTGTTCATTTTATATTACTTATTTTTTATGGATTTGTTAATTACACTTAAAATTATACCTTAAAGAGCTGTAAAATGTAACAGATGCAATGGAGAAAGGCTATATTTTATTTTACATCTATTATAAGTTTCTGATGAGAAAGGTTAGATTATTTTGTTAATAAAGTAGTTGCTACCACAATGGTAATCTGAATTTGTCAATTTCTATTCATAGATGTTCTACAATTTATCATCTTTTGATGAGGCTCTAGAATCAATTAGGATAGCAGGCACCATGACCCATAAAATAGAAAATATAACATTGAACCTGCTAGTAACGAGATTTCACAAGCACATTTAATTCACAAACATGAACTTTAGGGGGAAAAAAGAATATTGCTTTCAAATGGTTTTGTGAAAAAGTATTTTTTCTAAATATCTTTCTGTCACATCCTTGCCTTGAATATTTTTTATAAAAAAAAGTACAATTGCTGATTTGTTTTCCATTTAGCAAATGTACTGGCAACTTCTCTGTTAATATTATTCTAACTTTGCAAAGAATGCTTTCTAACCTACATGATTTTTCTGCTGACAGATATGCAATTCCAAGTCAAACAATTATTTTGCTTATTAACATTTTACATCTAATAAAAATGTAGCAACTTGATAAATCATAAGTAAATAAGAGTGCAAAATATGATTATATTTGTATTTAATTCCTCCTTGCAGAATTTTTTAAAGGAAGTCATTGTACTTTGTACATATTATTATCAATATAATGAATTATAATGATAGTGCCTGATGGGACAAAACTTCTAGAAAGGGCTTCCTAATCTACTAAGTCACATAAAAGGGTACATATGACTAATTATTTAAGCTATTCATATTTTAGCAAGATTTGGCCAAAATAAGTAATATATAAAAGAAAATTAACAGAAATTTAGAAAATTAGTAGCTGAATTAGATCCTTTGATATTGACCAGGAGAAGAAAATCTTTACTGTCTTATTTCCCTTTACAAACAACTAGAAAGGTTTCTAAATCAGCAGTCAAAAATCAAACAATTAGGCCTTTCCATAATGCATCATCAAAAAGGACACACACGAAGGATTGAAGTGTAACCAATTTGAGAGAAAACAAGTTGTGTTTTTCACTGTGGTGTGAAATTATTAAACACAAAATTCATATTTTTAGCTGCAACTTCGTTAACAATATTTGACTACATGTCATCTATGTCCCAACATGTTTCTTTTTTCTTCCTAATTTGCATCTTACCCATATAACTCATTTAGGTCAATAAGTCGTCTCTCAAATGAAACCAGAGCCCAACAAACTTGTCTGGGAATGTACACAAGCCCATTCTTCTTCAGGGGCTTCCTTTCCCAGAGATTTCATCCTTTTTGGCTTCCCTGCAGAATTACAGCACGATTTTGCATTCTACAGCTCCATCTTGTGTCATGCGGTTCTTTAAAATCACTGCCTTTTTTTTCCCCCCTGAGCTGGATAATTATATGTCTGCTCTTTGAGGACAGTGAACAATGACAAGGTGGGCTAAATGTAAATACTTGGACAAATATTCTGAACAAGTGTTCATAACAGCCAGATGGGATCTGCAAGTAAGGTGCAATGCACGTGCAGCTCTTTCAGTCAAGCTCACTGTACCCGCGGAGTCTCATGGCAAGACTGGCATAACCTTGACTGTAGCTCCTTTTCTCCCAGTTCACGTGGGACAAGCACGTGCATGACACTGACCAGGTGCTTCGGGAAGCCGCTGTGGATGCCACTGGCTCTTTCTCTTTTTACTCATTCTTTTAAAACAAAATTGGTCTTGGGGCACCTGAGTGGCTCAGCCGTTAAGCGTCTGCCTTCAGGTCAGGTCATGGTCCCGGGGGCCTGGGATCGAGCCCCGCATCGGGCTCCCTGCTCAGCAGGGAGTCTGCTTCTCCCTCTCCCACTCCCCCTGCTTGTGTTCCCTCTCTCGCTGTCTCTGTCAAATAAATAAATAAAATCTTAAAAAAAATAAAATAAAATAAAATAAAACAAAATTGGTCTTGACAGTGGATCTTTATAACCGGTGTTGTCCATCTTGTAGTGTTTTCAATTTGTTCTACCTGGCATGCTGGTTAGCTTGAGAAATTAGCATTGTTCCGAGATTTTTGGTTTTTGCTAGTGTGTTTACCAAGTTAAGATAACATTAAAAGGCGTATACAGCTTAGGAAACTCATCCTGAAAATCCTTGAGACAGGGCCACTTCAGAGAAAAGCTGAAAGCACAGATTTTTGTTAGTGGAGCATGAAGATGACTAAGAAAATGACCTCAATCCAGCATCTTAAGCAATCCAACTGTGATAACAATAGAAAGTGCTACTGGCAAATGGTATGCTCTTTCCTTAATATTTCAATTTTCTTTTAATTGCATATAATTGCATTTGTGTTCCTTAAAAAGTCACTCATGGACAATTATATATCTATAGAATGAGCTTTTTATAAGAGTAATATAACTGTATTATTAGCAGTTAAAATATAAACACTGTTGCTACCAAAATTCAAAAAAAAATTTGTACGATTTAAAGCACATTCTGAATACTAATTTTGTTTTATATAAAGCAATCATTATATCATATAGCTAATATCAACTGGCAGGGAAAAAAACAAGTCATTCTAATAAAATGTAATCCCATTTGTCAAGTAGGTGGTGTTGTTGCTTAAATGTGCTTGTATGTCGTATATGGGAAGACATCTAATGGTTTTGTTTAATTCCTGAAACGATAACGGATTAACCCAGATAAGAAATAGTGCTTGTTGTGATTTTTTTTGTACTTCAAAGTCTGAGCTGTATTAAAAGATAACTCTTGGCATGTAAATATTTCATGTAATCATTTATTCCCCTTTTCATTGAGTCATTAACAAATTACAGAATAATCTTTGAACACTGTGTGTGGTTGTGGTAGATGTGGGTGTAGTACGAGTGTGTGGATGTGTGTTTGTGTGTCATTGTGTGATTCTTAATAAATAATTTATTGTAAATTACTATTTATAACTTTGGCACAAACGATTGGATGAATATCCTTAAGCGCCTTCAAATTTTCAATGTTTCATGATACCATTCCCGTTGCTTGGAAGTTACTTCCAATAAATACTACTTAGACTGTAATTAGTTTTCTCTACATAAGGCTTTTATGTTGTTTAAAATACTAGTGAAAATTTAGAAATATATGTGCCATTCTATTTAAGGGGTGCTTGGTAATAGTATTAAGGCAATGACATACTTCAGTGATTTATTTCTGATTTAAAATTTGTCCCTCATCTACCTGCAAAAGCAATTGAAGCAACTCACATTAAATTATAGTGCTAGATGATTCCATTAAATAGTAAAACAGAACAGATATGATTATAAACAATCTGAAGAATTACTAGTAGTCAAGAATTACCAATAAATGAAATTCAGTTTAACTTTGTGAGAAAGAAAGGTTTGATCTACTTCTGTAGGAATGTATGTATTATTTTGGGTGTATGTATATTTCTCATTCTTGTCTTAAATTTGCTATGCATTTATAGGAACTCTACAAAGATAACCATAATGAAAATTTATATTAAAATTTTGAAGTGTGGAGAAAATGGCATAAACTAATAAAAACTTTTATATCTGGTCAAGGCAGTAATGCGGATGAAAAGAAACAGAGATTCAGACAAAAGTGGAAAAAGGGGAACAGAGACTGTTCTACGAGATGCGAAAAGAGCTCATGAAAACAGTGCCCCCTACTCTATTTAAATAAGACCTCCAAAATAACCACACCCTTTTTCACATCAAGATGGACCTTTACTAACATTTTATACTAACGTTGATAATACTCATTGAGTTTAATTTTCATCTTCACATTTCACAGAGAAAATTACACAACTTTCAGAAACATGAACAGACAATCCTGTTCTTCGAATACTTAGTAGTTAAACTATTCTTGTTTCTAAATCTAAGAAAGCAGAGCAAGCTAATTAAGTAAATTATGACCCAAAACCCTCACATACAACCATTGGAATACATACATGGAGGTCAAGTGATTCTTGGTAGAACATGCTGAGCCTTCCTTCAACCTGCTATTGTCAAGTTCTGCTGAGACTAGAACTTCTCCTAACCATACTGTATTGTGCAGGGGGAGAACAATGAATAATACTCTGTTGCTTCTTTTAACACATCTACTATTCTGAAGTACTTTAGGTTTCTCATCTTGAATCAATTATTTTAAATTTTATCAATTTTGCTGGGATATAACTTGGAAAACACACTCAAAAGACTTAGAGTAACTCCACAGTGCACATAACTTAAATCATCCAACATGTCACAATTCCTTCTCTCTCATTTTTTTTAATTCTTCTTCTTCAAGTAACATATTTTAGTGCCTCCAATGTTAGAAATATTAAGAAAGAGTCAAAACAAATGCATATGCAATACACATTCTGTGTTTAGGGATTCATAATCTAGTTGAGGAAGGAAAGATGTACACATGCACAAAAATACAGGTTTTTGGTGATTTTTTAAATTGCAATATGCTTGAACAATATATTAGGCTCAGAAAATAAGCTAAGTTCTGGGTGAGGATAATCAGAAAGACTATTCGATCATTTATAGAGATGTCATTTGAAGTTAGGTCCTTTATTTTATTTTTTTTTAAGGATTTAGGGGAATTCACCTCCTTAATTGATATGTATAAATGGTAACTGATGCAGAACAATCTCAAATCTAAACATATTGAGGTATAGATTTCTTACTAATTTGTTTATTAATAAAGAGCATTTTTTTTCCAGTTTTCCTTTAATGTGAGGTGTGGTTACAAAAATATTCACACTGACTCCTCTCTCTATCCATTCAGATATGTAAGAAATACCTCAGGATTTTCAGGTGGCTGTTTAATAGCCTAGCCATAATCAACAATAACCCATGAGTGCATACACACACCATTTACTATTAACCTTGGAAATTCAATGTCATCAATGGTTCGGAAACAGATTTCCTGTAGAGTATCATTTAAACAACAAAAAAAGATAAAGTTTACATTTGGGAGCAAAGAATCACTTTCTAGTGATAATTTTATTTATATAGCCAGAGCATTTTGAACTGAATTCTTAGTTTAAAAAAAATATGGCTTGTGCGGTGCCTGGGTGGCTCAGTCGTTGGGTGTCTGCCTTCGGCTCAGGTCATGATCCCGGGGTCCTGGGATGGAGCCCCACATCAGGCTCCCTGCTCCGCGGGAGGCCTGCTTCTCCCTCTCCCACTCCCCCTGCTTGTGTTCCCTCTCTCGCTGTGTCTCTGTCTGTCAAATAAATAAATACATCTTAAAAAATATATATATGGCTTGTGTATTACTTTAGATTAGAAGCTGTAGGACTTAATTACCCTTTTCAGTTTTCACTAGAAAATGTCTCTATGTGGGTTGTAAAAATTTCTTAAGCTAAACAACTGCTGAATCATTTTCCTCTTTAAGTCGTCAGCCTTGGGCGCCTGGGTGGCTCAGTTGGTTAAGCGACTGCCTTCGGCTCAGGTCATGATCCTGGAGTCCCGGGATCGAGTCCCACATCGGGCTCCCTGCTCGGCAGGGAGTCTGCTTCTCCCTCTGACCCTCCTCCCTCTCATGCTCTCTGTCTCTCATTCTCTCTCTCTCAAATAAATAAATAAAATCTTTAAAGAAAAAAAAAAGGTAGTCAGGCTTTTAGTTTTCTCTTATATAAAACAGCATTTTCTTCAGAGGTTGAGTAAAATTCTTATTCCATTTAAACATTTCAGGTTACTGCTGCTTTTAAAAAAATGAGAATGGAATAATAAACAAAAATTGCTTTGTTGTTTTATTATATCGACCATATATATATTTTTTCTATAAATAACTTAAAATACTTTAAGTTGATATTCTGAAAAAAGCCCATTTCTTTTAAAATGCACATTTAAGTATTATTAAAATATAGCCCTTGTTGTTTTTCAATACGCAGGTATGAAAATCTGATTTAATGAAATATTTTACACCATCTTCATCTTGTTTTCTTAGAGTAACTTAATTTTAAATATATGCAGAATATGAAGGGACACAAATTGCTCAATATATTTTGGAAATCTTGCCTTAAGAATATCTACTATGCAGGGCACCTGGGTGGCTCAGATGGTTAAGCGTCTGCCTTCGGCTCAGGTCATGATCCCAGGGTCCTGGGATCGAGTCCCCCATCAGGCTCTCTGCTCCTTGCAAACTAAATATAATGCCAAGATAACATTTTGAAAATATTTACTAAGATTCAGGACAATAATTTGCAACATAATCGTAGCTTTGACAAAAACAAACAAACAAAAAAAATGGAACTGGATCTAAAATGAAAACATACTATTTGATTTGAAATATACAATTTTGAAAAGTAATTATTTTTTTAGAATTCTGTAGTTTGTTTTTCTTCTCCACTGGAGAACTTTATGTGACCATCCAGGAAGGTACTTGCATTCCTTTTCACAGGGCCTAAAACACAGTAGCCATTCAATAAGTATTTCTTGATTGCATGGGGGGAAAAAGAATGAATTTGTAATATATAGTTACTTATTTTTAAATTAATAAACTAGTTTTTGAGAAGTTTTAGGTTTATAGAAGAATTGAGGAGAAAATATAAAAAATTCCCACATAGCTCCTTCTCTTGCCCCACCCCCAATTTCCTCTATTTTTAAGATCTTCCTTTAGCGTGGTACATTTGTTAGAATTGATGAGCCAATATTAATATATTACTAGTGAATCACTTCACTCATTGCCATGTGGTACAAAATTTTACATATAGCTTGCATTAAGGGCTTTATCTGAATGAACTTCCAATTACGGATAATGTCACTCTGAGTGATAGGCTAAGCGTGAAGAAAGGCAAATAAAAGGAACTGTATAAGACAATACAAAAGATAAACTCTGAAAAAGAGGACCCTCAATTATCAAAAGAACTTGCATTTTGAATTTCAAGCAAAGAGCATATAATTTGGAATTTCTATTATAAAACATTCCATACTGTTTTAGTTAGCTCAAGCTACCATACAGAATACCATAGACAGGGTGACTTAAACAAAATACATGTATTTCTCACAGTTCTGGAGCCTGGAACATCCAAGATCAAGGGGCTGGCAAGCCAGGTTGCATTCTGAAGCATCTTCTCTTGGCTATGTAAGCAGTGTCCATCTCACTGTGTACCCACATGACCTTTTCTTTGCGTGCACCTAGGGAAAGAGCTTTCTGGTATCTCTTCTTAGAAAGACATTAATCCTGGCAGATCAGGGCCCCACCCTTGTGACCTAATTTAATCTTTGTTATCTCCAAAAGATCTTATCTTCAAATACAGTTACATTGGGTGCATATGAATTTTGGGGAGACACAATTTAGCCCATAGAACATAACAAATGCCAGATTAGGGTAAAGCTGTCTATACATTTAAAGGCCATTTGTTAGATCCATAGCATATAGATCACAGTGGTCCCCATGGAAGACACAATGAGCTTATAAGGATTTCTCTCCTTCTGACCTTCAGATTGGTTTAACTGTTGTCCTCAATGACTATTCCCAATTTAGTGAAGATAGACCATGAGAATCGTCCCTAGTATAGTGAAGCAGAAAAAAACTGATGTAGTAGCAGTTTTATAGAAGTTAATCATAGGGGCACCTGGGTGGCTCAGTTGGTTAAGCGACTGCCTTCGGCTCAGGTCATGATCCTGGAGTCCTTGCTCAGCGGGGAGTCTGCTTCTCCCTCTGATCCTCCCCTCTCTCATGCTCTCTCTCTCTGTCTCATTCTCTCTCTCAAATAAATAAATAAAATCTTTAAAAAAAAGAAGTTAATCATACGGCACCCATCTAAAAGGAGATTACAAGAAGAAATTTTAAATGACACACCCCCTTTTTTTTGAAATTGCCACATGATTTACAGAGCTGCCAGTAAACAATAATCCAGACAATTATTAACATTTACCCATATACACTTAAGTCTTATCTGCTTGTTTAATAGAGTTATTGTTTATATGCAGTTTACATTTTATAGCACTATTCATCCTAGCATTTATCCAACTTTTCAACTGAACACTTATGAACATATTGCCATACCATTATTATAATGAATATTGTCACTTTTAATATGCTTTTTAGATGCTAAGTAGGTATTAAAGAATGTACCACAGTTTAAAGATTTTTTTAAAGGTTGTATTTATTTATTTGAGAGAGAGCATGAGCAAGGGAGAGGGGCAGAGGGAGAGGGAGAAGCAGGTTCTCCACTGAGCAGGGAATCCCACGCAGGGCTTGATCCCAGGACCCTGGGATCATGATCTGAGCCAAAGGCAGACACTTAACCAATGGAGCTACCCAGGTACCCCTGTACCACAGTTTATATAACCAACACTCACTTGGGAGAATTCAGATTATTTCAACTTTTTGCTATCATAAAAAAGTCTCTATGATAATTATTTTATTATAATTTATTTCCTGAGGTTAATTTGGAAAAGGTATTAACCAAGAAAAATCACATTTGAAATATAATACATATTTACAAACTGTTCTTCAAAAAAGCCACCCATTTTTTTTTTCCCCAGGAGTCACTAATGCTTGTTGAGATAATGAGATCCTTGATCTTAGAAAGAATTTGCAAAATGTAACATAATGGATATCACATCATAGTGGAAATAAAAAGTCACTGCTGGCTACCACATCCTGGTCAGCATCTCTTTAATTCTGCAGTAAGGATAAACCCAGAATAAAGCTAACTACAATAGGCCATCTCTGCATAAGACAAAGGAAATATTAAACCTCATCAATGCTCTGGGGTATATTCAGCAACAGAAAAACAAACAGGAGAAATGTCATTCGACATTTTCATGTATCTTTTTTTGGAAGTCAAGGTAATTAAAATGATATTAGTATTTAACTTGGGAGCAAAATCTCCACTTGTATGTAGAAATGTGTGATAATGTTTAAATGTGTGAATCTATTGAATTAAAGTTCTGTGTCATGTAACCAGAAAACTATTTTTCTTTTCCTGGCCTGCTTGTGAAAATTGTTTAGGGTCCCTTCTACACTTCTTTAACACCCACTGAAATTATCCCTTCCCATGGCAGTCTCACTAAGTACAGTGTAGCCTCAGGGAAAATGCTTAGTACTATTTTTGGGTGTCTCTAATGCCCAGTGCTGGTAAATGATCAATAAATGAAAAATGACTGTGCATTCTCTCCTTGCTTTATTTTTCTCCACATCACTTACTATCTCCAATACTTTGTATAGTTTTCTTCATGACTTCTCTAACCACTGACCCCAATTTAGACCATAAGCTCTGTGAAGACATGAATTTTTGTTTGTTTGTTTTTTCACTACTCTAATACTACTTAGAATAATGCTAAGCACATAGATAAGCTGGTTATTTTAAAAATTAATTGAAAAAATAAAACAATAAATTGAATGATTAAATACATATGTGATCTGGCATCTTAAAGATTTTTATTTATTTATTTATTTATTTGAGAGAGGGAGAGAGCACACAAGCAGGGCGTGGGGCAGAGGGACAAGCAGACTGCCTGCTGAGCATGGAGCCTGATGTGGGACTCAATTTCAGGATCCCAAGATCATGACCTGAACCAAAGTCAGACACAACTGACTGAGTCACCCAGGTGCTCCTGACTTGGCATTTTAAAAGAATATCTGGAAATATAATTCTGTGTAGATTTTTAAAATTCAATTTATTTAAACTAAACAAAAACAAGAACAGTTCACCCATTTCTACCATCTCCCACTCCCACCTCTGGCAACCATCCATTTGTTCTCTGTATATATGAGCTTGGTATGTATGTATGTAGGTAGGTAGGTATGTATGTATTTATTATTCAGATTTTCTGCCCATTTTTACTATACTATACTAATATAATGCAATGTCTATTTAAATATTCTTGAATGTATAAATAAGTATGGTCTTGATAATTATATAAGTCATTTAAGGAGACACTATATTATATACTGCTATATACTAGGCCCTTTTCTTTTTTAAAGATTTTTTTTTTTTTTTTGACAGAGAGAGACACAATGAGAGAGGGAACACAAGCCAGGGGAGTGGGAGAGGGGGAAGCAGGCTTCCCGCGGAGCAGGGAGCCCAATGCGGGGCTCGATCCCAGGACCCTGGGATCATGACCTGAGCGGAAGGCAGCCGCTTAATGACTGAGCCACCCAGGCGCCCCAACTACTAGGCCCTTTTCAAACCTTATATTTATCAAGCAGGTATTACTAATAAGAAACACATAGTAAGGAACACATAGTAAGTAACTGTGACATAATTTTGTTAAATTTTTAATTGCCACGTACCAGTTAATTACATTTGTGTAGCTAAATAAGGAAAAAAAAAATTATAGAAGTAAAACTGATAGTCTGGCATATTAAATATTTAGAAAATGTTACACTCACCATCAAATTATTGTTCTAGGCCCGAAACTAGGTCTTTTTGGTCATTGGTATGCATATTCCTTTCCTTATGCAACACTGCCTCAACAATGTAGCTAGACTAAGGTAAGAATTAATAACATGGAGGGGCACCTGGATTGCTCAGTCATTAAGCGTCTGCCTTTGGCTCAGGTCATGATCCCAGGGTCCTGGGATCAAGCCCCTCATTCGGCTCCCAGCTCTGCGGGAAGCCTGCTTCTCCCTCTCCCACTCCCCCTGCTTGTGTTCCCTCTCTCTCTGTCTCTCTCTCTGTCAAATAAATAAAAAATAAAATCTTAAAAAAAAAGGAAATAACAAATTTGTCTTATTTTAGCTGAAAAGTTTGTACTGTTATTATTATTGTAATAGATAACTAATATAATCTCATTTATACTCTTTATACCATATCATGGGATTTCTGACTTAACAGTAATTTTAATTAAAAAAATAAGAGACTTACCTACACACCTACACAGACATGCAGCATATGCCCATATAAAAATGCTTCAAAGAGAGGTATATTTGACACTTAAGTAAAATACTTGTTTTAAAATATGCATTCTTCAAATAATGCAGGTAGGACTCTTTTTGTCTAAGTTTCTGAGCTTAGAAAATGAATTTTTATAAGTAATGAGAAACCTGGGTACAGCTGTCTAGTAGATTGGTCAAAGAGTTGAGGGCCTGAGGCTTTGCCAATTACTAGCTTCCAGAAAATGCCAACTTCAGAGCTCAGTATTATTATTACAATCTATGAAAATGTAAAAATGTTTTAAAACCCTTTCTGTGTGATGAAAGGTTAAAAGCTGAAGTATGTGTTGCCATGGCAACAGTGTTTTGTTTACAGAATTTGTCTTTTCTAGAATTTGTCCTTTAAATGGTAGAAAAGAACCTCTTCAGTCTTAATGTCATATTATAGTGGTAGCTTTCATTAGTGAAATAATATTTGTTCATTTTCAATAAGAAGTATAAAGTGTTCCATTGCTCATTTTGTCCATGCATTTAATGACATTGCTGTGCTTGTTACTTAAATACATCTACAGAAAATGAATATGTACTGGTTAATCCAACTGAATCTCTGTAAATACATTACTGCAGCTCTAAACATTGGCAAATATAACAAATTTTCACTAATATAAAGGATGGAATGTTTTAGATAATATTCTGCTTCACAGCCATTTACTATGGTACAAGGACTATTTTATTTCCCTATTTTTCCGACTTTCTGATAAACTGTATTGTTCAGTATAAGATAGGCTTTGCAGATGTAACAATTGACTTTAACATTGAAGTGGCTTAAAACATCAAACACTTATTTCTTGCTCTCACAAAATCACCTAGGATCCATATTCTCCAATATATTTGGGTGCCATGAAATACTTCAATGATTGAGGTCATTTTTTTCTGGGATTGTACCATCTCCACACAAAGCCTTATGGTTGCCCTAGCAAAGGAAGTGATTGCTGGAGTGTTCTGCAAAGCGACACACCTCTATTCTACTCAAAGGCCTTCAGCTGTAACTTGTTTCATGGCCCTGCCTCATTGCAAGAAGGTTACAACAATAGGGAGGTATTGCCTACAACTGCCAACTATTAGTAACCCTCCTACATCTATCATCCAGGTAAAATTCTCACTCACTCCCTGTGCCTTCATACCATGGGAGGATTCTTTCTCTCTTTGTTAACCACCCACAAGCCTCTCCTCTGGATTGCAATGTCCATCTCATCAATTTTGAATCTGCGATGCCCATCTCATTAATCATAGACTAGAGCCAATATTTTTCTACAATAGTCTAACACCCACAAATACCATGAACCCAATTCAGTCTTCTGGATTAATAAAATCATATGAATTTTTAGAATGCTGAATATGAATGAATAATTAAGAAAAATCATGCATTAGTTAGTTATTTAGTGAAAGAACCAGTATTTTCTGGCCCCCTGGCGTGTAATCCAAGGCTGTGTTCCTTCCTAGTATCATTATCATTACAAGTATTATCTCAATTCCTGTTGCCATTTTTCAGTGATTTCTTCACATGATGTGGTACTAGGAAATGCACAAAGACAATAAGTACTCAGGGTCTCTCAATTTTCAATGTCTTGGCATATATATAATGACATTGAAAATTCATCCAGTATATGGTTAATGTTTGTTAATACTCTCATAATAGGTTCATAAGTCAGCAACCACCCACAATAAAAATAATTTCATTACTTTTTTCTGGTTATCTTTTTTTCATATTCCTTGAAATGGAATATATAATTTGTTTCATAATTTTGTGAACTTTTACAACTATTTCCTTCCCTCGGTTTAGATTTCTTTTTTGGGAGCTAACAAATCCATTCAATTTAAAAAACTCAGTCAATGTTTTAATGCCACTTAAATAGAAAGGCTGTTCTGGCCCACCAGTCCCTTGCCTATGCTGCCATAATACCATGTGCGTTATTACATAATTCATCAGACTGTATTATTCTCACTTTTACTCTGATCTCTGTTTCCCTCTCTCACCTCCTCTTTTTTAAGGCTTCCCATGCTATAAATAACACAGAATTTGAAGACTAGGTGTGTTTGTAGAGACAGTGTAGTTTACAGTACTTACACCATCAACTGTGATAGCTAGAGTTGTTCATAGTGTTTATGTATAGTTAAGTGCTCAATAAATGCTATCTTTCATTACTACTAAAAGAGAGCTATCTTTCATTACTACTAAAAGAAAATCATAATATTTGGAAATAGAAAACATTGTAAGTTACAATGGTATAGACTTGGTATATCACTTGGTTTTACTTTAACTTATTCACAGGGACGATCTTTCAAATACTATAATTTTTCATTAGACAATTCTTTTTTTTTTCTTTTAAAGATTTTATTCATTTATTTGAAAGAGAGAGAGAGAGTGACAGCACAAGTTGGGGTGAAGGGCAGTGGGAGAGGAAGAAACAGACTCCTCGCTGATTAGGAAGCCCAACGCAGGCTGGATCTCAGGACCCTGAGATCATGACCTGAGCCTAAGGCAGAGGCTTAAGGATCTGAGCCACCCAGGTGCCACTCATTAGACAATTCTCACAACATTAAAATACTAACCATGACAAATACAAAATTCTAGACTTGTGATTACTTGGTTCCAATTATTTCTCTGGTAGGTGAGATCAACACTATGAATGGAGGAGGTATGGAATTACAGCTGAAAATTCTCTTCTGGTGAACAAGTTGAGAACTTTGAAGAAAAGAATGTGTGATGTGAAATAATTGCAAATAGTAACAGAAGTAAGTAGAAGGTAAATTATTTTGAGCCTTTTTTTTTTAATTGGTAGGTTGCTACCAAACCTGCAAGAGCATCAACAAAATATTTCCTCAAAATACAGAACTTACACGTTTTCTGAGCTCCTGATGTTTGCAATCTATTCCAGTCTAAGTGTTCTCTAATTTTACATCAATCATCTAATGATCTAGATTGCCCATTGCTTCCAGCCCTCTTTTCATGTTTTATTTGGTTAAAGGAAAATCAGCTTTGCATTGTGAAAATGCATACTGTTAGTGAATTGTGAAATTGTGAGGAATTGTGCTATAATGACTACATATTGGCTTTCCACGAACATGTTGCTTCAACGTGGGAAGACCTGCCAGGGAAATAAGTTTCTCTCCTCAGTAGCCCATCGTTACAGCAACAATTGTGGAAATCAAGTGAGATGTGGAGCCATTTTTGATTGCCTTAAATGGCACATTTATACACGCCAGCAAGAATCTATGCCTGTATATAAATTGAAAGAGGAAAATGAAACAGTCTGTGGATGTAGAGTCTCTCGGGTTGAATGTAGGTGGATCAGCTTGTACTTAACATCTGTTCAGGCTGGAAATGCAGGGGAAGCTTAATATGTTTACTCAATCATACTGATTTCCTGGGTGCCAAGGCAGAAAATCTAAAACATATGACTTCTGTTCACACTATGAGGGAGCTATTTAGAACAAAGGTGATGATCCTGGAAGAAAATGTGGAGATGCTATCTCGGGTGGCAGCGCAGTTGGAATTCTTGGCTGCCAGCAACATCAACATTGTGAGATTTTTGTCAACTAGTGTACAGGGCAACCTCTAAAAACATTTAGGAAGGAATAGGAAACAAAACTGGCATGTTTCTTACATATCAAAAGAATATCAACATATGGTCTCCAAGCCCTTTAAATCCACCCTCCCACCAACACACACACACACACACAGCTCAATACAAAATTATAATGCATTTAATGTAGCATTCCGATCCAGGTAATTGTGAAACTAAATTTCAGACGCCTTTTTGGAAAACTTCCCTGTGCTCATAAACACTATAGTTAGTTAATATGTTGCTAATGGCATCAAAAGAGGGAGTCACAAAGAATGCAATTTGCATATAATCTTCTTTCCATCAAAATGTTGTAAAACAATCATAAAATAAAAATTCATGTTAGAGGAAAGTCCTACCAGATTTCATATATATATATATTTTTTTTACAAATACACTTCGCCTCTGATTGGTTAAAAGTAAGGTTTTGCAATGCCCACAGTTTCTTTCCTGTGGTTGTTATTCAATTTAATTTCACACTCTCAAATTGCTCTTGTTTTGGTTGGTAAAACAAGACAGTAGCTACAATTCAGTGGGATTAAGTGCTTTACTATATTCCATAAATTATACTGAGAGAGATCAGAGGGAGGGGCTGGTGATTCTGCTTGGAAGAATACAGAAAGGTGTCACAGAGTCAGCCTTTGAATTGGATCTTAAAGGAGAAATGGAAATTCACTGACTGGAGAGAGAAAGAATATAACCTACTGACGGAAGGGCCTTTGGAAATGTCAAGGATGCATTCAAAGGCATGGGAATTTCAATAATAGTATTCAGTTGGAATTAAATGCATGTTGGGTACAGAGATAACGTGGAAAAGACAAGTTTGAAAAGTTAGACCAGAGATTATTGTCAAGAGCTGTTGACATCAAACTAAGATTACATTTTATTGAAGAGGCCTGTGGTCTGCCAAGTAGCATGTAACTTTCTCCTCTTTCCCATCCTGTTGCCTTCTATAACCTCTTCCTCCTTGTGAAAAACTCCACCACCCTTGCCCACCCTTCACTTTTTATACTGTATCAACAGCACTCTTGACACTTTTACCAGTAAGGAGCTTTAGCTGGTAAGTACATTCAAGATAAATATTACATATGTTGTATTTTAAATGGGAACGCATGGATGGATACCTTTATAAAGCAATATAATGAATCTGTATAGGTGAGAGAGTGTAAGTAGACAGTACAAAGGCAACAAAAGGAGGGTTTTTGCTACTTCTACACAGTACTCAAAATATTTATATTTAGTAATCTCCTCCTATGTCTAGTAGAGTGATTTAAGGAGGCAATGCCTTTTAAGAGGATGGCTTACAGAATACTGGTTAAGATAGATATATTGTGGGGCACATGGGTGGCTCAGTCCGTTAAGCATCTGCCTTCGGCTCAGGTCATGATCTCAGGGTCCTGGGATCGAGGCCCGCATTGGTCTCCTTTCTCAATGGGGAGCCTGCTTCTCCCTCTCCCTCTACCCCTTACCCCCACTCATGCTCTCTCTTTCTCTCTCTCAAATAAATAAATAAATAAAATCTTTAAAAAAATAGATAGATATATTGTATAAATAAAATTCAATATAAATATGAGGCAGCATTATCACACAGAAGCTCCACATAATATTTATTTTCATAAAAGCCTACCTAACGTTTTAGGTATTCAATTGATGGCTTGATAAAAATCACAAAGAATAATGACATCCTTTAAGGACACACCTGGTAGAAGCATACTGTTTTTGTACTTACATATTTAAATATCATATGAATTTGTTTAATAAGCTGACAGAAAAAAAATTAAATTTAAATTATGTAGGGGTGATATGTGATATCTATAGATATCTCCCTTCCAAACTGGGTGCATGTATTTATCTTAAAAAGGGTAGAATGGGATAAAGAAAATAATTATAGAAAAATAAGGAATCTATAAATGATAAGAGATTATCTCTTTCTCTGTCATTACATTTATGAGTGGTTCTCATATTTACTGAAGATAGTCAAGGAATAATACTGGTTTTGTAACTCTGGAAAATACTGACCACAAGGTTTAACATTAAAATCAAGCAGGATTTTTCCTAAAGGAGTTACTGGTTGAAATTTTACCTCATTTGAATTTAATCTTAGTGAAAGTCAGGCATATAATCACTTAAATTAACAAATAACGATGAAACATTAATTGTATCTTTTTAACTGAGTTGAAAGTTAAAATGTTTTGAGGTAGGCACAAATTAGCTTAATCCTGAAATCTTCCCTACAAACTACATGTAAAATTAAGGTAAATTTTCAAGACTAGACATAAGCCTCTGCTATTGTCAATTTATTTAAAATCTAAAGTGCGTGCGTGGCTTAGTTGGTTAAGTGTCTGCCTTTGGCTCAGGTCATGATCTCAGTGTCTTGGGATCGAGTCCTGAGTGGCGGTCCCTGCTCAGTGGGGGGTCTGCTTCTCCCTCTCCCTTTGCCCCTCCTCGCCCTTGTGGTTTCATGAAAGTATGTGTGCTCTCTCTCAAATAAATAAATAAAATCTTTAAAAATAATAATAAAATAAATAAATAAAATCTTAAATGATTGCTTTACTTTATAGAAATTTTAAACTGTAAGAAAAAGAATGAAAGCCTTTTTAACAATCTTATCCACTGTTGGATACCATGGTGTATTCTGCGGGGGTAGGAGGATGTCAATACTAACTGCAGTGCTTGTGAGACATCAATTTGCAGCAAGGATTAGTCAGAGAAAATATCCTGTGGCAACAAAAACAGGATGTGCCTGTGGTTTCCACCTACATACAAAGAAATGTACACGAGGCAAATCAAAATTGAACTAGTGCACATATGCACTGGGTTTAAGGGCAATTAGATCACCAGGCTAAATACACATGATCTTTTTCTTTCTTCCCCCCACCTTTGAAACAATATCAGTTTTATTTTTTTTACATATACATATTTCAATAGAAACTCATAGCAAATCTTTAATAAAATGAGTTTCATTTTAAGAGAATATCATTTTAAATGCTGTTCTTGGAATTTATTAACTCTATGTTTGAAGTCTAATTTTGAAAATGGCTCCAATTTTTAATCGAGAGAAATCTTCTATATACTTAATCCAAAATAACATATTACAATAGTTATGTATTTCTTTGAAAACGTGTTTCTTTATTTTTTTTTACATTTTTTAAATTTTATTATGTTATGTTAATCACCATACATTACATCATTAGTTTTTGATATAGTGTTCCATGAATCATTGTTTGTGTATAACACCCAGTGCTCCATTCAGTACATGCCCTCTTTAATACCCATCACCAGGCTCTGGAATACAGTATGGAGGTTCCTCAAAAAGTTGAAAGTAGAGCTACCATACGACCCAGCAATTGCACTACTGGGTATTTACTCCAAAGATACAAATGTAGGGATCCGAAGGGGTACGTGCACCCCGATGTTTATAGCAGCAATGTCCACAATAGCCAAACTGTGGAAAGAGCCAAGATGTCCATTGACAGATGAATGGATAAAGAAGATGTGGTATATATACACGATGGAATATTATGCAGCCATCAAAAGGAATGAAATCTTGCCATTTGCAACGACGTAGATGGAACTGGAGGGTATTATGCTGAGTGAAATAAATCAATCAGAGAAAATGTTTCTTTAAATGACAAATAAGTTGTATTTACAGATGTGATCCTAGAAGGGATACTTACCTATAGGTAACTCAAAATTAACAGGAACAGAGAATTTGAGAGAGAGAGACACAGAAAGAAAGAGACAAGAAGTCAGAGAGACAGAGAAACAGAGACAGTGAGAGATTACCATAGTAATAACCTTCAGAATTAAAAACCAGAATTTTATGCCTTCCTCACCAACACAGACTGTTGCCTCTGTACTGTCTTATAATTGCAAATGAAGAACTAGAGGCCCTCTCCTAAATCCAATAAAATCCAGTGGATTGAAAGGTAAATTTTAGAACAGTATATCTCTACATAATACTTAAGCTGAAATTTGGCATAAAAATGACAGGTTAAACAGGATTTAGAATGGTATAACCATATAAAATTTATATGTTAATTTGATTTTTTAAATTCACGTAAGGACAAAAGATATCCTCAAGCACTTCTGTTCTTCTATTTAAGTGGTAAAGTTGAAAACATGGGACTTTTCTTAACCAACTTCCCTCAAATTATCAGTATTTTTTGTAAGGATATTCTTTTCAACCCTTATACCGTAGAGATTTGCACTATTTTGACAAAATCCTGGCTAATTTAAACCCATGACAGGAAGCAGGTTAAGGTCAGTGAAACAGCATTATCATATATTGTCTTGCTCAGTGAAGTAACACTTAAAGAAAAATGTCTGCTGAAAGCCAACCAAATCACTATCAACCCCAAAACTTTCAGGCACTTTCCAGTCTTCCAGTCTGTTATTCAAGTTCCCCTTTGTATTCAGGGATTTGCAGTCTAAGTAAATGCCTTTCAGAATAAGTCAAATTTAAGAGTATTGTCCAGCTCAATGTTTCCATTGCATGGGATAATCATGGTTCAATGGATAATAGCAAAATTGGAAGAGAAGAAGTGCTCTATATGGTTAGGCCTGTCCAGATTTCAGCCTCTGACACTGTCATGGAACTTTTCCAAAGAGGGTTAATTACCTCCCCTGTAAACTGGGAGCAGTTAAATTTGCTCTTCCTTCCCAGCAAGAGTGTTTTAGGAATCTAACTAAATACATTTTTTTTGAAAGCACATTTGAAATAACAATTTATGATAGTGTTGTTTTAATTCTCATAAAATTTCAGAGAATATCAAGTTAAAAATATCATTAATTATAACCTCCAACTTTGATCCAACAAAATTCATAAGAAATTGGTATTGGAAATCACTCATTAATTCAATCACTCCAGCAGTCATTCAACCATTTTGTTAAGAACTATGATGCGCTAGTGAATATCCTTGCAACCAATGTACTATGTACCTAAAACAAGAATAAGAGAGTCTTGTGAAACCATGTTGTAACTCGGTTAATTGCCATAAAGAGAATACACAGAAAGTTTTACTTGGTTTAGAAGACAATATCCTTTTGTTAGACCAGGATAGTTTTTAGCAACAAGAATAAGTTTGAAAAGCAAATCATTTTTTTCCTCAATCACTTTAGAAATCTAAGAATGGTTTACAATTACCTTTAGAATAACACTCCAAATACTTTGTTCTCCAAGGCTTTCCATAATGTGGCCCCCAGCTTCCTCATCAAATCTACCTCAGATTATTCTTCCCTCATCACATGTCCCTCAGAATCTCATCATTACATTTCAAAATTTCAATACTATATTTTTGCTAAGGAAGGCACGACACACAGTGTGATCTGTGACAAAGGCTTGAGTAAACACTTTTAGACATAAACTGCCTAGTTTTAGGAATCAGATAAAAACCTGGTAAGGTTCACTTTCTTTTTGATAGCTGAGAAGCCCAACTGCTGCTCTTATAATAAATGAACAACTAACCAAACTTCCTAGGAAAGTGGAAAATGTTGGATATATTTTTGATAAGTGAAGATCGAACACGGTTCAGCACCAAGGTGTTATGAAGTCATGCAACATTTCCTCCATGCTACTTAACACAAGCAGTCAAAAGTATCAGAAAGTGCATATTTTATTACTTTGTTTTCTTTGTGTAACTATAAAACCATCAAAGGGCATTAAAAGCCTGAGAATCAGATTTTATTTATTTTTAACCATTCTAGCTTCTACTTTTTTCCCTTCAACATATTTTTTCAGTTAAAGTTGTACACTTTTTAACTCCTTTCATGTATGCATCTTCTTCCATGTTAAAATCTATTATATCTGTGGATGCCATGTAGCTAATTGGGGTCAATCCTTGACATGTTCTTCCCTACCTGGATTTATGTACCTATTCCATTTCTCTGACTTCCAACATTTTGGTTCTTGTCTAATGCCACCTACTCTCAAACTAAATTAATTACTATCTTAGAGACCGCATGATTATTTTCCCATTGTACCATTTGATTGTTGGACAGATCTGTCATTAATCTATCTAACCAAGTGTTTGGGTTGTTATTCCAAAGGTAATTGTATACCATTTTTAGAGTTCTAAAATGATTGAGGAATAAAGTGATTTGCATTTCAAATTTATTCTTGTTGCTAAAAACTATCTTGTTCTAACAAAAGGATATTGTCTTCTAAACCAAGTAAAACTTTCTATGAATTTCCTTCTAGGCAATTAATCATATTCCAATGGAGAGATGACAGAGATACTATGAGAAGTCCTTATTTTCTTCTTTTTATTAATATTTATTCAGTTATTTTATTCATATATTTATTCAGTATTTTTTAACAACACTCTTAAACTTCGATGTCATCTTTAACACTTGTGGGATTTTTTTGTCTCTTCAATTTAAACCATCATAATTTCTCTTTTATCCATCCCATCCATACCCATTCAGGTCTTTACGTACTGGCTACTGGATTCGAGCAATGGGCCCCTGCTGTTGTAGCATTTGAGGATCTGCCTTTATAGTCAATCAAAACTATCCAAAATCAGACATACTTTCAGAAATACAACCTTGATCACACCTCTCACTTTTTAAAACCCTTCAGTTTGTGACTTCCGCTTATGATTCAAGGCGTAACTTCCTTTGTTAAACACTGAATGTTCTCTGAAGTGTAGCCTCAATGATCCTTTCTATTCTTTTTTTTTTTTAAAGATTTTATTTATTTATTTGACAGAGAGAGACACAGCAAGAGAGGGAACACAAGCAGGGGGAGGGGGAGAGGGAGAAGCAGGCTCCCCGCAGAGCAGGGAGCCCGATGTGGGACTCGATCCCGGGACTCCAGGATCATGACCTGAGCCGAAGGCAGTCGCCCAACCAACTGAGCCACCCAGGCACCCGATCCTTTCTATTCTTATTTCTCATATGTTCCAGGAGATATCTGACTTCCCTCAAAATGAATTGCTCACTGTTTTCTAGTGATATCTTCACATTCTTACTTCTTTGTACCTGGCTGTTTCCCTGGAATTTATTTTTCACTCAGCCCTATTAAGAATTTTTACTTCTTTTTCAAGGGTCATTTAGGATCACATCTTCAATGAGAAGTTCTGCTTAATCACTCCACCGAGTGCTCAGTCATGTGAAAGAGAAAGTTTTGTAAGTAATAAATAAGGTCACAGTTAAATGACTGCTGTGGTTGCAGATTTGCTACAAGGAACCTAGAATACCATGCACCAAGCTATTCTTGCTATTTGGGCCTTCCTCAGCTATATTACAATTCCTTCAAGTCACAGATCATGTCATGCTCCTCTCTTCCTCATCATTTTTTATTATTCTCCATAAATCTTCCAAATAAAATGTTTTCCACATTGTATTATTACTTGTTTGTTGAAGTATGGAGGTATGTTCTATAGAGGCAATGCTTTGGGCAGAATTTTTTTAATTTGGTCCAATCCAATGATTCCAGAAAGTCATCCATGACTACATAAGAAACTCCAATTTTACTGTCATTATTAATTAATTATACAAATAATTACTGAGGTATTTAGAGTATCAGGTACTGTTCTATGTGCTGAGGAAATGGCAGTGGGGAATAAAAGGCTCTGCTTTCAATAGACTATGTACTATTGTCAACATTTAGCTAATTTTTAAAATTATATTTGTTGGGGCACCTGGGTGGCTCAGATGGTTAAGCGTCTGCCTTTGGCTCGGGTCATGATCCCAGGGTCCGGGGATCGAACCCCATGTCTGGCTCCTGACTCAGCGTGGAGCCTGCTTCTCCCTCTGCCTCTCCCCCGCTCGTGCTCTCTCTCTCTCTCTCTGTATCTCTGTGTCTCGAATGAATAAATAAAATATTAAAAATAAAATAAAATTATATTTGTTGATAAATATTCATAAAATATAATTGTGTTATATTATATTATTAAAATATCTATCTATATTTTATTTTATATACCTACATAATCTCTTCATCCTCAGGGCAGATATTATTTCTCTTCCTTCTCCACTGGAATGGCATTGGTAATCACAGAGCTTTTCACATAGTAAATACTCAGTAAATATAGAATTTGTGAACACCAGGCATTCAATACTAAAATGCATATTTATAATGCATACAATTATTTGTAAATTAGTCTGAAGTCTAGTTTACTGCTGTCCTTTATATAAACAAACTATTTTACTTAAAATAAGTATTTTCTGGGGTGCCTGAGTGGTTCAGGTCATGATTCCGGGTCCTAGGATCCAGCCCCACGTGAGGCTCCCTGCTCAGCAGGGAGTCTGCTTCTCCCTCACTCTCTCCTTCTGCCCCTGCTCTCTTTCTCTCTCTCTCAAATAAATCAATAAAATCTTTAAAAAAAATAAAATGAGTAGTTTCTTTTTCCTCTTATTAGATTCATTTAAAGGAAAAAAAAATATTGTTCTAGATTTTCCAGTTCTCAGGGTTCATGTTGATCAAACATTTCCTGAGCTCAAGAAGCATCTTTAGAGTGAGTTACCATTTAAATAATGAAGGAATGTTTCCAGAGTCCATTTGTATTTTCTAAAATCAGGTTGACTGGTATTAAAAATTTTTAACACAAACACTGAAATAGTAAAGAATCGTCACATGCTTCTGACTACTAAATTGTCTCTCTGATATCAATTACCTTTGAAAAATACAACAGAACATACTCAGCCCATGTGTCAGTAAATCTCATCATGACAGGATAAGTTATTCTCAACCTTAATAATAACTTGCTTGTAGGAGGGGGATGATGTTTAGGTTATTTTGACCTTGAAGTCATTTCTGACTTCTTTCCCTCCCTCACACTGCTTCATCAACACATTACCAACCTTTTCAGCATAGGCACTAAATACAAACATTCTCACAGTCCCCAGTGCTCCTAGTCCAGATAGATCCACCATAATTCCTAACCTGGACTCAAAAAAATAGTCTTCTAATATGTCTCCTGCTTCTACACTTATAGGTTTTCTCTTTTGCAGAAACCATGATGACCCTTTAAAAATCTGAGTCAGTGTTATCACCCTGCTCTAAACCCTACATGGCTTCTCATAGCACTCAGGATAATAACGCCTATGCTGCCCAGCTTGGCTACTATATCTCTGACGTCACCTGTGAGCTTTCTTCCCCTTGTCCCCAACACACTAGTCTCCTCACTGTGGATCCAAGGCTCCAAGCATGCTTCTGCTGGCCCCAAAGCATTTGAGCTTGATCACTTCCTGGCCTAAGACACCCTTTGCCCTTGAAGATCACATCGTTGGCTCCTTCACTTCCTTCTGTCTGTATTTAAATGTCACATTTTCACAGAGAGGTCTTCTTGCACCAAGTCATATAAAATAGCATTTCCTCTTCACCGTTCTCTTCCATGTTTATTTGGCATCATTCATGTATTTCCACCTGCCTTTCAAACTTTTTTTTTTAACATTTTTATTTGGTACCTGCCATTCCCTTATAATAGAACTTCTGCCAGTATAGGAATGTTGCTTGGTTTATGTCTATATAACCAAATTCTAGAAGGATGACTTAAAAAATGTAGGCAATTAGTGAAAATTTCTTGAATGCTTAGAATCTTTGTTATTAAAAAGTGTGGGGATCTTTACTTTTTATTTAAATGATTCTAATTTGAAAGCTTTCCATGTAATTTCAAGAATGGCGTGTTTATATAAAACCATTGAAATAAAGTAGACTTTTTATATTCCATGTTTTAACCACTGTGAAGAAATATGTTTCTTGAACTAATGAATTAAATGAATGAATTAAATAATATATGCACCACTACAACCTACAGTTCAATGGAATAAACATAGCTCTGGATTTCTTGATCTGTCATGAAATAGGAGATACAATTACCTCAAAAGAATTCCAGAATTTAAAAAGGAAAATAATTTTTGATCAGGCGTAGATGTTTGCCATAATTTGAAAACAGCAATAGTAATTTATTAAAGTAGATTTCTGTTTTGTATTATTTCATATTCTTTATTTTTTAAGTCCCATAGCTTAGGCATTTGAATATATATAGCTTTATAATGTCAAGTAATTGAAATGTTTTACAATATTTGTGATTATCTACAGTTAAGGACAATGAACTTGTCCGGTACTTTTATTATGATCTTCTCTATCTTAAAGATGGGGTATTACATTTAAAACTAGGCAAAATGTGGAAAGAAAATAGGTAAAATGTAAGCCCGCCTTGCAAAAATATGCTTCTGTGTCTATGTGTATGTGCGTGTGTGTGAGTGTGTGCAAAGAGAGAAAAAGAGTTATTTTACTATTCATACAAAATAAAAGTTACAACATATATAGTATCTTAGGGAGAGTTTTATTGTTATCTTATTATAATCCAGTTGAACTCTATAAAAAATGCTCAGAATGCGAAACATAAAAACCAGTATTATTTATGATTTCTACTGCTTCAACATTTACTGTCAAGATCTTTATGACAGAAAATCTATTTTCTATACTTCACTGTTTCTAATACTCTCTCTCCATTTTTAATGTTATGTTCTCTTCTAAGGATGAACTTACTACTTCATTGTGTGAAGTGTCAGGTCTTGCTGGAAATCCAAGTCTGTTTCACTAGGAATAGATATATGAAACTTCATGTTTCTTAGCTGTGCATATACATACACCTGATAAAGAGAAATATTATGATGTCTTCCTTTGCTATAAAATATTGAAAAGATTTTCTGTTTCAATACTAGCTTTAAAGAGGATGGTAAAACAAATATATTATGTATAAAAGAGAATCTGTCCAATCAGGCAGTGTAGATCATATTGTTTCTAATATTATCTCAATCTCTCCTATTTTATGAATCGTTAACTATGTACCATATTAATATTGGATTATGGAAAAATTGATGCATCTGTATAATCTCTAATACTAATTATTAATTTATTAGAGACATGCACTTGTCAGTGACATTGTGTTTTCTAGAATTTGACTGAGGTTATGTAATTAAGAATAAAGTAAAACAGAGAGTGACTTTTTTCTGAATTGCTGGAAACTAATGAGAAAACTAATCTACTATAATATTCAACAGTTTTTTTGATATATGAAGAGTGAAACAACTGTTACAATCATACAGTTAGTTACCTTAACAATTGTATCCATTCATCATCTAAGATTAATCCACATTCACTTCATAATTTTGTGTCCAGTAGTTATTTAAAGGCATATCTTTTATAATAAAATGTTATTAAAAAATGACCAAAAATACAGCAGCTTAAAATACTTAGAAGAAATAAAACATGTTGAATTATTTTAACCTCATTTATTCCCAATATACATAATAATATTCTTTGCCAAAACACCCGCCAAATGTATATATTTTTTTCCTATTGAAAAATACAAACCTCTGTATTTTCTTGGTATACCTATTTATTTATTTATTTATTTATTTATTTTTTAAGATTTTATTTATTTATTCATGAGAGACAGAGAGAGAGGCAGAGGGAGAAGCAGGCTCCCAAGGAGCAGGAAGCCCGATGCGGGACTTGATCCCAGGACCCTGAGATCATGACCTGAGCCAAAGGCAGACGCTTAACCATCTGAGCCACCCAGACGCCCCATTGGTATACCTATTTAAAGCAATCATTTTTCTTTGGGTTTTAAACTGAATAGAGTTTGCTGAAATGATGAGGCAAGTAAGAGAAGGAGAAAGAGATGTAGCAGAAGAAATATCAGAAAGAAAAATAAAATGGCAATTTTATTATAATGATCAAATTTAATATATAGATATATAAATATGTAATTCTACCATTAATAGAAATAATGGTGAGAATAGTAAGACAAACGTACTATAGTATCAGATTTCATGAAATTGAGGGTATCTCTCTTAAAGAAAAAAAGAGTATCTCTCTTAATTCCTCGACCATTGGTTTGATTATCGTTAATAGTTCTGAAATATCATCCATTCCTGAGTAACTGTACATATAACAATACATAGATGAATGACATAGAATGTGTAATCACATATGCAAAAATCTAGTTTTTCTATATAAAAAAGACTAGAATGTAATTATTATTTCAAGTACTAAAAGCATTATTTGTATTAAATGGGTTCCTCTTATCAAATTAAGTACATAAAGTACAGATTATTCTTTCACACAATAGAGGCATCTTTTCTCAGAAACTGGCAACATTACTAAAGGGTTTGACACACTACATTGGTCGTTGCCAACAAAGTTATGATTGACAGCCTGCCTAGGGCCCTGGGGACAAATCTTTAAAAGAAGGGTGGTGTCCAAAGGCAGAGTTCAAGGAAAAGGTCTGGAACAGAGCAAGACTAATACCTCAGAGGGTAACAAAAAGTTGCCAAGGTCAAATTAAAATCAATCCATCAGTTTATAGGCAACTCATATGGCAAAGACAAGGCCAGAGCTCTATGATTCCACTCCACACAACCAATGAAAAACCATTTTTATAAATTCTATAGAGAGAAATGTGATATCTTGTGATAGTAACTGACAAGCTGTCAATCTATCTCAGGTGTTTGAGATGCTCTATCTCTTCCTATTCAAGGAGGATATTCATTTTTGTAGAATCACATTTTGTGTAATATTCGGTGTTCCTTGGAGATATTTTCACAGGCATCTTTAAAATTGCTAATCCCACATTTTGTAATCTGTATCATAAAGTTAGAACTGTATGAAGGATATCATTGACTTTAAGAAAAGGCTTTGGTTTGAATCACATCTCTGCCACTTACTAATTGAATGACCTTGAGCTGTTTATTTTACACCTCTGAGCTTCCGTTTTACTACCTCTAAAATGATGGTGATAATAAATGGCTTGCAATGGTGCTATGAAGATGAATTGAGAAAGTGAAGGTAAAACATTTAAAGAGAGCCTGGAAAAGAAAGCACTGTAGTCGCTATTATTTTATTGTACATTTCTCTGACAGCATAGTTCAGAGACTAACATACCACCACCACAATTCATTCTGTTGGTGAGGATGAAAATTATAGAGCTAGGATGGCGTAGAGTTTTCATCTCAGTGTTAATGCCAGTATATTCCTAATGGTTGCCTAGTGCACTGTGTCAAGAAAAGTTTTGGAGTTCAGCAAAGACTAACATGAAACGTTTTCTATAACTGGTGGGAAAGGGTGAAAGCACAACTACATATGCTGACCTGGATATAGAGACTTCGATTAAGTGAATCTAATTAAATTTTTTTCTTCACTCTAACTTACCTTTATTTGGCAAGGATGTGAATAAAAAGTAATCCCTTGCACTGTTGGTGAGAATGAAAATTGGTGCAGTCACTGTGGAAAACAGTATGAAAGTTCCTCAAAAAATTAAAAAATAGACTACCTTATGACCCAGGAATCACAGTACTGGGTATTTACCCCTAAAATACAAAAACAATAATTCCAAGGGATATATGCACCCCTATGTTTATAGCAGCATTATGTACAATAGCTAATCTATGGAAGCAGCCCAAGTGTCCAAGAAGATGTGGTGTGTGTGTGTGTGTGTGTGTGTGTGTGTATATATATACATATATATATATGCAATGGAATATTATTCAGTCATTAAACAATGAAATCTTGCCATTTGCAATAACATAGATGGATCTAGAGAGTATAACGCTAAACTAAATAAGTCAGTCAGAGAAAGACAAATAACATAAGATCTCATTCACAGGTGGAATTTAAGAAACAAAACAAATGAGTAAAAAGAGAGAGAGAGGGAGACAAACCAAGAAACAGACTCTTAACTATAGAGAACAAACGGTGGTTACCAGAGGAGGGGAGTGGGAGGGTGGGGGATATAGGGGATGAGGATTAAAGAGTACATTTATGACAAAAAACATAAGTTTAAATTAAATGAAAAAAATTACCTTAATTTGTAATGTTCATAATTTTTAAATGATTATGTAAGTGGAAAGTTAGCTATTTTGGAGGAATCATTTAAGTACACAAAAGCAAAATCCAAATATTTAGGTGAACACTATCCAAATCATCAACAACAAATTAAACATTCTGATTTTTTTTAAATTATATAAGCAGTTCCTTCACTTGATAGCTTTGTATCTCCTCTTTGAAATAAAAGAGGATTTTTGGAATGGTGGTTCTCAATTCAGACCTAACCAGAGAAGAGTGGTAGACTTCTTAAACATTAGGAATGGAGGTTATCACCCGGAAAACCTGCGTTAGTAGGTTAAGGTACAGCTCGGCATGTGTATTTTTCAAAACCCCCCAGATAATTCTAAAACAAAGGTTGGAACTGGTTAAGAGGTGGTTAAGAGGCATTGCCTTATAGTCTTTGACAATATAACATTTGTATTTTAAAATTGATATATCAGAGAAAATAGCTGAAGTTATAATTTTCTTTCCTAATTTGTTATTGACCAACTTCTTACACATTACAGCCACCAATAAAAATCCAGTTATGGAAATTAAGTTATTAAGTTATAAAGTTCCACTAAAATTTTGAGTTTTATTGTATTTGATTATTTTACTTTTATTAATTTTACAGCTGGCTTCTAGCTCTGTCTCTTTTTTGTTTAACCAATGGTATTTACAAACTATTGGCCTTGTCGGTAATAAATATTAAACTGTAAAACTTTAAAGTTGATAGTTTTTAATGTATGTGATTCAATTTCAAGTTTGTTCTTTTTTCTCTTTTGTGATGCTAACATTAACTGAAATTATAATTAGTTCATAAGGAGATATCTTTTTTTAAATTTTTTTATTAACATATAATGTATTATTTGTTTCAGGGGTATAGGTCTGTGATTCATCAGTCTTAACACAATTCACAGTGCTCACCATAGTACCTACCCTCCCCAGTGTCCATCCCCCAGCCACCCCTCCACTCCAGCAATCCTCAGTTTGCTACCTGAGATTAAGAGTCTCTTACAGTTTGTCTCCCTCTCTGGTTTCATCTTGTTTCATTTTTCCCTCCTTTCCCCTATGATCCTCTGTCTTGTTTCTCAAACTCCTCATATCAGTGAGATCATATGATACTTGGCTTTCTCTGATTGACTTATTTTGTTTAGCATAATACCCTCTCGTTCCATCCACATTGTTGCAAATGGCAAGATTTCATTTTTTTGATGGCTGCATAATATTCTATTGTATATATATACCCCACATCTTCTTTATCCATTCATCTGTTGATGGACATCTAGGCTCTTTCCATAGTTTGGCTATTGTGGACATTGCTGCTATAAACATTGGGGTGCATGTGCCCCTTTGGATCACTACATTCATATCTTTGGGGTAAACACCCAGTAGTGCAATTACTGTGTCGCAGAGTAGCTCTATTTTCAACTTTTTGAGGAACCTCCATTCTGTTTTCCAGAGTGGCTGCACCAGCTTGCATTCCCACCGATAGTATAGGAGAGTTCCCCTTGGAGATGATATCAATATTCTTTAGTAGTCATACTATGTGTTTCATTATTATGGAACACTGTATCACTCACTTTTTCCTTCTTAGATAAAAAGCAGTGAAGTTGCATATTAATTAAGCTCTAATTTTAAATTTTATTGTTGAAAATGTTTCATACAGTTTAGTTTGCTATTATACACATTTGATGCCACAAAGATAAATAATGTGTGTAATTTTAATTATTTTTGTAATGAATTCTTCCCTATAATTTTCTTGAATTTTCCAAATAATGCAAATCGGATTGGGACTAGGTGCCCCCAAATAACAATTTTCTTAAAATATCTTGGCATTGGCATTAAACACTTAACATAGTATTTTGTTGGTGGTGGTGGTGACATAGGAATATTTTCACAAGTAAATTATTTTTCTTGCCAGAGCTCACTGGACTATATTTTCTTTAAATAATACAAAATTTTTCTTCTTCAAAATATTCATTATTTAGATAGAGAAAACTATTTAACCTACAAATGGGTGATTTAAGACTTGATTATAATTCTTTTTTTTTTTTTAGTTTTAGAGCAGAGGAATATCTATTTTTATTAAAGCTTTTGATGAGACATTTCTCTATAAAATCTTGAGTATGCCAATCATATTTCCCCCTTACTATAGCCATCCAAGTTGTGTATGTTTTCCACTATGGCTTATCAAGGGTTTTACAAGGAGATCAATGATATAACAAAGATATTTACATAATAAAATACACTCATTTAAATATTACCCACACTATTCAAATTCTTAGGGAATAAAGTTAAATATTAAATCTCATTGCAACTAATCAATGTAGCTTTGTATTTTTCTCACTAATGATCTGGTTGTCTCAGAACCTCTGAATTGAATTAGTTCCATGCCAAGTTTCTCATGACTTTGTCTTTAAAGATACCAGAGGTCATAGATCACAGAAAATTTTCCTTATACTAGCTCCATATCCTCCAAATTAAAAATACAGGACAGTGCCCAGACTATTGAGCAGTTTTCCCAGAAAAACTCCTATACTATGTTCCAGCATGTAGTGCTGACAGACAATAGCAGAAACTCAATGTTATTTGAGAAAAAAGAGCAGAGAAAGAGAAAGTATTCCTGATTTGTTTTCTCACCTAGAAGCCACAATTCCAGGCAGTTATCCAAAATCTTTGACCACTGAACTTTGATTCAATTGAGAGAAACCCCACAAGAAACCCACATGATTTGGCATTACGGGTTACTCTAACTAAAAGGAGGCAACCTCTTGTCCTATTCTTTCAGAGAGTGGCTTTTGTGACATTTCTGCCATATCACAGAGTTGGAATTGGGAAGTGTTCTTAGTTGTGGGCACCAGATGATATGTAACTTCCTCTTTCTCCTTCCTGCATATTCAAAATCTGTGAATAACTCTTTCTGTTTTGCAATGCTAATCCATGTTTGCAACCAAAAATTTGAACTTAAAACACCACTTTTCTTCTGCAGTACTTGTAGAACTCAGTCGCAATTAATGACACAGTTCAATGTTAAGCTTGAATTTTAACATCCCAAGACACCCTAACACATCTTTGGGGCCTGTGCTTCTGTTTAGCCCATGCTGCCTTCCATTGTTACCTAAGGTCAAGAGGTTACAAAATTTATCTGCAAACCACTGAATGCAAACAAACAAAAATCATAAGCAAGGTTATGGCCTGTGTCTTGTGGCATCTTCTAAGTGTATCCCAAGTTTGAATTCACTCACTCTAACAGAGCCAGAAACTTCAATCAGTATGATTTTTCTGTCCTAAAATTTTACTTTTCTGATTTCTCCAAATTTATAACCCAATACTTTAAAATTGGAGATGTTGAGGTTTTACAACTAATTCAGCTGAGCAGAGAGGGCCCAGTGGAAATATATGGCAAGTGCCTGCAGAAGAAAATATGTGTTTTCTACAGGTACTTTCCTCCAGAGAAAAACAGAGGAAAGGCAAGGGTGGCACATTTTCTGTTACCATTCATATTGCTTCCCCTGGGGGACTGTTATGCTAAAGCATCTCCTTTCCATGAAAGGAAATATCTGCTATGAGGAAAGAAATTTTCTTTCCCCTTTGAACAGTTAAGAACCATGGTTGTGGTTCCACCTCTGGGATGGTTAGTGTGAAAATCCCATGTGCCCACTCCCAGTGAAACTAGTATAACTGATTAAAAATATAAAGAAACATTTATGTAAAGTTCTAGAAACTGTACTAAGGCTATAGATCAAATAAACAAATATTTATTCAAGAAAATCCACTAAAACTTGATAAGTACAGTTCAAGTCTGTGGTGTTTAGCCATAACCAGTTCTCTGCCTCTCCCTTCCCCACCCACAGCTCAGCATAAACAAAGCTTCACTCTGGTGGCACCTGGGTGGTTCAGTCGGTTAAGCATCTGACTCACGATTTTGGCTCAGGTCATGATCTGAGGGTTGTGACATCAAATCCTGTGTCAGGCTCTGTGCCGGGCATGGACCCTGCATGGGATTCTCTTTCCCCCTTTCCCTCTGCCTCCCAGCCAGTCTAAGAAAAACAAACAAACAAACAAAACAAAACAGCTTCACTCTGGATGAATGTGATCAATAAGATGAAGATCCCTCTCTACTTATCTCCCAAACAAAGGATACATTATTTCATTATAAGGAAGAGGCAAGATATGAGCATTTCTATTCCCTTCTAATTCAAATTTGAAGAGGCTAAATTACTGATGAGTGTGACAAAAGTTTGGGTACTTTCTTCCTCCACCCAGCCCCTACATAAGATATAAATATACCTCAAGTGTGACAGGCTGAAAGTTCTGGGGCCCAAACTCGCTCACAACAGCCTACTAATAAGGCAGAGATTCTCTAAAGAAAAAGGGAAGCTGAGAATACCAGAAGCCACCTCCACACCTGGTGTCCTGTGTAATGGCTCAGACTTTTGTTTTTTCTTAGGGTGAGGCGGTCCATAAGAACAGAAAGAACTCCAAAGCTCTCTGACTTCAGAACTGATTAAAAAAAAAAAAAAAAAAAGTGTAAGAAAGTTCAAGGTTAAGGACACTCTTTAAAACAATGGTTCCCTTATTAAAGAGCAATGAGCTGAAACACAGTCCAATTTTTTCACCAGAGTGAACATGGGAAAGAAAACTGAGATTTCAGAGGTTAAAACAAACCTCAAAGACTGCCCTCAAAATCGACCCCTGCCCCAATTTAATGGATCAAACTCTATAGAAAACTATGCCACAGAGCACTGTTAAAACAATGGAGCAATCAGCATGCAATTAGTCGACACTAACCGCTGGGTGGAAAGCAAATTAGGCAGACAACTTAGCAGAGAGATCAAGGAGAGAGATAGCCAAAGAGAGAGCTCTTCTAAAACTGCTGGCATCCCAAGATAACACTGAGCATACCCAAGACTCTGCCCTCCAAGAGGTAACATCAGAGTCTCACAGTAGGGAAATAACCTCACTAAAACAGTCTAGCTAAGTCACTAAATAAATAAATGAGCTAATTAACCTCACTAACGAAATAAACAAACAGACCAACATTTAAAGCAAGTCATGGTGAGGAGGGAGATGAATCACTACCCAGATCAGTTAATGTAAAATGTCTGGTTTTCAATCACAAATTATATGTGAAACATGCAAAGAAACAAGATAGTATGTCTCATATACAGGAAAACAAAAGAAGACAAAACAGGAGACAGAAACAGCCTGTAAGAGCACTAAGATATTGGGCTTAACAGACAAATTCTTCAACGTAGTGATTATAAATATGTTCAGAGAACTAAAGGAAACTATGCTTTAAAAGGTAGAGGAAGCGCTGGTGATGATGTCTTATCAAAAGGGAAGGATGGACCTGAGTAGGGGCAGTTGTGCCTGCTATTGAAGAGAAGTTGGTATCATATCAACCTTATTAGTTAGAAATTTAGGATGTTAATTATAATACCCAAGATAATAACAAAGAAAATAACTTTAAAATATGCAGAAAGGAAATGTGAAGGTAATCAAAACAGTACACTAGAAAAAATACAATAAACCATTAAAGAAGGAAGTTAGTCCTTTCTTACCAGTAAACACATTAATTAAAAATGAATTAAACTTACCAGTGAAAAGACAGAGACTGGAAGAATGGATAAAAAAATATGATCTGTCTGTATGCTGTCTACAAGAGTCATTTTATATCCAAAGACACAAAAATGTTAAATGAAAGGATGGAAAAAAGATATTCCATACAATTAGTAACCAAAAAAAGTGGCAGTGGCTATTCTAGCATCAGAAAAACAATAGACTTTTAATCAAAATTTTTAGATAAAGAAAATCATTACATATTAATTAAAGACTCAATTTATCATAGAGATACAAGAATTATACACACACTCAGAGATACTCACAGATCCTAAGATAAAGGCTCCTGTCATGTCAAGGAAAGCACCTGAGTCAGTCAAGAGGCAGAGGCCACTATGGAAATTGAGGTCAGGAGTCTTTACTGTGGTTTCTGTAGGATGGAAAGGGGGATGCAGGGTCAACAGGCTGGTTTGAATAATTTCAGCAGGCCCTGGAACATAGGAACTGGCCCTAATTCTCTGGGATGATTAGGACAGGTGGATAGTGGCCTGGTATTTAAGAGCCCCGTAGAGAATGTAGTTAGAAGTGCAGGGGCTGGGGACGCCTGGGTGACTCAGTCAGTTAAGCGGCTGCCTTTGGCTCAGGTCATGATCCCAGGGTCCTGGGATAGAACCCCGCATCGGGCTCCTTGCTACACAGGGAGCCTGCTTCTCCCTCTGCCTGCCACTCCCCCTCCTTGTGCTTACTCTCTGTCTCTCTCTCCCTCTCTCTCTGACAAATAAATAAATAAAACCTTAAAAAAAAGTGCAGGGGCTGGAATGGTTGGTATGCATTTGTTAGGCACACGTAGGGGTGAGTTATTTATCATAGCTAGGAACTGACTAACTCTTGGAGGGACAATCTCTCCAGGCAAGGCCCCCGATGTTAAAACATCAACATACATGAAATAAAAGACATGGTTAATAGAGCATTAGGTTATAACTTAAAGTATAAAATAAATACCCATGAATCTCCATTGATATAAGAAAATGATTGAATAGATAAATAGGGGGGAACTCTCCCGTGTAGACAAATTCCAAATAATTTCTATAAATACTCTGCCCATAAGGAGGTAGAACACAATTACCTAATCCTTAAGTGCAGGCTGCACATAGAGACTTTCTTTCTTTCTTTCTTTCTTTCTTTCTTTCTTTCTTTCTTTCTTTCTTTCTTTCTTTCTTTCTTTCTTTCT
>NW_023270323.1:53217274-53249702 GCF_011800145.1 Mirounga leonina | reverse complement strand
AAGAGTACAGTATATATGGTAAGGGAGGAAAAAAAAAGTAGCTTTATGGTGGAGAAACAATACTATCTCAAGTTAGGTGATTAAGGTTAACATCAACAGTGACAAGCCACAATATTGATGGTATGTACCTTTGATATGATGTGTTCAGAATGGCACTTTAGCTCTTTATTCTTCCTTGCCCATATATATTACTCATTTTTTCTTTTTTTATTCAAAGTATAGTTAACATATGTTGTTATATTAGTTTCAGGTGTACAGTATGATTCAACAATTCTATACATTTCTCAGTGTTCATCAAGATAAGTGTACTCTTGATTCCTTTTATCTATTTTACCCCTTCTCCCACTCACCTCCCCTCTGGCAACCACCAGTTTATTCTCTGTATTTAAGAGTCTTTTTGTTTGTTTGTTTGTTTGTCTCTTTTCTTCTTTGTTCATTTGCTTTGTTTCTTAAATTCCACATATGAGTGAAATCATATGGTATTTGTCTTTTTATAATTGACTTACTTTACTTAGCATTATACTATCTAGCTTCATCCCATATTGTTGCTAAATGGTAAGATTTCATTCTTTTTTTATGGCAGAGTAATATTCCATTGTGATTGTCTGTGTGTGTTTGTCTGTGTGTGTGTGTGTATATACACACTTTCTTTATCCATTCATCTATAGATGAACACTTGGGTTGCTTCCATATCTTGGCCATTGTAAATAATGCTATAACAAACATAGGGGTACATATTTCTTTTTGAATTAGTGTTTTCATTTTCTTTGGGTAGATACCCAGTAGTGGAATTACTGGATCATGTGGTAATTCTACTGTTAATTTTTGGAGGACTCTCCATACTGGTTTCTACAGTGGCTGCACCAATTTGCATTCCCACCAACAGGGCTCAAGTGTTCCTTTTACTCTGCATTCTTCCTTCCTCAAATATACTACTCAAATTTAACCATGAGAAAAATATCAGACAAATTAAAATTGAGAGACATTCTATAAAATGCCAATATACCTGACCAGCAATCCTCAAAATTGTCAGCAGGAAAAGCCTGAGAAACGGTCACAACCAAGCAGGAACTTAAGAGACTTGATCACTAAGTGTAAATCTGATATCATGGATGGTATACTGGGGAAACTGAATAAAGAATTGACTTTAATTAATAATAATATATCACTCTAAGCATTTACATGCAGGTCACAGACGGAGGCAGAAACCCCAAAACAACTGTGTGATTCCAGGATGAGCAACTATGTGTGAAGCAACACTCTTTTTTGTGCTCCCCAGACAGCCTGGACCAAGGATTCCTGGGCCATTAGGCCATGCCTACCAGAGCCTCTTTCTCTCAGGGTGTGTTTCCTCAGATCAGCCAGAAAATTCCCCTCCATCCCCTTCTCCCAGTAAAATTTGTCTTAAAGAAATGCAATGAGAGAAAATGAATTAGTTCTCTCATTATCACACCCTCTGCAGAATAGTCTCTGTTTCTCCTAACCAGCGATATTTATTCACAAATCTATTTCTTCTAATCTTTTATTTATTCACAATATTTATTTACAAATCTTTTTCTTCTTCTTCTGTCTGTGATGTGTTTTGGAGAAAGTTTAGGGAATTCCAGAAACTTGAGTAGAGAAAAAAAGAGTTCTGCTTCAGCTCTTACTGAGAGCCAGCTCTGGCTTCTTGAAGGTAACCAGATTTAGGGAGGGACTTTGATAGTGGTCCTCCACACCCACCACCATCCTGAGTCCCTTCATTCTATCTGTGAAGATTTCTCATTTTTAATTGTGGTTATTATAATACTGCTACTATAAAAACATATGCACATGCACACTCTACTTTACAAACATTCAGAGGTTTAAGTAATGAGAAAATTCAGTAAAGACCAAGCCTCAGGACCTGGACAAATCCATCCCCCTGCCTTGCTCCCTCATGCTATTAAACATTACACAGCTTTGGGGTGGAGTAGGATATGGTTAACATGGGCATCAAAGGGCCAAGTATTTCCCACCCAACCTTCAGGAAACCTCACATACCCTAAAAATAGAACAGGAATTGTAGGCCCTGAATTCAGAAGAGTAAGGGAAAATCCCAGTGACCCTGAGGCTTTTGGAGGATAGCTTCCCTCGGTCCTTAACAATCCCTTCCATTTCTGGGATGCCTGGGTGGCTCAGTTGGTTGAACATCTGCCTTTGGCTTGGGTCATGATTCCAGCTGGGATTCAGTCCTGCATCAGGCTCCTTGCTCAGCAGGGAGCCTGCTTCTCCCCCTGTTCCCCCTGCTTGTGCTTTCTCTCTCTCTCTCTCTCTCAATCTCTCCCTCTCTCTCTAACACATAAATAAAATCTTAAAAAAAAAAAAAAAAAAAAGGAATCCCTTCTATTCCTGATGGAAGTTAGGGAGGAGAGCACAGCTTCCTAATTCTTAGCTTAGTTTTTTACATGAAAGGATGTGGCTGATTGTCACTTCACCTACCCTCTTTCCATATGACAGTTTCTGGAAGCTGAAGAATGCAGAACTCCTGGCTCTGTCTGTGGTTAGCAGACAGCAACAGGAGGAGGCCAAAGAGAGGGCAGAGCAACCCCACAGTAAAAAGGGAGTATGTTAATTACAGCTTGGCAAGGAAATGTCCATAGACCTTCAAGTAGCACTCAGTCTTATCTCCAGACACTAGAAAGGAACTGGTTTCAAAGTTTGGGGCATAAAAACTGTCCCATGGCCTGTGTAACCTTGCCCCTCCTCCCATCCACCAGAAGACAGCCCAGTTCCGTAAGGATTAAGGGAAAAAACATTTTCCCAGCAGCAGTGACTTTTCACATGTTAGAAAACCCAGCCATTTTCTAATGGTATGGAGCTGGGCGAGCTTTTAGGGCAAAGGGTATGGGGGATAGTACTGAGGGGGACCCTGGAATGGATATGGCAAGGCCTGGGAACAAGATATGTACAACTTCAGGTTCATCTGACTTGAAACAAACTTTGAAAGAATGATGAATTGTCCCTCCTGGGTATGTGTGTGTTTGGGGGATATCTTGGGTAAGGGAATACCCTCCCCACGGAGATGCTACAAGGTGCACTTTTCAAAGTTAAAGTCCTGATTAACTTCTAGGAGGATCCCAGAATAGTTTTTACTTTTTTAAAAAGGGAATATCTGCACAGACAGCACCTTGACAATCAAAGCCCCTTGGTTCTTTGTGTTAAAGAAAAACTTCAGTTGATGGCCAAAGGTGGCTGATACACTCTTCAGAGAAATATTCAGAGTATTTGAAATAAAGTTGGACCTATTAGAACAAGTTAAAAGAGGGACAAAGTAGTGGTCTTGAAAAGAAGAGTAACAAGGTAATCTACTCCAGCTTCTGGGGATTTCAGCTCAAAGGAAACATGCTCAAAGTGAATTGCAAAGGGGGAAAAAAAAAAAAAAAAAAAAAAAAAAAAAAAGGAAACCCAGAGAGATGCCAGACAACATTAATTAGATAAAAAGGCAGAAGGAAGAAAAGACTAAAAAAAATTTTTTTTTGGAATTTTTTATTTAAAAATCCACATACAAAACAATGACAAGTCTGAAAAAGGGCCAAGAAGTTGATGCCAAATGCTGTAGGGGAGAGGAGGAAAAAAACAAGAAACTATCCAAAGTAAGACAGCATTAGGTGAGACATCTTTCTACCCTTAACTGCCAAGTTAACAAGCCAACTGCTAACATAATAGCAGATGCAGTTTCTAAGAAAGACTGACTAATAAATCAAAGAAAGAGAATGGAAAAGATAAATGAAATAGAATTACCTGGGCATCTCTGATTTTTTTATCCCATGCTTTCTAGTTCAGGGAGTGAAATAACTAATATTTTAATAATGTTTGCCTGAGCTTCCTGCCTATTAAAGCCTTATGGCCTTCACCAGGATTTAGAACATCCTCCAAAACATTTGGCCTTTATAAGGGCTTCAGATCGATGATAGAGCAAAACGTGTCCCATTTCATATTCAGTCACAACTCAAATGGACCTTTTAACAGGCACTAAATCATAGTACCTTAGAAACTTCAGATGGGAAACATTCATTTGGACATAAAATATATACAAAGCTTCATTAATTTTGACAAATATATCCTACTAATAAAAGATGTTAATGATAGGGGAAATTGGGTATCAAGTATGTGGGATGTCTCTATAATATGTTTGTAATAATTCTCTAAATTTTTATTTATAAGTCAAACTAATGATTTGCAAGAAGTGAAAACTTTATAGTATGTATAGAAGAGGGTAATTTGGAACAAAGTTATATTAACATTAAAATGATATAATTATGGAGAATAATAAGCTCATTGTGTAAGGGGTGGGACTAGAGCAATGCCAATGTTTCTTATATTTTAATACTTTTATCTTTTATTTCCATTTTTATCTATCATATATACACTCATACAACATCCTAGCAACATTTCATTAATTTCAGCATTTAAATGTTTGTCTTAACTTTCTTCTTTCCAATATTTTCAGGCCTCCAAAGAGTAAAGGGCTTAAATATGATTGCTAGGTAGTAATAGGTTGCACATGTACATATAGATTCTCTAAGTACACATTAATAAAAAGTAATAACCACATGAGTACAACCATATTAATGGAAAATATAATGTCAAGGATACTGTATGTTATAGATAACATATAAAATATAATCAATAGGTGATGTATAGGTTGTAGAAAAAAATTTATTAGCTTTATTCTCTTCTATTGTATATTTTTTTTCACAATCATCTCTCATTCTTCTTTTTTTTTAATAAAAGGTTTTATTTATTTATTTGACAGAGAGAGAGAGAGCGAGAGAGGGAACACAAACAGGGGGAGCGGGAAAGGGAGAAGCAGACTTCCTGCTGAGCAGGGAGCCTGATGTGGGGCTCAATCCCAGAACCTTGGGATCATGACCTGAGCCGAAGGCAGATGCTTAATGACTGAGCAACCCAGGTGCCCCTCATCTCTCATTCTTCTAACAAGAATATTATATTAGGTTTAGAGTGACTTTGCTGTATGTATTCCTAATTTATCTGGGGTTGCTTTATCCTTCTTTTGTCTTTGTATCTTTCCCCCTCCTTTCAAAGTGGGAACCACCAAACTATTTTGGATACAGAAGTATTCTAATTAATGTTTAAGTTTTCCACAATTAAAACTATTTGCTGTCAAGTATCAGTTCTTATCATTCCTTGTGTGACCATGCACAATCTCTTTATTTAATAACGTTAGCTATATTCGCTTTTGTTTCCCTTGCCTTTAGAGACATGTCTTCAAAGAAGTTGCTGTGGCTGATGTTGAAGAAGTTATTACCTGTGTTCAAAAAAAAAGCTTCTGCACAGCAAAGGAAACAGTCAACAAAACAAAAAGGTAACCCACGGAATGGGAGAAGATTTTTGCAAATGACCCTACAGATAAAGGGCTGGTATCCAAGACCTATAAAGAACTTCTCAAACTCGGGCGCCTGGGTGGCTCAGTTGGTTAAGCGACTGCTTTCGGCTCAGGTCATGATCTTGGAGTCCCTGGATCAAGTCCCGCATCGGGCTCCCTGCTCGGCAGGGAGCCTGCTTCTCCCTCTGACCCTCCCCCCTCTCATGTGCTCTCTCTCTCTCATTCTCTCTGTATCAAATAAATAAATAAAATCTTTAAAAAAAAAAAAAAGAACTTCTCAAACTCAACACCCAAAGAACAAATAATCAAGGCAAAAAAATAGGCAGAAGACATGAACAGACACTTCTTTAAAGAAGACATGCAAAAGGCTAACAGACACATGAAAAAATGTTCATCATCATTAGCCATCAGGGAAATTCAAATCAAAACCACATTGAGATACCACCTTACACCAGTTAGAATGGCAAAAATTGATAAGGCAAGAAACAACAAATGTTAGAGAGGATACAGAGAAAGAGGAACCCTCTTGCACTATTGGTGGGAATGCAAGTTGGTACAGCCACTTTGAAAAACAGTGTGGAGGTTCCTCAAAAAATTAAAAATAGAGCTATCCTATGACCCAGCAATTGCACTACTGGGTATTTACCCCAAAGATATAGATGTAGTGAAAAGAAGGGCTACATGTACCCCGATGTTCATAACAGCAATGTCCACAACAGCCAAAGTGTGGAAGGAGCCAAGATGCCCTTCAACAGATGAATGGATAAAGAAGATGTGGTCCATATATACAATGGAATGTTACTCAGCCATCAGAAAGGATGAATACCCACCATTCACATCGACATGGATGGAACTGGAGGGTATTAGGCTAAGCGAATTAAGTCAAGCAGAGAAAGACATTTATCATATGATTTCACTTATATGTGGAACATAAGGAATAGCAGGGAGGACATTAGGAGAAGGAAGGGAAAAATGAAGAGGGGAAATCAGAAGGAGAGACAAACCATGAGAGTCTATGGACTACAGGAAACAAACTATGTGTTTCAGAGGGAAGGAGGGTGGGGGGATTGTTTAGCCCAGTGATGGGTATTAAGGAGGGCACATGTTGCATGGAGCACTGGGTGTTATACCCAAACAATGAAACATGGAACGCCACATCAAAAACTAATGATGTATTGTATGGTGACTAACATAACATAATAAAAATTAATTAATTAATTAAAATTTAAAAAATAGTGTTAGCTATAAAATGGGTGTGAAATAATATTAACATGGTAAGGTTGTTGTGAGTGTAAAATTAAACAATACACAAGCACTTGATGATGTGCTCAATCAACATTATCTACAACTATTTTTTATTAAAATATTTATTATCATTGATGAGTTTCCCCAAAAAGGAGGTCTGCCAACAGCTATCTGATTAAGTTCAGGAGTGGAATGTCCTATTAATGTCAAACCTGGAGATAACTTCATCTCTGGTCAACAGCTTGACTTATAACCTTGTGAGAAATCCTGAGCCAGAAACATTCTCTCAGATCTGACTGTAAGAAAATGCATGAGGTAATAAAAGTATTGTCGTTTTAAACTGATAAATATCAGAATAATTAATTTTGTTGCGATAGCATTTAGCATCTGTTTGATACCTAGAAGTGAGGTACTGTTGTAAGAAAAAACAAAACGTAGGCATAGTTTTGATGTGGCCAATGGGCTTGGAAGAGAAAATGTCAAAAAATAAATAGGTATGAAAAGTCTAATGTGTGTTAAAGAAATTGTTAATAGAAGCCCCATGTTCTTTGATAAGGTTATGGATGGACGCTTACAAGTAAGTGAGATAAATCTTGTTTGAAACTGTAGGAAAGAGGATCCTTGTTATGTAATAGCAAAAGTTTATCAAGACTATTGCTGTAGTCATGTGTAGTAATGGACTTAATTATATTCCTCCAAAATTTATATGTTGAAACTGTAATCCCTAGTACATCAGAATGTGACTATATCTGGAGATGGGACCTTTAAAGAGGTAAAGGAGGTTATATAAGTAGGCCATAATCCAATAGGACTGGTTTCCTTATACAAAGAGGAGATCAAGATACAGACAACAGAGGATGACCACGTGAAGACACAGAGAGAAGGTGCCCATTTATAAGCCAAGGAGAGAGGTCTTAAAAGAAACCAACCTGCCACAACTTATTTTAACTTATAGCCTCTGGAACTATGAGAAAATCAATTTATTCTGTTTAAACCACCCACTCTGTGATTATGTCAGTCTTAGCAAACTAATACCAATTCTGGTACCAGGAAGTAGAGTGTTTCTGTAACAAATACCTAAACACGTGGAAGTGGCTTTGTCAGTGAGCATTGTGTAGAGACTGGAAGAGTTTTGAGGTGCATGTTAGATTGTCCTAAATAGATTGTTGGTAATAATAAGGAGGTGATTCTGGTGAGAGCTTAGAAGGAGAAGAGATGAGCTATAGAGAAAAGTTCTATTATTTTAGAGTTATACATATATCATTGTAAATAAAATGTTGGTAGAAATATGAATTTTGAAGATGTTTCTGGTGAGATCTCAGAGGTACATGAGAAACATGTTATTGGAAACTGGAGGAAAGTTAATTCTTGTTATAAAGAGATGAAGAACTTGGGCAAATTATGTGCTAGTGTTTTATGGAAATAAGAATTTGTAACTGATGAACTTGGATATTTAGCTGCAATTCCTAAGTACAGTGTTGAAGTTGTGGCCTGTTTTCCACTGGCTGCTTATAGTAAATTGAAAGAGGAAAGAGATAAACTGAAGTGGGAGTTGTTAGGCAAAAAGGGAACCAACATTTGAAGATTTGGAAAATTCTCAGACTATCTGTATTGCAAAAAGTGAGAAAGCATGCTCTGGAGAGAACACACTCTCCAAGTGAATGGCTGAAGAACGTTTGTTAAAGAGATGATAGGCATGTGAGTTAGGATCCAATCAACCACCTGAGCAGAGACCAGGAATAGAGATGGGGTTATACCAGCAGAAGGAGTTGCCGCTTGAACTTAAAGGGACAGAGATAGGACAGATTTCTAAGATTCAATAGGACATTCCAACAGAGCAATCTATCTGTAAACATGTGTTATCTTTTTAAAAAGGGAGGGAATGACTCTAAAGGTGGTACAGAGGTTGTCAGGATTTCCTTGGCACCACAGGCCCAGTGGGCATAGACCTGGGACTTGGGGCTCGCCTCCTTGGTTCTAAAGGGGTCAGAGTCATCTCCCAAATCTAAGGGGAAAAAAACAGCTGCCCAGTGTCAAAGGCATGGGGCCACCAGAAAGATGAACATGGAAGACAAGGGTATCCTTCCAGTGGACACAAAGGACAAAGCAGAAATATTATCCTTGAGTTTTAAAACATAATGGAATTTGTCTTGCTATATTTCAGACTTGCTTGGGACACATTGCTCCTTTCTTCTTCTTTCTAATTTCTCCCTTTTGGAATGGGAATTCCTGTCCTGTGCCTGTTTCACTATTATATTTTGGAGGCAGATGGCTTTTGATTTCACAGGTTTCAGCTTAAGAGGAATTTTGCCTCAGGATGAATCATATCTCTGGTCTCACCCATATCTGATTTAGATGTTATTTAGATGAGATTTGGTACTTAGAGCTGATGCCATAATGGATTCAGACTTTGGGTTAATAGGACAGGGTGAATGCATTTTGCATGTGAGAAGGACATGAATTTTGAGGAGATGGAAGAAAGCAGAATATTATGAGTTTAATTATGTCCTCCATAAATTCATATGTTGAAGTCCTAATCCCCAGTACTTAGAATGTGATTGTATTTGGAGACTGGGTCTTTAAAGAAGTAATTTAGGTAAAAGAAGGTGATATGGGCAGGCACTGATTGAACATGACTAGTGTCCTTATAAGAAGAGATTAAGGCATAGACACAGAGGAAAGATCACGTAAAAGACAACAGAAGATGACCATGCACATAGGCCATAGAGGAAACCAACCCTGTTAACACCTTGATCTCAGACTTCTAGCCTCCAGGACTGTGAGAAAATAAATTCTTTTTAAGCCAGCCAATCTGTTGTAATGTGTTACAACAGCCCTACCAAATTGATACATGTGGAAAGTAAAACATGAGCCTAATGTAACAGGTGATTGAGCTAAGTAGATTTTTAGCCAAAATGTTGAAGGTGCCATCAAATCTACTCTCAATTATACTAAAAAGAAGAAGAGAGATAAACTAAAAGAAAGACTGTTAACATGATGGAGCCAGAATTTTATGATTTTGAAAATTCTCAGCTTCTCCAAATAGAAATGAATGATAAAACTAAGAAATGCCTTCTGACAAAAGATAAAATTTAAAGCAATACCAGAAAAATGTAGTCCAAAGATTAGGCTGAGGGGAAGCGTAAAATCCTTTATAAAGATACCAGAAAGGTGAAAGGCAGTGTTGCCAACGTAGAGGCCTACATAGCAAGGAAATGGGAAAGGTCTGTGCCCAATAGCTGACAAGCACCTGAGGCCCTCAGTTCAACAACCCTCCAAGAATGGAATTATGTCAATAAAGTGAGTTAACTTAGAAATGGCTCCTCCTTCAGTTGAGCCTTCAGATGAAATCGCAGCCCCAGTCAACTGTTTTACTGCAACCTTGTAAAACACCCTGAGGTAGAACCACTCAGCCAAGCCCCTCCTGGTTTCTGAACTCAGAATTGTGTGAAATATTTGTCATTTAGGATGCAAAATTGGGGACAATTTATTACACTGCAATAGAGAATCAGAGCTACAGGGTTGTTATGAGTATAAAACTAGATGCAGGAAGTCTCTGCAGCAGTGTATTACCCATTGTTATTTTTATTAATGCTTATTATATTTAATGAAATTACCTATTTATTAGCATATCACAAGACTATTGAGAAGATGGCTCTAATTTTATCAACCTTTGAAGAACTTCTGAATATGCTGCAACACATAAAATTAACTTCAAGAATAAAATACAAGCTATTAATCTATACTTTGCAAAAGCATAGCTCATTTGGTTTCTTGTACTTTATTCATACGTAAGTCTATTTGGTAAGTTTACAGTACCTTACTATACCTATCCATAAAATTGAGAAATAATTTCCACCTATACATCTCACAGGATATTGTGAAAATTAGTGAGGTAATACACATAAAGCTCTGGAAGCCTTTAAATAGTGCTATAAAATGAGTATTTTATCCCTGTGGGAGGGTCTTATCTATTTTTCTGAATAGCTTCCAGCATGGTGATAAAAAAGATAATGGGTAGGTAAGTTGGTAGGGAGGTAGATGGGAGGAGAGGTGGATAAAAGAGAGAGAAAAAAATAGAATAATAAATTATAGTAGAAATTATTTTTTACTTAATGAAAGTGTCTTTTTTTACTTCCTGACCCCAAATATCTTCAAGTATATGCAGCCTTATATTTGACAGTAATCTGGTTTCTTTTAGTATTTTTGGACTCATCTAAAGCAACATTAGTTGTATCTTCCTAATTCATTTGATACTTATTTTTTTTTTCCTTCCAATCTAGATACCATTGTTCTCTCTCTTTTTTTTAAAGATTTTATTTATTTATTTAAGAGAGAGGGAGAGAGCATGAGCAGAGGGAGGGATGGTGGGAGAGGGAGAAGCAGGCTCCTCACTGAGCAGGGAGCTCATCGCAGGGCTGGATCCCAGGACCCTGAGCTCATGACCTGAGCTGAAGGCAGAACTTGACTGGCTGAGCCACCCAGGTGTCCTTAGATACCATTGTTCTTATAATGAAAATGAAAACAACCAATTGAAAATAATCCAATTTTCTATGTATTTTATCAACCTCTTCTCTCTTTATCCAATCTATATTTTTAGATTAATGATGCTTTAATATTTCTGTTTCATATAAAGTGTTTTATACATTAGTGTTTGTGTATATATAAATACAATACATGTAATAGGACATTAAAATGGAACATTTTCCAGCTGATGTTCAGTGACACACAAAGTAGCAAGAGCAGAGATAATAAGTGACACCAGATTTCCAAAAAACAGGACAGCCCATCCCAGTAGTATCTGCAAGTGTACAACATGACTACCACTTGTGAGACCCATAGCTAACTATACCTTCTTCCAAATCCAGCCCAATAAAGACTCTTAAGCAATCATGAAAGAGGCTGGACAATTAGAAGGTCTCTGGTGAGCTTCAGGTCCTACCAAGTCCTTATAGGGCAGGGGAGGGGAGGGGGAGCTTCCTCCTCCCAGCAAACCTGGTAGGGAGAATGCAGAGAGTTTGTGTATGTTCACCAGAACGTGCAGAACACAGCATTTGGTATGTGGTTCAAACCTTGTCATTCCAAAGAATAAGAAACTGGCTTGATTGCCTTGAGATAGTGAAACAGAAAACATTGATTCAAAGGTAACTGTACTCAAAACAACCAAGGATTAAAGTTGCATGCTTCTCATTGATGTAGTGAACCTAGATTGTTTAATCAGCTTGTCATAAAAGTCACCTGAAAAGCCAAAAAGACTTTGAAATATAGAGGAAGATGAATATAGTTGAATCTTGAAGAACTGAGCAAGCATCCTCCAGGGTGACATGCCAGGGGGTGCATAGGACGTCATTGCATGAGCAGAGAAACTTTCTCTGTTGACAGCACAAAACTGCTCCCCCCAGAATGAAACTGGCTCTACCATGGCTGCTCATTATAATATCCCTGCCTACCTCTGCAGACCACTGCTTAATTCACTTCACTGCTGTGTCCTGGTGGGGCTGGAGTCAGTTTCATGAGTGGGAGAAGACAAGACCAGGTGGGGGCGAGGGGGAAGAAGCTGACTTTGGACCCTGCCCTTGCAGGCTCCTCAACACTGAAGTAGTCAAGAAATATGGAATGAGAGAAGTTTTGAGTTTAGAGTTCTGAACTTCCAAGGTTGTGGACATTTTATTAACATGAGTCTGTGTTTGGACTTGGAAGTCATGTGAACATTTTCTAGTCTCCAAGGACTGTAAGACAAGCCAAGGAATATGCCTTAAATTTTATCCAAGGACAAAAAGGAACAGATCTCTTAAGTAGTTTGAACAGGATGCCGGAGAAATAAATCAAGTTGTTTTCTGTTGTAGCTAAGTCTCCACTGCACACATACAAATACACACACACCTATACACACAACACAAAGACCTATGCACATATCCGTGCTGGTGTTTGTTCCTCAATGTATACACAAATGTATTCCTAATGGGCAGTTAGAGCATATTATGTGCCAGCATTGCCCTAAGTACCTGGGCATTTTATGCATATTAATATATTTAGTCCCTCAAATATTATGAGGTATTTATACATCGTATTACTATTAGTCCCATTTTATAGATTAGAAAATTGAATGCCAAAGTAATTAAATCATTTGTAAAAATTCATGCACCTGGAGGCTGGGAGAGGCAGGATTAAGATGCAAGCATTCTGGCTTCAGAATTCATGTTCTTAACTACTACATCATATAGTGCATTTTCTTGTTCAAATATTTATAAATATGCATGCATATAAATGTATGTCTATACATATATTTTCATTCTTGTTAATCCTTTAAAAAACAACAAAAAAAAAGAAAGAAAGAAAGAAGCAACAACAGAGGGAGAACGTATAGATTCAATGTCTGTATCAATCAATTGCACTGTCTGGACATTATCTGGATCCCAATTTAAACAAACTGTAAAAATTTATAAGATTCATAAGGAAAGGGGCGCCTGGGTGGTTCAGTCGGTTGGGCGGCTGCCTTTGGCTTGGATCATGATCCCGGGGTCCTGGGATCGAGCCCCGCATCTGGCTCCTTGCTCAGCAGGCAGCCTGCTTCTCCCTCTGCCTCTGCCTGCCGCTCCCCCTGCTTGTGCTCTCTCTCTCATTATCTCTCTCTCTCTGTCAAATAAAAATAAATAAAATCTTAAAAAAAAGATTCATAAGGAAATTCAATGATATTAAGGAGTTATTAGATTTTTCAAGGTATGATAATGGCACTTTGGATATGTTTTTAAAAGTTCTTTTCTTGGGATGCCTGGGTGGCTCAGTCAGTTAAGCATCTGCCTTTGGCTCAGGTCATGATCCCAGAGTCCTGAGATCCAGCCCCACATTGGGCTCCCTGCTCAGTGGAGATCCTGCTTCTCCCTCTGCCTGCCACTCCCCCTGCTTGTGTTCTCTCTCGCTAGCTCTGGCAAATAAATAAATAAAATATTTTTTTTAAGTCCTTCTCTTTTAGAGATATGAACTGAGTAATTATAGATGAAATAATATGGTGTCTGGGATTTGCTTTAAAATAACTCAAAGGGGACACTTAGATGAAATAAAATTGGTCATGTATTGATAATTGTTGAAGGTGGATGATGGATACATCAGATTATTTGTGCTCTTACCTATTTTTCATGTTTGACTATTTCCATAAGAAAAAGCTAAAAAAAATCCTTTAAAAAATGGTTCAATTATTTTGGAGAAATACTTAATAGAGTTTTAGCAAGTCCACTTTTTATCTGAGACTATACTTTGAATCAGAAGTTTCCATATATTTTGCAAATAGGAAATGGAATTATTATTCTACTTTTAAGTTAAATTCTACTATGGACTTAAAATTCTACTATTTATGGGGGCCAGGGAGATAGGTAGACAGATCAGAAAACTTAAGTCTTAAAGCTGAAGTTTACTTGATAATACTTGCGTGATATTTCAGATCGACTTACATTTTCAAAATAAATGGAGGCTTTATGAAAATTCCTTTAGGTTTGTTTGCTCATTTTCTTTTGTAAGTAAAATGATTCAACTTAGATTGAATTTTATTTGATCTAAATTGCTGTAGATGAATTTCATACACATGGGAATATACTCCTTTCCTCTGCAATATTATATAAAAAAGAATGAGCATGCTTTTTATATGAGTATGCTGTAGTTGTAAACACTTCAGTGTTTACTGCCAAAATAACACTTCAGGATCTTCTCATTACCCTCTTGGGTGAGGTTATATGAGAAATTTGTGCTATTTAAACTAGCTTCGGAATGACATTCCTTCCTTACATAAACTTTGCTTTTTGGGTTTGATTACACTCTCCATTTTCCAATGTTGTTATTATAATGAATGTATTATTATTTATCAAAATGGAGAAATACAGCTGGAAACATATTATAGTGTTTCAGGTAATGGACTTTGGAGCTAGATGACCTGAGTTTGAATTTTGGTTCAGTTTCTATCTTTGTGCCCTTGAACAAGTTACCTAACCTCCTTGTGCTCTAGTTTTTCCATGTGTACAACATAGATAATAATAGCAATAACTCATAGGGCTGTGATAAGCATTAAGTGAGTTGATATTTATAAGCTCTTAAAATAGCACCTAAAATGTAATAAGCAAGAAAAAAAACTTTGTTAAATAAAAGGTTTTTTTGTTAGTTAAGTTTGAACTGATGTAATTTTTCTTGCTTTTTTAATATAGGCTTCCTTTATAATTCATATTCTATATATCTCATAAAATTTATATTTAAATCTCAGACATTTCACTGAATCATTATTTTTTTAAGTTTAAAGGACATTAAAAAAGTATGTTGACCAACAAAATAAAACTAAACGACACCCTAAAAATGGAAATGTTCATATAGTCAGTCACTTATCAGGGCAGTCACACAGAAGAAAGACTAAAATACACTGTTTATGGATCATGCTATTTCTTTAGCATTTTGGTAGCACTGGGGAGGAACTTTGGTATGAAACCAAGAGGAAGAAGATAAAATGTGGTAGAAGTGAAGTACAGAGGAAAGAGGCCAGCAAGTAATTATGCATGAAAGCAGTAAAGCATAGCTACAGTACATTTATTCACAGACATGCACATATCCACACACACACACGCACGCGCACACACACACACAGACATGCACACAATTAGTCATTACTCTTATATAACATTAACATCTGATCATAAGGCACAACTTATGTAATCAGAGAAATAAAATAGGAAAGAGAACTCTTAGCATATATTAGAAGCGGCCCACTCTCCTTCTTGTGTAAGGGACAAGCATACTCACTTATCCATGACTCCCATACCACTCATTCCCTCTGTATTTCACCAGGTAATAGGGATTTCCTACTGTTGGTTGATCCACATCCTGTATTGGCCTCAGTATCTCTCTCACTTCTCTGGCAGCACCAATCTCATACTCTCCCAATTTCTGAAGCTTTTTGAAACTCACTTTATATCAGATATACGTGCTTTCTCTCCACTTACTGGCAATAATTGGTTAAATAAAGCAGTTTCTCAAAAACAACAGCAATTTTAATTGAATAAGTCTGAAAGTTTATAGAAAAAGATTTTCAATAATTATTGAAAATATTTGTGGGTAACCCCTTTTTTGGAGACATAGAGATGCAAAGTTGTGAACGAAATTCTTATCCTCCTTCTGGCTATGATCCGGAATTACAAAATATTCACAGTGAGTTTATGTGATGTAGTGACAGATGTAGAACACCTAAAAGCCAAGACAGCCAACCCAGCATGTCCTACAAGTCACTATATCATATTATAATTACAACAGAACACATACACACAGAGTTCTTATCAAATTGAGTAAATTGCTCTTATTTTAGTCATAAAAACCATTATCTTTCTAGTCAAATACAGACGTCATTATATCTATATTATATTGGTGTGGATAAAAAGGCTATTTAAAAAGCAAAACTAAAAATATAAACATTGTGGGCTATAGGAAAGAGAGTATATGTGTATATATATATATATGAGTTGGGAGTTGGAGATTGATATTTGGATTTGGGAGTTGAAATTAATGGTTTCTAAAATACCTGAACATGAAGAAAGTTGATCATCAGGTTATTTTAAAAATTTCTTCTTATGTATAAATTCTGTTCCCTAATTAATAGTTTGTTAATTAAACAAATGTTGTTTCCTCAGTAAAATTCTTTATATTAAAAAAAATTTGTTGAAGCAAACAAAGAATTATCATTCTTTTATTCTTTGATTTCCACGGCTAAAAGCTAATTTAATTCTTTTTTTTTTTTTTTATTTGATTGAGAGAGAATGAGAGATAGCACGAGAGGTAAGAGGGTCAGAGGGAAAAGCAGACTCCCTGCTGAGCAGGGAGCCCGATGCGGGACTCGATCCAGGGACTCCAGGATCATGACCTGAGCCGAAGGCAGTCTCTTAACGAACTGAGCCACCCAGGCGCCCAAAGCTAATTTAATTCTTAAAAGGGAAACTCTCACACACGTGCATGCACAAATACACACACACACCCCTTTCTTGTTTTAAGAAGTTGGTGAGTACACATATTTCGAAATAGATAACTTTAGTTTAAAAATCATTTTAGGTTTATATTTTATGTGTGTGGATATAGCTTTAAATAGTATGCTAGCTATTTTCTTTGGATATTTCATTTGGTATTAGAGAAATTACTCACAGATCCATCTCCAGAAGAAAGATAAACTCATGGAAATATACTCATATTATTGAATACTTCCTACCAATAAAAAGGAATGAACCATTGACACATGAAACAACACAGATGAAACCCAAAATCATGTTGAGTGAAAGAAACCAGATTAAAAACTCATCTATTATAGGGCGCCTGGGTGGCTCAGACGGTTAAGCGTCTGCCTTCGGCTCAGGTCATGATCCCAGGCTCCTGAGATCGGGTCCCGCATTGGGCTCCCTGCTCCTTGGGAGCCTGCTTCTCCCTCTGCTTCTCTCTCTCTCGGTCTCTCATAAATAAATAAATAAAATCTTAAAAAAAAAAACTAAACTAATCTATTAGAGAAGTTAAAATATGGCTACTTCTGGAAGAGGCTGAACATTTGACTAAAAAGAACATGAGGAATGTTCTAACTTGATGAAAATTTTCTATATCCTGCTATCGTTACATAAGCATATTCAATTATCAAAACTCCAACTGAAGACTTAAGATACCTGCCAGTTATTGTACAAGTAAATATAAAAAAGATTGGAAGGAAATGTGACAACGTGGTTGTATGATCTATTATTACTAAGTTTTCATCTGTTTTTCTAACTTGGGTATTTTAATTTTTTTTTTTTTTTTGATGTCTTAGCCATTTCCCATCTTTAATCAAAACAGTATTCTTCTTAAAAGAGAACATGAAAAAATTACCCATATTAAAAATATTGAGGGCGCCTGGGTGGCTCAGTCGGTTGGGTGACTGCCTTCGGCTCAGGTCATGATCCTGGAGTCCCGGGATCGAGTCCCACGTCGAGCTCCCTGCTCAGCGGGGAGTCTGCTTCTCCCTCTGACCCTCCCCACCTCATGCTTTCTCTCTCTCTCAAATAAATAAATAAAACTTTAAAAAAATTTTTTTGAAAATAAGCATCATTAATAAAGCGCCACTGAGTGATGACTAGTTCTACATATCTTTAATCTCTTTGCATTCATTAGTTACTGCTCCAGAGTAAAAATAATTATGGCTTCTGTGATGGCTTCATATTTCTTTAAAATAGGTTTCCCATTTGGTAAACCTAATAACTAAGGCCATTTGGTAGTAAACAGAATTGAAGGTTAATCATCAAGCTAAAGACATATAAGAAAATAATGACCCTGTCACTTGAAGGTCGGCTCAGTCTACTGTCCCCTGTGTAATCAGATACCCTTCAACTAATTCCAGCAGCAAATCTAAGGTGGTCATGGATCCATCTCCTAAGCACATCAAGGAAAGTGATCATATACCAGACATCTTATTTAAACTTCTGATAATAAAATAACACAGAGCTGGAAACCCTTGTGAAAGTTTTTTTCCTCAATCTGGGAACAACATCATTAGCACTTTATTGATACTTGTGGGATACTGTAAGGTTTGAAGAATGAAATAAGCAAGGAAGTGGTCCAATGCGCTTGAAATGTGAAAGACTGTTCTATAACTTCTGGGCAGGTCCTTCCGCTCCAAGCAAGTCTAGTCAACCTTCAGTATTCCACAGGACAACTCCAAGCAGTCAACTAAGTACAAATAAGCAGTACTCGGGCGCCTGGGTGGCTCAGTCGGTTGGGCGACTGCCTTCGGCTCAGGTCATGATCCTGGAGTCCCGGGATCGAGTCCCGCATCGGGCTCCCTGCTCAGTGGGGGGTCTGCTTCTCCCTCTGACCCTCCCCCCTCTCATGAGCTTGCTCTCTCTCATTCTCTCTTTCTCAAATAAATAAATAAAATCTAAAAAAAAAAAATATATATAAGCAGTGCTCTACAAATGGCTCTTATTACATAGGTCTTAGGATAAACCTGTTTATACTTCAAATGGATAGTTACGTGGGGATTATACACATGGTGGCTGTGTTACACTAGTCGGTGAAATGTCTTGCCTTCCTTCATGATTTCTTCAGTCTTTTTTTCAGAGGACATAACATTTTCTAAAAATTCTGAATCTCCTAAGTCCAGCTCATCGATCCTGGTAAAAGCTGGAGCATTGCATCAGCAGTTAAAAATGTGATCGGCAGCCATCTTTCCATTGCTTCCGATGCACGGTCCAAACAAAATTTGTGCAAGTCAGAGAGAGAGGCAAAGTTCCCCAGTCTTCTTATTTCATAGAATTGTGGAGGTGCAAACCAAATTTCCTTCCGTATGAAACTCTCAGTTGCCTCGGAGGGAGATGACCACTGGCAGCTCACCACCTCGGCCAAGTCGTGGTAGACTCGCGGCGGCTCGCTCAGGCAGCACAAGGAGAAGGCTGCATCGGAGCGGCGAGAGCCAGCCGCCCCAGTCGCGCAGCGCCCCGATGTGGGGCGCGCAGTCGAGGTGCGCGCACAGGCTCGGGCAGTGGCGCAGGTCGCCGGCTTGGCGGGCAGAGCGGCTCGAGGCTGCAGCCGGGTATTTTCTAAATTGTTACATGAAGAAGCATCAATATTTATACATTTATAGCTATACACGTATATGCACATACATATGCATACATATTTATAACTATACATTTGAAGCGCATATTTGGTTAGAGAAAGTAAGATTTTCAGTTTTTACTGCTAGGAAAAAAATATAAGCTCATTAGAAGACATGACTAGTGGGCGCCTGGGTGGCTCAGTTGGTTGGGCGACTGCCTTCGGCTCAGGTCATGATCCTGGAGTCCCGGGATCGAGTCCTGCATCGGGCTCCCTGCTCGGCGGGGAGTCTGCTTCGTCCTCTGACCCTATCCCCTCTCATGTGTTCTCTCTCTCTCAAGTAAATAAATAAAATCTTAAAAAAAAAAAAAAAAAAAAAAGAAGACATGACTAGAGAAAAGTGGAGGTATCTAATTACTTTCTGCCCTGAGCATTTAATTGTGTTGTTTTTTTTGCTTGTTCAATTTTTGCAAAAGGCTTCCTTCTACCCCTCTAATCTAACACTTGAACCTCTATTCAGCCCTCTCCTGTAGCTGGACTCAGGACCAGGTAACATGGCCTATTGTATAAATCAGTTACATTGTAGTTGTTAAAAATATTGAGAAAGAAAAAGAAAGAGGGATAGAGAGAGAGAGAGTAGAGAGATGGCGTGTACTGGAAACTATAAACAAATTATTTCAGAAGTTTGCTTTAAAAAAGTACAGACAACTAACAGTATTAAGAGAAGGATGCAACATCAAGAAGAGATTTTTGGGTGTATGTTTTATTTTATTTTTTATTTTTATTTTTTTAAAGATTTTATTTATTTATTTGAGACAGAGAGAATGAGAGAGACAGAGAGCACATGAGAGGGGGGAGGGTCAGAGGGAGAAGCAAACACCCTGCTGAGCAGGGAGCCCGATGCAGGACTCCATCCCGGGACTCCAGGATCATGACCTGAGACGAAGGCAGTCGCTTAACCAACTGAGCCACCCAGGCGCCCGGGGTGTATGTTTTATTGTTAATGAGAGTAACTGTATAAACAACTATATTGTTCACTAGGACTTTCTTAATGATAAGGATTGAATGAAAATGAAGGAATTTTCTAACTATGGAAAAATGTAGTAATTAGTAAAATAACTAATTTCAAAGAATTCTTAAAAAAAAGAAAACTAATTCTGGATTATCAGTAAGAACCTGGCATTAAAAATCAAAAGAAAATATTTGAGAATAAGATCTAGACTGGACTAGAAAATACTATAATTTTTGTTTTGAGTAGTAAAGTGCATATGTATCTTTTCATACTTAGGTATATGAAGGATATATTCATCTTTTTGAAATTAATAATAGGTTTCCAATTTGTCAACTACTTACAAACTTTGCAAGGTCAAAATTCTGTTTTCCATTATAATACAATAGCAAGGAAGAAAATAGAATTGTTTTTCTTCCTTTAAAAACTTGTTAAATGTTTTATAGTAAAAATTACTTATTATGTGTTACTTATTATTTATGTATAACTAGACAAGGATCCAAAAAAACCAGACATAGGGAATCCAAAGATTACATGTATTACTTCAACCAGTTATTTACTCAAGCTATCCAACCAAATTATGGTTCTCAGATTCTCTTGGCCCCACCTGCATTTTGGTCCTTAGCCACTTGCTCATTGGAAAGTCCAGCCACCACATTCATCCCGCTTACTACATTTGTCCCGTCTCTAATCATCAGCTTTCTTAGCCTCCTCAAAGTTAAGGTTTTACCTTGCTTATGTCTTTATACCCACAGCACAAACCCGTGTCCACTGCAACCCAACCTATGAAGGCCAGAGTTTCATCCCCAACTTCTGGGCTCAGACCATATTGTGGGATGTGGGATCTTGATTCCCTAGCACCTACACGAAGGTACACATTCTAGAAGTGTGGAGGAGTTACTACTTCATGGGGTAAACTCTCTATAATAGGTAAAAGGAGATAAGAAGGAACTAGCAGATTAATCCCTCTAACCTCCTTCCCCTGAGATGTTCCTTCAAGGTAAAATAGCCAAATGGTAGTTCTGGAGGACATCCTGCCAGACCAAGTAACCAGCTGTGCTTTCTTTGGAAACTAAGTCCAGCTCCTTAAATGACTTCCCTGCTTTCTTGTTTCCTTGCTATTGCATCACACAATAATGCTTAAGTGTGGCAAGCTTTGACTCAGCTTTTGTTTTCTAAGAAACTGTGACTAAGATATGGAGAAACAATAAACCCATACTACAAAGAGATGCTATTAAGTCCCTGTACTGGCAACTATTATGAAATAAACTTGTTTGGGGAGGAATCTCTGTATGTAGTAGAAGAGATTAAGCACATAGGGATAAAATACTGGCTCAGGTTTGGTTTTCTCTTTGAGTTGTGAAGAAGCTTAAGCTTCTATAACCATAGTAATGCAGCAATTTTGTGATTTGCTATTAAAATTATATGCATCTGACATCATATCACACATGTGATAATGTACTGTTAGGTACTGTATTTACTTGTGAAAATGGCTAAGTAAAAGTTATTCTCAAAAGAACTCATAATTTTTGTCAAAGTTATGTAATTAAGCCTAATTAATGATCTGAAGAAAGCATTAATTAAGATACGATTGGTATTTGTTATACCAATATTTAAAATAAAATTTTTACATAGAATAATGTACAACATCAGGAGATGTAAATTGTATTTGCAGTTCTCTTCTTAGCTTAACTAGTAAATAACAAGACTGTGAAGAAGTCACCTAACTTCTCTGGTTCTCAGTTTTCTCATTAATTAATAAAGTTAATGAGTTGAACTATACACACTGATAGGCCTCTTTCACTTGTAACATTGTGATAAACAAGATTAATTAAGATGCATTATTTAGGGCAGTATAATAGAGGACAGAGATGATTGTCAAAGATCAGAAAGCTTTTCCTATCTCAATGTAGCTGCCTGCTATGAAAGCAATGATTGCATTCAGAAATACTTTAAAGAATGCTTTATAAAATCAGTGGGGTCAATGATTATTATGCTCATTCTGGGTAATTTTTTTTTTTAAGATTTTATTTATTTATTTGAGAGAGAGAATGAGAGACAGAAAGCATGAGAGAGAGGAGGGTCAGAGGGAGAAGCAGACTCCCTGCCGAGCAGGGAGCCCCATGCGGGACTCAATCCTGGGACTCCAGGATCATGACCTGAGCCAAAGGCAGTCGCTCAACCAACTGAGCCACCCAGGCGCCCAACTCATTCTGGGTAATTAAAGTTATGCTGTGCCAAGAGGAATAAAAATAAAAAGTGAGATATAGTCATCAAGTCATGCAACAAATATTTGTTGACTATTTACTGAGATAACTTTTATATTTGATACTGATAATATAGTAGTTTATTTTTTTTTAAGATTTCATTTATTTATTTGACAGAGAGAGACACAGCGAGAGAGGGAACACAAGCAGGGGAAGTGGGAGAGGGAGAAGCAGACTTCCCGCTGCGCAGGGAGCCTGATGCGGGGCTCAATTCCAGGACCCTGGGATCATGACCTGAGCCGAAGGCAGACACTTAACGACTGAGCCACCCAGGCGCCCCAATATATTCAGTTTACAAGAGAGAAAGAGGTGTCCTAATCTCAAGCCACTCATACATAAACAACTCAAAATGGTAGCAAATACCCTTGAGAATTATTAGTTGTTTAAGGAACAAGAGAGCTAGAATTGCTCAGGCTACACGTGGAATTTGTGGTTCTGTAAACTCTTACAGAAAGGTTGAAAAGTCAAGCTGTGGAAAAGGCAGTTTGGATTTCAGGAACAACTGTAAGTAGGCTTTCTCATTCTGTTCATCATCTCTTCTACACACTGTATTTTGGCATCGTTCTAACAGCATCTGGTTTACTCCACAAGGGAAGAAACATGACCAATGGGGACTGTTGAATTCCACATCTTACTGTTAAAGCCACTGATGAGAGACTGATAAGCAGCATCCTTTTGTCTTTTGCCCTAGTTCAGAGAGCTTGGATAAAGAGAGAGTGTCTCGGCTTGACTCAATTCTACACCCAAGACTAATCAAACTCAATCACAGATTCATAGATTTGTTCCAGGGCTGGGTCTCTGGCCAATCAGAATGGATGCAGATGGCACTGGAGAAGTGCCTAGAGAAGGTCTGCCTTACCACAATTTTACTCTCTAGTTCCTTGCTCATGGTGTGGTCCAGGGGATCTATGAGAAGAGTTATATAAGCCAGGAACTAAGTAGAGAATTGTGGGAGCACTGAATTTCAACACTGCATTCCAAAAAAAAAAAAAAAATGATCATACTGTTTTAGAAATTGGTATTGTAAAATAGTATTCCTGGGATAGAAAGTAATAGACTGGGGGAATATATTTTATTTGGGACCTAATAGCAAGTATCAAATATACACAAGTGAGTATTGGGTTTGCTAGCATTTCCACTTTCTTACATAAGAGATTTGTTTATTTTTTTTTATTTATTTTATTTATTTTTATTTTTTTTGAGATTTGTTTATTTTTAATAGTCACTAGGTGGCTATTCTGGAGCCAAAAGTCACAGTATCCGATTATTAGTGTAATTTTATGATCTATTAAATTTGCTGTTCATAATGGAAAGATAGCATTATCTGGGGAAATTAGCTATATGAGCTTGTTTCTTTTTTTTTTTTTTTCAAATATATCTGTTTTTGTAAGGTTGACTGACTATACAACCCAGAAGCAGATAACTTAGTGTTCTTTAAAAGTTATTTGACTAATAGTCAAATTATGAAAAGCTTCCTACATTTTATCTTAAATTCTTCACTTCATGGCATTTCAACAGCTTCTTTTTGATCAAAAGGAGTACTGTAGTGTTGTTATAGAAAATGTTTGTCTCATTAAAATTTACCCTACTGCAAGTTCAGAGGATTGTAAGTGTATGTATAATTTTATTTCCACTGGGTGATTTTTATAATGTGTATGAGCTATTCTCTCTAATGGAAAGTGCAATAGTAAGGTACTTTAAATAGGCATTAATCCTCACAATACATTTGCAAGTTAGGTAAGCAACATGAAGCGTAGAGCTATAATAGGTATTACACACATTCATCCACCTTCACAGCCTGCAAAACTAGAAATCACATATAACAACAAAAAAAAGACATTTGCAAAAGGAATAGCAGGAATACTTGTGGTATATTTCCTTTCTGGTTGTCATAGACAGATGAAGCAAAAAGGGAACACAAAACTGCATTTTTTTTTTTTTAGAAAAAGACACGATAAATTAAAATAACACAAAGCAATGCCAGATAATTGTCATGTAAAAGAAGAAATAAAGTCTTAGACTAGTTATCCAGATAAGGACACATAGATAGTAACACTATAAAAAATACTTCCTCCAATCCCTTTGCTATAAAGCCTTTCTTCTGTACCTTAATTGACATGAGAACTTATTCTTACCAATTGAATCAATGGAGATAGAGTATTAATTTATTTGGGTGGAAGTTTGAAAACTAACCAAAGCAAAAAAAAAAAAAAAAAAAACCAAAACAAAACACAAACCAAAGCAACAACAACAACAAAATGTCTTTTAGGTTGTCAACACTTCCATGATACAGAAATTCCATGGAATTTCCTAAAAATGATATTATCTTAATGAATAATTTCTTTTGTCTATCTTGGACACAGAACAAATACTATAAGCCACAGAGTAGATGTTTGGAATCAATTAGAACATAATCTGTTTAAGCATATATGGAATATAGATAGGCACACATCAATACCTAAATAATGAAAATAGAAATTCGGTAAATTAGGCTGTATTTACACTAGCCAATTCACCAGGTTAAAAAATAACTTCGTGGTTTCAAGATATCTTCCCTTCTCAGTCGGATTGAGCATTTGCCAATATGCTTGATTGGACAAAAATGAGTCAGTAAGCCACTAAATTAATCTATACTTACTTCCCATGTGATTTTAGTTGATATGTCTGTTAATGCCTGCCCTTAAAAGTAACCTTCAGTTGTTTAATGATATACTGTAAACAATATTAACTATTATTATTTAAAGTGATTGTGCATTTACATCATTTTTTATTAGCCTGTACATGAAATTTTGGAGTCATTCTCACATTTTTTCCCATACTTCTTTACATAAAATAAGGAACGTACTTTTGAATATTTTCCCTGTAATTTTTCCATTATTAGAATAAAACGGATAAGTGCTTAGATAGACAGTATGAAAATTGTAAGTCCAAAAAAAAACAAAAAACAAAAACACTTCACTATCTGCACCTTGCCTTGGTATACTGCTGCTGATTCAACAAAACTTTAGTTTCAAAGACAAACTTTGAATTACTATCAGATTTTTCAGACAGAAAATAAGACCTTTAAAATGTCATTCTTTGGGGCGCCTGGGTGGCTCAGTTGGTTGAGCGACTGCCTTCGGCTCAGGTCATGATCCTGGAGTCCCGGGATCGAGTCCCGCATCGGGCTCCCTGCTCGGCAGGGAGCCTGCTTCTCCCTCTGACCTTCCTCCCTCTCATGCTCTCTGTCTCTCATTCTCTCTGTCTCAAATAAATAAATAAAATTAAAAAAATAAAATAAAAAAATAAAAAAAATAAAATGTCATTCTTTTATAGTGAGTATTTAAAACTTTATGTCTATATCAGAATATTAACTAAAATGTTGTAATATATACATATACATCAGAGGAAATTATTATCAGAAGGGAAAAGCTTCTAGAAACAGAAGTTGAATAATAAAGATAAAAGAGTCACAATATCCCTAAAAATTTATGTCTGTTGACAGATATGTAATTGTTCACTTGATGTCAACTTTCCTCCTACAATTTTTCTGTTTATTTTTTAATATTGTAGAATTTTAAAACCTCATCAAAATATTCCTAAAATCATCAATTTCCTCAATAGAAGACTAAAGCATATTCAAAATTTGCATAATAAAATACCACACAACTTTTAACACCATCAGTATGAAATCTATTTTATAGCTATAATCATACGGGTTTGGTATGGTCAATTTGGGAACTGTTTACAATAAAGATACTGTTGCTTTTGTTTGTCCCTCAAACATCTTATAAAACATTAATATAATTGTCTATATTTAGTGCAAATTCAGTTTTGGAACAGTATGGTATATTGTGACATGCAGAGACTGTTGATTTGACTTAACTCTATGAACCCTAACTCTGTGTACTCTGTTTCTCGGCTGGATGCGACAGCAAAGTGGTCGTGCTATCTGAGGAATACCTGAGGAAGGCCAATCAAGCTTCAAGTGCACTGCTGAATTCAGCCCTCAAGTGCCAGAGAATCTAACCAGAGCCTGATGGATGGGATCATGTCAAGTGGTGAGACTGCTGAGTGTTTGGATAGCCAGAGGCCCAAACTCACTTCTCCAAGGGGACTTTAAGCTCAAGCAACAGAGCTACTTTGATGTTTGTCTTTTTCTGAGAAAAGAAAAAGCTCAGTGCATTTGAAAACACACCCTGTGAGTTTGCAGAATGGTTAGGCTAGGCAAACCGAGGTGGCTGATCAAAACTCTTTTAAATGTGGATTACAAAGCTACCAACTGAAGGCCTGGGGGATGGAGGGTGAAATGTAATCAGATTCAGTGCTAAAGAGGAGCTCTGCCAATAAGCCAGCTTTTGTTAGCTTGACATTATTAATTAAACAAACAAACAAATAAAACAATGTCTGGTGAGATCGAGGAGATCTAAAATTAACATGATGGAACACAAATCGGAAAAAGATAACACCTAACAACATATTGTGAAAAAGATGTTGTGAGATATCATTTACTGAGATTTGCACAGAGTAGGGAAATAAATAAGAATATGCCAATTTTTTTCTGTGAGAACAAAGAATTATGTGCAAAACTATGGAGAATTCTGGATGATATATTCATGTGGAGCTTTATTCATACTTAAATAAATGCTCTAGGAACTCTTTTTTTTTTTTCCCCTTTCCTATCCAAATTTGGCTCTCTGTTCTCCCAACATCCCTTGAGAGACCCTATCTCTGAATCTTAACACCCACTACTCCTCTTTCCATTAAAACCAAATATTTTCTGTCAGTTTACTCAAAGTCTATTCCTTAAGGTTTATTTCAAAATTGTCATTTACATTAAGCCAACTCCAACCACTCCAGTCAGCAGAAGTCCACCTCTTTGAAAATTTTAGTTGTTACTCTGTGCCCTCTCTCTGGAACATTTCCTCTTATTCTCCTTTGAATTGTGAGTTATCTCTGTATGTGTGAGTTCTGTTTTGGACATGTTTGCTTAAAGTGTTTGCATACCGTCCAGGTGACCATGTCAGATGATAACCTCACATGTAAGAATGAAATTCCAGAGGATGTTTAGAGTCAGAAAAGCAGTCTGTGGCTCAAATTGAAGTCCTAACGAAAATTGAGTGGATTAGATGGATTGCAAGAAAATAAATTCAGAGAAAGGCAGCAGAAAGCTCACATTCACTGTCCTTCAAATGTAGTTTCCCCGGGATGGTTAAGAATCCGTATAAGATTGCAGGAAGTCTGGGCCATGAAGGGTATCGGATATCTTGCCTCAGGGACCAGAGCTCTTGGCCATTAGCCACGTGGAAATTCTGCCTTCCTTGGGGGTACGGGGGGTGGGTAGTGGGGCAAACAGAACTTGATAAACTCCCTTGGGAGAGCACAGCACTGGATCTGTTTCATCCTCAAGAGATACTTCAAGTTTCAACAAGAGCATAAGCTAGGCTTTAATCTTATTATCTGAGAATTGTTACATATTTGTTACTTCATAATACCTGTCAGAGAATTGAAGAAATAGGCCTCCAGTTCCCAAATGAGAAAAATAAACAAGATTTTGTCCATGGAACTTGCATAGAGGGGTTTCTATTTTTTTTTTTTTTTACAGCACTTACTACTTTATTTTTTTAATTAACATATAATTTATTACTTGTTTCAGGGGTACAGGTCTGTGATTCACCAGTCTTACACAATTCACAGTGCTCACCATAGTACATACCCTCCCCAGCGTCCATCACCCAGCCACCCCATCCCTCCCACCCCCCTCCCCTCTCTTTTTTTTTTCCTTTGTTACCCTTACTCAAAGCAGGGTGGAGATGGGAAAGGCATTTAATTCTGCAGTTTCACTTAGAATTTTGAAACAATTCAAGGACAGGAACTTAGCTAGCAACAGCTGTGAAACCAACACAGGCCGTATGTGTTTATGAATATTATCTGAAGTAGAAAATAATAATAAAGAGGGTTTAAAAATGATTCTGACAACCGTCTTTCTCACAAAGCTTAAACTTCTCATTTGTTCCCAACGAAGAGGGGCACATAAATGCATATTGATGAATTTAGAGTCTGGCCAATAATGAGATATCTCCCTGGTTAAACATTTGCCTGAAACACCCCCTCACCTAATAAGCAAAATGGACAGGCATACCAGGTCCTGTGGTTTGTCCTGACAGAGGTTAGAAGAAGGCTGGGCAAAATGTGCAGAATAAGGATAAATCTATCCATTTTCTACGTTCTGACTATTTGCCTGACATTTTACTTGCATAATCTATAATGCTCATAACTACCCAGTGAAGTCAATAGTATCCTGGATTTATGGACAAGAAGACCACATGTCCAGAGGTTAATTAAGTTGGTGGAGGTCACATACTGAGTAATTAGCAGGACTTGAATTTGAACCCAGGTGAAGAAAGAGATTTCATCGCGCTCTAAACCTGTCCTGCTAGAGCTTTGAAACATCCAGAATGCTGACCCTGTAAAATCCTTTGATCCGGCCTCAGAGAAATCTTCGTAAAACTGGCTCCGGTATTTTCATGGTTATTTAGAATGGTGGAACAAGCAGGTACTTAACTAGATATTGCAGAAAACATGGAGGCATCAGAAAGATGCTAAAACCAAAAGTAAAGTTTTTCGGGTAAATTACTGAGCTGGGAATGAGGCAGAGCAGCAGTGATAACAAGCGGTGCATTGAGGATGTGGGGGAAAAGCAAGGCTGCTCCTGCTGAGGCCAGGAGGCTTCAGAACCTCTCCCTAGCACTGCCATCTCCGAGCACCTCGTCTTGGCTTCCTGCGGTCCTCTCATGTAGCATATTTCCTAAATTATTAGTAACTGCGTTTCTTTTCTGTGGTTGCTGCAACAAATTATCACATGTTCGTTCCTTAAAACAAAAGAAATGTATTCTCTTACAGCTCTGGAGGCCGGAAGTCAGAATCAGTACCACCACAGTGGCCCAAATCAAGGCGTTGGCAAGGTCACAGTCCCTCCAGGGACTCCACGGGAGAACCTGTTTCTTGCCTCGTCCAGCTTATGGTGGCGGCATCACTTTGATCTCTGCTTCTGTGTTCCTACCACCTTCCCTTCTGTGTGTGTCTTTTTTTGTGTCTCCCTTTTAAGGATAGATTTGATGGCATGTAAGACTCACTGGGATAATCGAGGATAAGCTCCTTTTTACAAGATCCTTAACTTAATTACATCTTTTGCCATAGAAGTTAATCTTCACAGGTTCAGAGATGAGGACACAGACATCTCTTTTAGGAGGACATCATTCAGTCCACTAGAGGAACCAAACGGCAGATGGACACTTGGTCAGTTGGATTTGAATAATATATGATTCACTCTCTCTTTTTGGCACCTACTGTATTCTTTTGACTAAAAAATATGATAGTCATACAGGACTAGTGGACAGATATTTGAAACAAAACATTATAGTTTAGGTATCATTCACCAGGAAATAGAGGTTAGAGGTGGGACGAACACAAGGCTCCTTCAAATTACAGTTCTCTTCCTTGGAGACCCAACCCTTCTAGAGAATAGGGAACTTGTGGTCAAGTATATTTTCGTGTGTGTGCGTTATCCATCAAGAATAGATATTTACAGGGGCGCCTGGGTGGCTCAGTTGGTTAAACGACTGCCTTCGGCTCAGGTCATGATCCTGGAGTCCCGGGATCGAGTCCCGCATCGGGCTCCCTGCTCGGCAGGGAGTCTGCTTCTCCCTCTGGCCCTCTCCACTCTCATGTGCTCTCTCTCAAATAAATAAATAAAATCTTTAAAAAAAAAAAAAAAAGAATAGATATTTACAAATAATGGTTTGTTAAATGAGTCTCAAAAGTAAGCACTTCACATAGTTTGGGTACAAAATAACAGGTTCAGTCAAATGAGCAAATGTATTATATGCATCATGGAATGAGAATATTTTCAGAAACCATAAAAAGAAATCAAATTTAAAAGGTTTGACAATCTACTTTCTTCCCCCAGAGGGAGGGTTTTTAAGTTTATAGACAATTCATAATAATATTCTTTCCTGCATCCATCAGGAGTTCCAAAAAACCATTTCGCTAACACACATTTTTATAAAATAGCTATAAACTTTTTAAGTCATTGCTACTCCTTTTGTTTTTGCCTGAATTTCAGCAGGTAATTTGGCACAGATCTATCAACAATGAGCAAAGATGGTGACAAGGGGATATGTGCAGTAGCACAGTGGACTCCCCAGAGCTTTGTTACTGGGAAAACATAGCTTGTTGGAGACAGAAACAGAAGAAAGGGAAGTCTACAACTCCAAGGGTAGAGTAATGATTACAGCTGCAGGAGTTTACAGAGGGAAATTAGGTAGATAGCGTCAACAGTGCTAAGCTGGTAGAATAGTTTATAAACATGAATTCAGACCCAACTCAGAATCAAAGTGGAAAGAACTGATTGGAATGAGAGCAGCACAATTCTGATGTCCCCACGGTAAACAGGCAAGGGTTCACAGGAATTTCGCTGTTCCTAGTATTTTGATTAATATACCTTTCAGTCTTTTGAAGTGTTACAAAAGACACTTCAAAATGCAAATTGTTATTATGTTTTTAGAATCCCAGGAGGAATATTATAAATATTATCCAACCTTACATAGTAAGAGGAATAAAAATGAGTCCTGTTTAAGCTTTAAAGGAGATTTAAAAAAAGAAAAAAGAAAAAAAGAAAAGCTTTAAAGACAAACCATAAATACAAATACAAACTGTGACTTTTTTTTTTTTTTTAAGATTTTATTTATTTATTTGAGAGAGAGAGAATGAGAGACAGAGAGCATGAGAGGGAGGAGGGTCAGAGGGAGAAGCAGACTCCCTGCCGAGCAGGGAGCCCGATGCGGGACTCAATCCCGGGACTCCAGGATCATGACCTGAGCCGAAGGCAGTCGCTTAACCAACTGAGCCACCCAGGCGCCCCAAACTGTGACTTTCTTTAACATACTTGAGTTTTCTATAAAAATTTCCATTTCTACACATCAGTTTTGTTATGCGTGCATGCCCATGAGTTTGGATCTTGAATTCTGTATATTTGGCAGCATAGGAGGTCAAGTTTTTCAATAAAAATGTTTCTCTCTGCTGACATTGGATGTGGATGTCTGCTAGGGTAGGCTTTGTGTACTGTGTTCTTGCATTCAAATAATAACAGAGATAGTAATAACAGTAATAATAATAAATTTAGCACATATAGGGCTTATTAGGCAGCCATGTGTGTTCTAAGACATTTATGTGAAGTAATTTATTTAAGCTTCAAAGTAGCCTTAAGAAGTATGATTATGCTATTTTATTGATGAGAAAACTGAGACATGTATGTTTATATTAAGAATATATATCATTTATGAAAAATGGTTGTGAATGTCCCCTATAAAACCAAGTCAATTGATCTTTACTAGTGTTATGGCTCCTATTGAGCTTCATGTTGTTCCAGATATTTTAAAATAAATTAACGTAATAGCAGAATTGACTCATCTATAGTATATAATTTTAATACATAATTTTAATACATTATTGCTAGTGCCAGCTTGACTCTTGAATTTTAATTCTGTATTAATAGAAACTGGGCAGCTTATACATTAATTATAATAAGAAACAATAGTCACTTATGCAATTTTTCTCCTAAGCAAAATATTCAAACAAATTCTAATAGCATGAAAGAGCTGAGTATGCTTTCATATGTAAGGGATATGTTTATGTATAGATGGAAATATTCTATCTGCCCCATATCTATATATCTAGAGAGACAGACAGATGGAAGAGGGAGAACAAAAATAGAGACAAAGGCATGAGGAGTCTAAGAGAACTATCAATTCTTGAACTCTTATAGTAAAAACCACTTTTAGCCAAAGCAAACAATGAAATTGTTTAATTGATTAAAATGTCACAAGAGTGAGACTCAAAAAAAGTGATTCAGGGCGCCTGGGTGGCTCAGTTGGTTAAGCGACTGCCTTCGGCTCAGGTCATGATCCTGGAGTCCCTGGATCGAGT